>NC_060069.1:87145874-87457124 GCF_922984935.1 Meles meles
GTTCAATGACATCGTCAACCATTGACTATCCTATCATGTGGCAGACTCTTCCAAGTTTAGCTTGAAAGATCACTTCTGGTGTTGCATGCAGTAGGCACTCAAACAATATATATATTTCTTGAACATATAAATAATGCTGAGAACCTTAAATTTTACCTCTAAACACTGCTCATTAGTTCTCTCATCATACCCAAAATGGAATTAATAATATGGTTTGGGTTTCTGAGAGTGATGATTCAATTTCTCTACCATGTAATACATTTATAGGTTTACACAGATCTAAGTACACAGAAAGATACATTTATCTTTTTTATTTTTTAGCATTTAGGTATTATTTTAAGCATATTTTCATTCATTTGTTCCCATATTTTTGAACAAAGTTGTTATTATAGTATTCATAGATACTTGTTTCCAGATATATTTCTTCAAAAATAATAAAAATTATCTTTTTCACATTGGTACATTATCTTCAGAAGTTCTATTTCATAATTTAAAAAGGACTGTAAGAAGAGAAATGAGGGGGGCACCTGGGTGGCTCAGTGGGTTAAAGCCTCTCTGCCTTTGGCGCAGGTCATGATCTCAGGGTCCTGGGATGGAGCCCCACATTGGGCTCCCTGCTCCGCGAGGAGTCTGCTTCTCCCTCTGCCTGCCACTCCCCCTTTGTACTCTCTCTCTGTGTTAAATAAATAAATGAAATCTTTAAAAAAATAAAAATGATGTTTTAGATGCTTTGGTCAAAATAATTTCATATATCATTATGAAAGTGAGTATTCTCTCGGTAAGTTTATACATGTTATAAACTTAGAAAATAAAAAATAAAAATAAAAAAGATTTTATTCATTTATTTTAGAAAGAGAGAGAGCGCACATGAGTGGAGGGAGGGGCAGAAGGAGAATGAGAAGGAGAGAATCTTAAGCAGACTCTACACTGACTGAAGAGCTCAAGGCAGGGCTTGATCTCAGGACCCTTAAGATCATGACCTGAGCTGAAACAAGAGTCGGATGCTTAACCCACTGAGCCACCCAGGCACCCCCAGAAGTACGATTACAGATAGCTACTAAAAACTTCATTGGATATTAAGCTTTCATAAATATCTCGTTAAATATTTAGGATTCTTCTAGTTAGTATTATCCTGTGATTGGCAATATAGCTTTGCAATATAGCATGATAGCTAATCTCTTTTTTTCTAAGAAAGTATGTATTAATTAATTTATTTTTTTCCATTTAAAAATATCTTCCCCAGTACAAAAAAGTTAAAAAAAAAAAGCGAAAATACTAGAGGATAAACTACTTGCACACAGTACCCAAGTAAAGACTAAACCTCAGAAATCCTCCTTTCCTCTAGTCCAACTGCAGTGCTGAAG
Source organism: Meles meles (assembly GCF_922984935.1). NCBI lineage: Eukaryota > Metazoa > Chordata > Mammalia > Carnivora > Mustelidae > Meles > Meles meles. The sequence continues at coordinate 87,147,239 of NC_060069.1, forward strand.
CAAGAGATAACATGAGGCAGAACACAGTCCCATCCACCACCATCATCAAAATTATCTTCCTTATGATCATGCCAGTGATGCATTTATTAGGAACACCAAAGTGAAGCCTGGAAGTGAGACCTATACCTGCAAAGGGTAATGCAAAAATGTGTGGCAGGACGAACTCATTTTGACTTAAGTATTTGTAAACTTGCCGTACACTGGACATTGTGCTAGACATCTGGGATGCAGTAAATTATGAATACACAAGTGTCACATTTGATTTGTAAAGGAAGTGGTCAACTCTGATCCTCTTAGAGAAATAAAGATTAATCTTATGCAACAGTTTTCTGGACTCTTTTTTATTCTACTATTCAAATCCTTATCTATTCAAGGTCCTTGTCTGCTTAGTTCCTCTTCGGTTGCTAATGGTGATCCTGCTCTGGGAATTTTCTCTATACTGGTTCAGCAAGCCCAGGCAGGTTCTGCCTCAAGGGCTTCTGGGCTGGAGTCCTCTAACAACTTAACCACCCCACCAAGTTTCTGACCATTCGCCTTAGCTGGAATCAGTCACCCACACCAAGTCAACAATCCAGAGGGGCAGGGCTGAGGAAAGCAGCTTGTGGCTTTCCTGAGGCAAATACGGCAGATGACAAAGTCAAGACAACAGCCATTGGGCTGGGTGACCACCCGTACTGAACCTGGTGGTGTGGAGAACACCTTATCACGTGTGCGGACAGACAGGAAGAAAACGAAGCCCTCTTAGACCTGTCCTCAAAGCGCTTTCAATTCTCTTCAAGAGCTGATTCCATATGAAGTGCCAAAACTGTAACAAATGGTGAGAGGCTACCCTCCAAACTGTTAGGAGTACACCAGCGGGTGCTAAAAGAAGAATGGGCCAAATCATGTAAAGGGCCATCATGCCCTCAATAAGGAATTATGGGCTTCAAAGGAGCAAGTCCATAAAGAAATGTAGGATTCTTCCAGCCCTAGCAGCTATAGTTGAGGAGGTAAGAGATAACTGAGGCAAAAGACTCTAAGACAGTGTTATATATGATTATGTGTCAAAGAAACAGAAGAAAACAAAGGAGAAGGCAAGAATAATATGAATTTAGGGGAGAAAGACTAATGGAGGCTTGACATAGAATACTCCACATAGAATTGACATATTCTACTCCACATAGAATATGGAGGCAATTTTGAGCAGGATTCAAATAGAGATATATGTAGCAGGCTAAATGTGCTTGGGTCAGAGCCTGGAGGGAGTGGAGGAAGACACATTTGTGTAAGAATCAAGGTCAGAAAGCAATGAAGATGGCAGTTTGTTCCAAGTCCTTGGGTGCTAGATTGATAGCTCTGATCTTTATTCATGTGGGCAACTATTAAAGGCTTGTGAGCCAGGGAATGACATCATGAAAATAGGAGGCCAGAAAGGAGAGACCGGAGACAGAGAAACCAGGTAGGAGGTCACTGCAAGCATTTTGAGATAAGGTCTTGTTGTGGGAGCTGGAAAGGAAGGATGGTTTTGAGGGACACAGGATAGAGTCACTTGCTATTGGTTGGAGGCAGACAGAGAGGGAGGAGGGATGGACGGCTCATGGGGAGTTTTCAGTAGGAAGTGTGTTGAGGGAAAGATTAGGAAGCAGGAATCAACCTCTAGTGGAAAGTCTTTGTAATTGGAGAGAAAAATTTGCTAAATCTCAATTGATTATCTTATGAAAACTGTGGAGTTTCTCTCTGAGATAGGCATGCAGGGGGGAGCACACTGACTTAAAATGACAATACCAGGGAGCAAATGGTGACTCCCACAGGATGGGAGAATAGAAGAAGCACTCTGATCAGGGATAAATCCTGGGCTGAATCTGAGGGTCTTTTCATGAATTCACTGTATGTACTTGGACAAAATGCCAAGTTCACTGGGCCAGATTCCTTAACTGTAAAATGGGGGATATAAAATATACTATCTTCTTTGTGTCTCCTCGAGGCTTAAATCACAGTCATTTGAGTGCTTTTGTATATATCAATTTGTGTTAAGAACTTTATGTACATTGGGGCGCCTGGGTGGCTCAGTGGGTTAAAGCCTCTGCCTTCAGCTCAGGCCATGATCCCAGGGTCCTGGGATCGAGCCCCGCGTCGGACTCTCTGGTCAGTGAGGAGCCTGCTTTCTCCTTTCTCTCTCTCTGCCTGCCTCTCTGCCTACTTGAGATCTCTGTCAAATAAATAAAATCTTTAAAAAAAAAAGAACTTTATTTGCATTTTCTTTTTTAATCCTTAGAATGCTCATTATTCATTTTAAAAAATTCCAAAATTCAGTGGCTTAAACCAATAGCCATTGTATTCGGTCACAGTTCTGCAATCTGGGCTAGGCTAAGCTCTACGGTTCTTTTGTTCATCTTGATGGTGGTCCCAAATGTGTTTGCAGTCAGCTGGTGGGCCCCTAGGGGCTGGACTTCTCTCTCTCTCCACATATCTCAGGACCTCTCCCTCTCCATATGGTTTCTCCAGTGGGGTAGTTGGACTTATCTAGGGACTTAGGTGTTCCAAAAATACAAAAATAGAAACTTCCACCCCTTCTTAGGGGTTAAGGTGGGGTTGGGGGAGTTAGCACATACTCAATGCTGTATTTTTCTGGTTAAGGAAAGTCATTGGCCTAGTCCAGATTTAAGTTGGAAGGGACTCCATAAGGGTGTGACTAACAGGAGGGTGGTCTGCTGCAAAGCAGCAATGTCATGGACTGCCACAATATTATCTCCAACTTGGAAACAAATAATCTGGGACTTACGGAAGCTAAGTTACTTGCCCAGTATAAAGAGTAGAGCTAGGCACTCCAAAACTTGTGTTCTATCATGGGTCAGCAGATAAAATTTGTAGTGTTTTAACCTAGAACCCTGTTAAGTGGTTACTGTACCTGTTACTGTTACTGTACCTGATTTACAAAGGAGGAACCCAGCAATAGAGAGCTCAAGTATTTTGCTCCAGGGAATATACATTTAGTTGCTATACCATGCTGCCTCGCATGGGTAGTACCTGACACAAGGCACCTGTAAATGTGGTATCATTCGAAGCTGTTGTTTGAAGGACAGAGCAAATGTTTTCAACCATCCACCATCACATCATATAGGCTCTCTGGGAACTGGGGGTTTTCCTTTTGGGTTGGGTTATCCTGTGATCTGGGCAATTTCCTTTTCGGGCATCAACTTCTCTGTCTTTCACTATTTCTTGAAGCTTGGCAAGGAATGAAGACAGCGTCCTTGCCCATCCAATCCCAGCCCTGATTCTCACCGGCTTATTCTCATGGCTCCCCCAGCATTTTCTTCTCTGGTAGCTGGCCAAGTGCTCCTTACAAAAGCAGGCCCTTCCTTCTTGGGTGAGGACCTTCCCAGTAGGGCTGGACTCAAGTTTCCATCCTTTAATCATCAAGTTAGTCTTGCAGCTTCTGATTAGTAACCATTTTGGTCCCTGTCACTTCCTCTAGTTCCATAGCTAGTTTCCCCACTGTCGTAACTGTGGTGGCTTCTGACGATAGCTTGCTGATACTATTTCCAGTGGAGTGATGTGTCGCTTCCCCCTTCCTTCTGCAGGTCCTATGGGCAGAGGGTTTTGCTGCATGGGAAATCTGGGGTTCCAGAGGCTCTGGAAAGGAGCTTATGCTCTGCTTATCTTTGCAGGTGACCCATGTGACTGTCTTTCTCTGAGGCAGCCCTGATTTTTTCCACTCTCTGGAGTCTGGAATCAGAGCACACCTCAAGTACAGATACTGGGGTGATAGCTGCCTCATATCGGTGGGCTCTGTTCTGTTGTGGGCAGTGACAAGGAGTGGCCATTCAGGAAGTGGCCCCAAAATACTCCCTGGCCTTTTCCAAGGCAAAACTATGGGGTGGTCTTGTCTTTTCTGTAAACTTTTCTCCTTCAAAACAACTCCAGATTTAGACTTTATTTCATCCTTATAAAAACAGTGAGGTGCAATACTTGCACTTAACACGATTTTATTTAAGGAAGAGGATGGATGGGTTGTTCAAAGGGTTTTATAAATCTTTCTCAATTAGGTAGGATGAGGTCCTGATAAATCCATGGTAAACTGAAAATACCCTACGTTGAAAATGCATTTAATACCGAACATCACAGTTTAGCCTAGCCTATCTGAAATGTGCTCAGAACGCTTACATTAAGCTACAGTTGGGCAACATCATCTAACAAAGCCTATTTTATAACAATGTGTTGAATATTTCAAATAATTTATTGACTACGGTGCTGAAAGTGAAAGACAAATGTTATATGGTTATGGGCTGTAAGTGTAAGTTGTTTACCCTTCTGGTGGGAGGGCTGCCCAGCATCAAGAGTATGGCACTGCATACCACTAGCCTGGGGAAAGGTCAAAATTCAAAATTCCAAGTAAAGTTTGAATGTACAACCCTTTTGCACCATCCTAAAGTGGAAAAATCGTTGTCCAGACTGTCTGTTGCCTCATTTGACTTATTTCATAAACTTCTGTTTGAATAAAATGGCAAGGGGTAGGGGCTTCGTGAAACGTGACTTACCTTGCAGCTGCTTTCCCTTTCCCCCCAGTAGAGAGGGGACAGGGGAGGAAGGAATTGAACTGCTCCAAGGGCGCCTGCCACTTCCCACAGCGTCTTGCCAAGCTAGATCTAGGGACTGGGGGTCTCCACCTCTCTCCTAGATCCAGCCGTTGGGAGGGTGGGTGGTTTTTTCCGGGTCACTGGCGCACCCTCTCTACTCCCAGCCACCTGCTCCGGTTCCATCCCGGCTCCAGGCTCTCTGGAGGGCGTCAGGGACATTCCAATCCTCCCACAACTCGCGCGGATGTCGCGGGGGAGGGGGGCGCGATTGCTCTCTCTTTCCAGTACCCAGCTTTGACCAGGTTTCTTCTCCATTTCTAGTCACCCGAGTCACGCGAGGAGACTAAGCACTGATGAATGGTTTCAAGGTTGTTTGTTTACAACGCACCCACTGGCAAAGCCGCAGCTCGAGTGACAGAGGCACTTTCTGGGCACCGTCTGCGCTCTAGCAGACAACTGCAAGCCAAACAGCCAAGATGCCTCCTCGCCAGACCAAATATGGTCACAAGCGCTAAGCAGCCTCCCGTGGAAAGGCTGGCCTTGCCTCCCCGCGCCAGGGCGGACCCGAACCCGCCCTCAGGCAGAACCTCGGATCAGCGCGGCGCTCTGGGCGCTCCCGGCCTAGACCCGGAGCACGAAGGGAGGGCGCGGCAGCCAGGACCGGCCCTTCCCCCTTCTGGGCCGCGCGCTCGCGTGCCCTCCGCCGCCCCCAGCCCTAGTTTCGGTCTACAAGCCCTTGATTCAGCAGGCGCAGCCACTTTCCCTTTGATCTCGCCCTAAGTCTGCGGTAAACTCGAAGGAATGCAGGTCCAGGGCTCCGCGGGAAAGGTCTGCGCGGCCGGGAGGAGTGGATGGGGGGCACCCGTCTCCTCTCACCCAGCGAAGTACCTAACACGCCCAGGGTTTTCTGGAGCCCGGGTGGGGGAGGAGGAGGACAGGAGGAGGAGGAAGGGGAGGGACGAGCGGGGGCAGGCAGGCTCAGGACTAGAAGGTCATGCATAATTCAACAGCTCAACTTTCGGGCCCGCCTCTTTTCTGGGAGTGGGAGTTCGCTCCAAACTTTGTTTATGGGACAGTCCGGGAGCCGCGGCGGCCGCACAGTCTGCTTTTCCTCCGCCTCCTTCTCGCGGAGCACGAACGCCTGAGGCCAGTTCGGGGGATGTGAGAGCCGAAGCCCCTCGACTGCCAGGCACCAAGTCGGGATTTGCCAGCCGGGCCCCGGCTACAAGCCCGCGAGCTCGGGTCGCACCCGGCGACTGAGGCCGGACGACGAGTTCGGGCGGGACGGCGGCCGCCGCACGGCCAGACTCGGCTTCGCTGCGCGCCCAGGTAGAGCCCGCTGGAGCGCGGCCGCTCACCCCGTTCCACCCCTGGGCGCCTAGGCTCCTTGGGCTTCCGGAGTCGCGATGCCGTGGAGCTGGCTCGGGTTGAGACTTTGGGGGGCTGCCTGCCCGGGAAAGTTGCGACCTGTCCTTCGCCACCAACAGTTCGGCACCCTCCCGAGTGTAGTTACTCCCCCCTCCCCACCCCCGCCCTTCCTTCTCGTCCTCCTCCCGGCAACTTAACTTGCTTTGAGAAAGTTGCATAATTCTCTAGGCGGGGAGGGACCCCTCCCCCATCCGGCTGGCCTTACCGCTGAGTGTCTGGGATCCTGAGGCGAACACCTATCACTCTCCTCTTTTTCTTTTGTTTCTCTCTGTCCCCGGACACCCTCCTCCGACTTTATTAAATAAAAGGCTGATCTGACCTCCTTTCTCTTCGCAGAAGATGAATCCGGCCTCGGTGCCCCCTCCGCTCCCGCCACCCGGGCAGCAAGTGATCCACGTCACGCAGGACCTAGACACGGACCTCGAAGCCCTCTTCAACTCGGTCATGAACCCCAAGCCCAGCTCGTGGCGGAAGAAGATCCTGCCGGAGTCGTTTTTCAAGGAGCCTGATTCTGGCTCGCACTCGCGCCAGTCGAGCACCGACTCGTCCGGCGGCCACCCCGGGCCCCGGCTGGCCAGCGGCGCCCAGCACGTCCGCTCACACTCGTCGCCCGCGTCCCTGCAGCTGGGCACCGGCGCGGGTGCTGCAGGCAGTCCAGCGCAGCAGCATGCGCACCTCCGCCAGCAGTCCTACGATGTGACCGACGAGCTGCCCCTGCCCCCGGGCTGGGAGATGACCTTCACGGCCACTGGCCAGAGGTACTTCCTCAAGTAAGTCAGCCCGAAGTTAGGGGGGCACAGTCCCGGTGCCCAGGGTGCGCATGCTTGTTGGGATGCGTGCGCGCGTGCGTGTGTGTCCTTCCACGTTTCTTTCCGAAGGATCTGGGAAGCTGGAAGTAGGGAGTGCGTCTCTGGGTGTTGGAATGGTAAAGGATAAGAAGAGCCTCTGGTGAGGTTCTTCCAGGGTCATGGAAGTCCCAAGAGATTGGGGACCTGGAAACACGTAGAGGTAGGAGGGGGAAAAAAGTAGTTTCGGAGTGATTCTCATGAAACACATAGCTGACTTTGTCCAGAATCTGGAATAGTGATACAGATTTCTGGGCACAAACCCTTACCCCCTTACCTGTCCACTCCAAGACAGATACCCCAGAGCTTGGCCCATTGGGATGTGACATAGAGGTAAATTCTAGAACATTTTGAGCATGGGAAGGAGAGGGACTCTGGTAGTATAGGTGGTCTGCAGTCTCTCCATTCTTAGGAAAAGCAAGCTAGAAAAGTGAACACTGCTTGGTAGGCCTTGCTGCTCCCAGCTGAGTGATGTAATGACCACACAGCACAGTGATGTAATTAGCAACTCTGTGCTGAAGTAGTTGCGGCTGGAAAATCAATTGTGTGGAAATTGGGTCGGGAGTTTTATTATGTTGCACTTAGTAACCTAAAATACCAACGGATTGGGAACCTGTTTTGTTAATGATGCTTCCCTTTCACATTGTTAGGGTTTTCTTGATGTGATAATTTTTACATTAGACTGTACAGGAAAATATTCACAGACATAAAGGTTGTTTCAGTTGTGCTACCCTAAGATAATTATGTTCCAAGCTGGAACTTGAAATGGAACCAGTGAGGCCAAGGGGCGGGGGGTCAGGCTGTTGATGGCCTGGTGGAGGTTGTGCCAGCTGGACCACTTGGTTCCAGATTGCCTGCACTGGGGGGCCATTCACTGCCATGGAGAGAAACTCCTCTTCTTAGAACATGCCTTAGACTTTACCTTAAAGTTGAAATTGCTTTGATGCAGAGGCCTTAGTTTAAAACTTCTGCTGAGACATTATGTGCTCTTTTAAAAATACAGTCAGGCCTTTCTTTGTCATTAATATTTGACTGCTGTCAGTTGGATCTCGCAGCAAATATGTATAATGGACGGGGTTTGCTGTAGCCAACTCTTTGTCTCATACTGGTAACCAGTAATTCCTTCCCCATCCCAGTGCTGTTTAGATCTTGTGCAAGGAGGAGTTCTTTATTTTGTTTCCGGGGTTGGTGTGATGCTGAGAAGCACTTGTCCTGAAAGAGACTTGATAGTCATTCTACAGCTGGCCTTCCCCCAGGCTTTGAGTGTTAGTGTGGACATGTACTCAGTACTTCGGCTTCTAAATGGCTGGTGGAATTCAAGTATGTGATGTAATAACATGACATTTTTCTAAAAGTGATGATGCTGTCCTGAAGGATGACGTTAGTTTCTGTGGTACATAAAAGCTCCAAAATAATCTTGGATTAAGTTTACTTAGGTAAATGTGGTTTTGAATATTTATTGTGACTGTTATAGAAATGGACTTAGTAATAAATGCACATAGAAAGTGGTCCAGTAATTTACAGTAATTTAGGGGGATCTTTTTTGGTCCCAAATGACTTTTAAACTGCGCTTAGGAATATACACACACACAAATACATGATATATGATCAGTATATCTGTGATTATAAAAAAATATGAAATAAGAACTAGGCTTGCCTAGGAAAGCTAGGAGAAAAAGGACCCCTCCCCCAAAAGCAAAAAAAATTACTTTTTATGCATAATGACTGAATGATTGAAACTAGGGCAAAAATGGAAGTTAGCTTTGGGTTTAGAGAAAGTTGCTCAGATTCATGTATCCCTTCCCCCCAATTACAGCCACTCTGCAGTCCAAAGCTGAGTACATCTTCATTCACTTTGGATAGTCAAGGAAGACCACAGCTGAAAAAATGTAGGTAGTAGGCTAGTTTGATTCGACGCAGCCCTGGGAAACTTTCTGGCCAAGGAGCTAAGGCAGTTTAAGAAATAAAGTCATTGTGACTATTGTCGTTCAAGACAAGCAATCTGCCAGGAGTTCTTGGAGTTTTGGGGGAGGCTTTGTTTAAAGTTGGAGTAAGTTAACCCACTTTTTTTTTAAGATTTTATTTATTTATTTGACAGAGAGAGATCACAAGTAGGCAGAGAGCCAGGCAGAGAGAGAGGGGGAAGCAGGCTCTTCCACGAGCAGAGAGCCTGATGCGGGGCTCTATCCCAGGACCCTGAGATCATGACCTGAGTCGAAGGCAGAGGTTTAACCCACTGAGCCACCCAGGCGCCCCACAGTTGGAGTAAATTAAATGCGGTATGTCACACTTTGTTACACAGTCTCCAAAGGCAACATATTTTGATGGATTAAATAGAAGCTTGAAAAATGGTGGCATCTGACCCTCAGTTAATCATAAAATCTATTTTGCTCTAGCATCTGCGAAGTGGGAATAGCAGTGGCATCCTATTGTTGATTCTGTCAGTCAAGGCTTTTATAAATGTAGGTGTTTGGGCTCCTAGCCACCTGGCACACTGACTGACAAACACTGATTACATTAAAGATTAAAAAAAAAAATTCTGGTTACAAATGGGATACATGTTTATTACACATGAACCAGAAAACAGAATTACAATGAACACAGTTTGGCTTCAGTAGGACTTTATATTCTTACAGAAAAATTTTATTTGAGTAACAGTGTATAAGAAAAAATATTTTATCCTCACTCTTTTCTTTCTTCTTCTTCTTCTTTTTTTTTTTTTTTTTGAAGATTTTATTTATTTATTTGAATAAGAGAGAGAGAGAACAGAAGTAGGCAGAGGGGCAGAGGGAGAGGGAGTGGGAGAAGCAGACTCCTTGCTCAACAGGGAGCTTGATGGCGGGAGTCGATGCTAGGACGTGGTAATCATGATCTGAGCCAAAGGCAGATGCTTAACCGACTGAACCATCCAGGCGCCCGTTATCTCAACTCTTAAATATAATTTCAGTGATAACATTTGCTTGTCCCTCCCAATTTTTAGTAATAATTTTAGTGTTTTCCCTTTTCTGAAGAGTGTCATAGAAAATTATTTTTGTCAAAGTGATCTATGCACTTAGTAACAAATCCAGTAATACAGAAGGACTTTTGTTGAAAAACAATGGTTTCCTTCACCTCAAGACACAGAGGGAGCCTTTTAGGTTTTAACTGTTTCTGTATTTAATTCTTTGATTGTTAACCCTAGTATGCTTTTATCACCATTTTTTGATTTATCAACTTTCAACTTCTAATTGAAAATGAGAGTGTAGCTCCTTGAACTGTTTTTTTTTTAATCTCCCCCAATTTTGGTATTTATATTATTTTTAGTTTGTCTGTTAGATCATTCTTTGTCAACTTTGACAGTATTTCTTAACTCCCCTTTTGTAAGTCAAGGAGGTTTGGGGCTGTCCCTAGAATTCTTGCTCTTTGTCCATGACACCTTAATGGTCCAAAGCCCGGAACCCATAACCAGCAAGTTTTGTGTTTTGCTTTTAACTTGACCTACTTACCCATAAATTATTATTAAAGTTGAAAATCTAGAGACAACTTTTATGTTATTACATTTCTATAACTATAATTAGTTGCTTCTTATATTAAGATTAAAGTTTAGACTTGTTACCTTCCGTCTGGTGTCAGGACTCCTGGGCAATCAAAGGAGGATATATCCGGCACCAAAGTTGAATGGGTTCTTTCTTTCCATCAAACTCTTTCTTTCTTTTAAAGATTTTATTTTTTATTTTAGTGATAGAGAGCAAGTGTGCAAGGGGGGGGGGGGGCGAAGCAGCAGGAAGGAGAGAGGATCTCAACCCAACTCAGCACTGAGCACAGAGCCTGACACGTCTCCATCCCGAGACCTTGAGATCAGGACCTGAGCTGCCTGACCCATCCAGGAGCCCCTGAGACTCTTAACCAGTTGTTTAAATTTGTGTCACCTTTGAGTTTCGTCATAATTGGATCTTGACTCTCTGAAACATTTTTTCAAGTATTTCTAATTGTTTTTTATTTGTTCATGTATTACTTGCCTCTCAAAATTTTTTAGGCTCTAAATTCCATCAGTTCTGTTAAGTCTGATTTCCCTAAGCTTTTATACCCAGATTCCTTTATCTTTTTGTGCCATTCTGGATTCTGATTGTTCTCTAGGTGTCCAACAGAGTTGTCATCCTGGCATTTTTCTTTTCTCCTCTCCATGGGTGGAAGTAGCGTTTCCTTTTCTCATGTCTTCCTCTTTTTTGGTTTATGCCCTCATTTTGCTGGAGTACATCCTTGAGTAATTTCTTTTCTTTCTTTCTTCCTTTTTTTAAAGATTTATTTATTTAAGAGAGAAAACAAGTGGGGGCGAGAGGGAGAGGGAGAAGCAGACTCCTCACTGAGCAGGAAGCCCTATATGGGACTCGATTCCAGGACCCTGGGATCATGACTTGAGTGGAAGGCAGATGCTTAATTTAAGGCTGAGCCACCCAGGCGCCCATGCTTGAGTAACTTAATAAGAATTGTTTGTGGGAGGTAAAATATTCAGATACTTTTTAATTTCAAAATATTTATTTTAAAAGTTGTTTTAAATTTATTTTCTTAAAAAAAGAACTGACTGTTTTTTTTTTTTTCCTGTTTTCCTTTGGATGGCAATAAAATGTAGTTGATTTCATGAAGGGCCTTTTGTCCTTAAAAATATATTGCCAGCTGCCTCAGTTTCCTTGTCTGTAAAATACCTATTAATAAGAGTAATAAATTTCATGATTTAAGGATATTTTGAAAGACTAGATGCGATAACATATTTGAAGAGTCTGGCTCATAACCGACTTTCAATACAAGTTCATTCTTGCCTCCGGTTGCATCTCTGTCCACACACATATGCTCTCTACCTGGCCAAAATCAGATGCAGAAACCTTGGCAGTAGGATAAAAGCTGGTTGTGACTCTTGGTTACAGTTATGGCTCTGAATGACAACCTGGATCTGAAATTGAAAGTCAGCTTTTTAAATGTAAAATAAAGACAATTTTCCTGTTAAAAAACCTGAATAGGAATGTCCATTGTGGGTGCCCTGTAACTTCAGCATCTCGAGGATACGGCATCCCTTCTAAAGACAGTGTACTTTTTTTGTTGTTGTTGTTCTTTTTTTTTTTTTAAATCTGGCTTATAGCTACTGGTTGGGCCAATTTTACCTGTAGGGTGTAGGGTGGAGGGGAGGGGGGGAGGGATCAAGAAGTGGAGAGAGAAGAGGAGGCAGGGGTAAGTGACATCTGCTGATGACCAGACAAGGCAGTGAGCTGAGTCAGTGCTTTCCAGAGAGACAACCCCAGAACCACCTGTGGAGCACACTCCTGACACGTGTGTGTGTGAACCTTTTTTTCTCATAACCCTAGGCGCTTTCACACACACACACACACACACACACACACACACACACACACACATGCATATATTTTTTAACCCTCACAGTGACCCTCTGAATAGGTATACACTATTATCTCATACTATTCTTGAGGAAACTGAGGCTCCCTGAAGTTGAGTAAATGGCCCAGGGTCATGTATCACGTGAGTGGCAGGGATGGGATTAGAATAATGTGATCCTAAAACCTGTACGCCTGCCCCTGCACCATGATGCCTCATGCCAATTACATGCCCATAATTAGGCCCTGTAATTAGGTCTTCTTGGTGACCAGATAACTCTGGAGTGGTGGATGGAGCATTGGAGTTTGCTTTTGAACTCCCTCTGGGTGGTCAAATGTGGAGCTCTTGGAGCTGGAGAGAGAGAGGTGATGAGAAAAACAAATAAACCAGAAATGGATGGTATATCCACAGTGCCTATTTACATTTTATTCTTATCAGGGTCTTCACCATTAATAAATGTGTATCATTTTATAGGGAGCACAGATGGGACTGGGAAGGCGGGTGACCTCATGGATGTCAGGACCAGGGACACTGAGGAGGCCTTGTGAAAAAGGTTACTTAAATAAATGTTAGTAAAGTAGTTTCAAGGGAAAAAAAAGAGCTGGCTTGCTTCTCATTGTCTTTATCATTGCAGAGATTGATGAGAAATAAATTGCTGTAGAGGTTTGAGGCAATATGGAGCTTGGTTTTTGTTTGTTGACTAGTTAGGATTTACAGGAATTATAGCCTTATATATCATTCTCTCCTTTCTCTTCCATCTTCAGTTCTGTATCTAACCACAGGAGAGGGTGATAGAAGTCAAAAGAATCAACCAGTCCCAGGGGCGTCTGGGTGGCTCAGTCAGTTAAGTGGGCTCGATGCTCAGTGGGGAATCTGCTTCTCCCTCTGCTCTTTCCCCTGCTTATGCGCTCTTTCTTTCTCTCAAATGAATAAATTAAAAAAAAAATCTTAAATCTTTTTTTTTTTTTCCTAAAGATTTATTTATTTGACAGATAGAGATTACAAGTAGGCAGAGAGAGAGAGAGGAGGAAGCAGGCTCCCAGCCAAGCAGAGAGCCCGATGCAGGCTCGATCCCAGGACCCTGGGATCATGACCTGAGCTGAAGGCAGAGGCTTTAACCCGCTGAGCCACCCAGGCGCCCCCCAAAAATCTTAAATCTTAAAAAAAAAAAAAAAACAACCAGCCTACCAGTCTAGGGGATGGTTTTCTTTTTGAGAGGTGGTTTGAAAGACTGAGCACTGAAGTAATTAGCTTATTAATGAAGGGCAGATTCTGAGAGGGTGGCCCTTTCACTGAGGGGGCTGTGCATGTTCAGTGCATTGAAGTAGTCAGGAGAGCTGTGTTCTCCAACTGGATTCTTTGGCCCCAGTCCATTCAGATGCTTTGTGAACATGGGGTTTCTGGACCAGGAACTTTGGGATATGTTGCATGCTCTATCCTACTCTTGGAATTTCACAATATACATTAAGGACTCCAAAGTCACTTATCAGAAAAACTAGTTTATTTTTGTTTAAGCCAGTATTTCACAAGCTCATGTAATTTTTTTTTAAAATGTTCAGTGAGGAGGCCACTTTTTTTAAAAAAAAAAAAGATTTTATTTATTTGACAGACAGAGGTCACAAGTAGGCAGAGAGGCAGGAAGAGAGAGAGGAGGAAGCAGGCTCTCAGCAGAGCAGAGAGCCCGATGCGGGGCTCGATCCCAGGACCCTGGGATCATGACCTGAGCCTAAGGCAGAGGCTTAACCCACTGAGCCACCCAAGTGCCCCAAGCTCATGTGATTTGAACATTTTTATTCCAGCTATCATCGGTTGCCATCCTCTGATGAATGCTTTACAGATCTTACTTTGGGAAATCTTTTCTGTGCCTTTGTTATTTTTATAGTTGAGATTTTTATATTTGAGTCAAGTTACAGATTTTTTTTTCCTTTCCAGTGTGCTTTGGGGATACATAGTATATTTTCATTTATATCTCTTGATTTAATTGTTAATTATTAGTGCTTGGAAATAAAAAGTGCTATATGTCAGACAAGTGGGATATAACACAAGAAAACCAGCAATTACAATACCTTGTGGTAGATAATAGGGTAGTCCTGATTTCACTTTCAAAGGTGTGTGTGTGTCTATGTGTGTGTATGTGCTAGAAGGATAGATACCAAAATGTTTTCAGTGGTCATCTCTGAAATTCTGGATGATTTTTCTTGTTTACTTTCTGCCTTTCTGTATATTCCAGATATCCTACAGTAAACATATGTTTCTTTTCTTTTCCTTTTTTTTAGGATCTTACTTGTTTATTTGACAGAGTGAGAAAGCACAAGCAGGGGGACCAGTAAAGGGAGAGGGAGAAGCAGACACCCCACTGAGCCGGGGGCCCCATGCAGGGCTCAATCCAGGACCCCGGGATCATAACCTGAGCTGAAAGCAGGCATTCAACCATATGAGCCACCCAGGCGCACCATATATTTCTTTTTAAATTGGAGGGTGGGGGGGGCGCCTGGGTGGCTCAGTGGGTTAAAACCTCTGCCTTTCGCTCAGGTCATGATCCCGGGGTCCGGGATCGAGCCCCGCATCGGGCTCCTTGGCGGGGAGCCTGCTTCCTCCTCTCTCTCTCTCTCTGCCTGCCTCTCTACTTGAGATCTCTATCTGTCAAATAAAAAAAAAAAAAAAAAAAAAAATTGGAGGGTGGGGTAGTTACAAAAACTGTAGAAGAAAGAAGGCAAAGAAGGATGTAAAGATGCAGTAGTAGGGGGGACCCTTGGCTGGCTCAGTCAGTGGAGCTTGTGAGTCCTGATCTCAGGGTTGTGAGTCTGAGCCCCACATGGGGTGTAGAGATTACTTAAAAATAAAATCTTAAAAACAAAAAATAGATGGAGTCGTAGATTTGGGTAGGTGTGGTAGGGTGTGGGGAAATCTCTCAGCCATAGGTCAGTAACCGGAGCCTGGAGCTTACGTTACTAAATGGAGGCTCTTTGGGAACTGCTTGTGTTTTTCTCGTTTTGGGTTATTTTCTTTAGGCACAGTAATGGCTAAACTCTTAACTCAGAATTCTCCATTCACGTTGCCTCAGGATAAGAAGTAGGATTATGGCAGATCCTTAGGTCACACAAATTTCCTTCAGCGTCATCTTTATTTGCATGCCCTCTTTCCTGGACTTCTGATGTTCATCCAGGTGCAGCAGAGGATAAATACGGAAGGAAGAAATGATACTCATTTGCTTGGCCCTAGTTAGATGAAGTGAAATCAGGAAATCTGCGTAAAGTACTTAGTGCTGTGGCTGGCACAGTAAGTACTGCTAATAGTTTGTTTATTGCTGGGACTGTTCCCAGTTGAGATGGCAGTGGCGGGGACATGTGTGTGATCTCTGGAGACCTTTCCTTCATACCACCGTAAGGATTGTTAGCTGTTTCAGCATCGACAACAAGAAATCACCAGCAGGTTTCCCCGACCTCAGGCAGCTGATGGTCTAGCTGGGGAGACAAGGAGAACGCAGACGAAATCAGGCGAAATAGCTGCGTCTGGACTCTCTGAGCAGCTGCTCACCGTGTGTTGGAAGCTCTTGGGAGGAGTGTCACAATAAGGCAATCGTTTCTGTTATGGTTACGGGTCTGAACCTTGCAACTGTGCTGAATGTCTCTTAGTTCTCCCATTGGCTGTCCTCCCGCTGGCCCCAGGAACTTGGCACAGTCTGTTACCTGTGCCTGGAACATTATTTTCCTGCTTCTTGCCTGGCTAACTCCTGCACTCGTTTCAGGCATCCGCTTCAATGCCATCCCCTGCAGGAGGTTTTCCCTGACTCTCAGCCCCCGCAGGAGCGTAGATGCTCCTGCTGCTCGCCTCCCGTGGCCCCCCAGCTATAGCACTGCTGCCAGATTTCTGTTGCGTTATTTCTCTTTTTCACTATACGGTCACCTCCCTGAGGGTAAGATTGATACTTGTCTTGCATGACATTATGTAAGATCAGCACAGTGCCTGGCAAAGAAGCGGGTGCATGATAAGGAAGGAATCCTCTAAGACTTTCTGGCAGCCCTCTGCATTGGAAGCCCATGCACTAGAATTCCTCATCGGAACCTGCCATGCTGAGGAATGGAGTTCCATTGTGTCTGTGCCTCTTGGACTGCAAGCGTAGAATCATAGGTCCAGGGGCGCCTGGGTGGCTCAGTGGGTTAAAGCCTCTGCCTTCGGCTCAGGTCATGATCTCAGGGTCCTGGGATCGAGCCCCGCATCGGGCTCTCTGCTCCGCGGGGAGCCTGCTTCCTCCTCTCTCTCTGCCTGCCTCTCTGCCTACTTGTGATTTCTCTCTGTCAAATAAATAAAATATTAAAAAAAAAAAAAAAGAATCATAGGTCCAGGGGGGCCTGGGTGGCTCAGTGGGTTAAGCCTCTGCCTTCGGCTCAGGTCATGATCCCAGCGTCCTGAGATGGAGCCGCACATTGGGCTTCTTGCTCGGTGGGGAGTTTGCTTCTCCCTCTGCCTGCTTGTCTCTCCCTGCTTGAGCTCTCTCTCTCTCTAAATAAATAAACTTTAAAGGAAAAAGAAAAGAATCACAGCTCCACATACTATGATGCAGTGGAGAAGGTGGATAGGGGGATATGGGTGTTCAGAGAAGTCTCTGTAAAGCTGGTTGACATACATGGAGTCTTGAAAAATGGGAGGAATGTGGGTAGGTGAGCAAGGAGGCCTTCCAGGAAGGAGGGGGTGGGAAGACAAGTTCAGAGGCAGAAGTGCTCAGGATGTGTTTTTGAGGCCAAGTCAAGTCCCTACCTTGGGTCGAAAGTTAAGTGACGGTTGGTGGATGACTGTGCGTCCCACTGAGGCTCCAGAACCTCAGCTAGGATGGGCACAGTGACCTTCTGCTAGTCAGTGTCAATTTTCTCATACCCTCATTTTGAGATACACCAGTCCTGGCTTTATCTGAATGTGGCACAAGACCCCCTCATTGTCTCCTATGTTGAGGTCTTCCTAGTTGTTTAAGGAACTAAGGATACCGATTTAAAAGAGTTTGAAATGATAGAACCTTTCATAACAGTTCACTCACCCATCTGTCCCTCCACAGATCTCTCTGTCTGTCATAGATTTGATTTAGCATGTGCTATTCCACAGTAGTGTGTCGTCTTTGCTTTCCAAGTTAGTAGGATATTAGGCTACCCCACTGAGTCTGCCATTTCTGCTTATAAACGAATAGCTTGTGGGTCCGACTGTTCCAGAATCCTCTCTTGTGGTTTTGGATGGTTTCTCAGTTTCTCTGAGACAAATCAGCTGGCAGAGGCAAAATGGAGAGTCCAGAAACAAAGTTATTCCACCAAAGCCCACCTGGGCCGTGCCCCCTGAGGATACCTGGCTGGGCAGCTAGGGGCCTCCCTCTCAAGCACATCCTTCCTGAACTCTCAGTGAAGACTCTTGAGAGCCTTTTCACACAAACTCACAATGCTGAATCATGGGTTAATGTTTTCAGATAACTTATTTATTTATTTAAAGATTTTATTTATGTATTAGGGAGGATGAGAGAGGGGGAGGGTCAGAGGGAGAAGCAGACTCCACACCAAGGGGGGAGCCTGATGTGGAACTCAGTCCCGGGATTCCAGGATCATGACCCGAGCCCAGGGCAGTCACTTAACCAACTGAGCCACTCAGGCACCCCAGATAACTTCTTTAAATTAAAAAAGCAAATAATTTTTTAAAAAGATTTTGTCCATTTATTTGAGATAGAGAGAGAGAGAGAGAGAGCACAAGTGAGGGACACAGGGAGAGGGAGAAGCCAGCTCCCTCCTGAGCAAGGAGCCCGACGTGGGGCTTGATCCCAGGATGCCGGGATCACGAACTGAGCTGAAGGCAGACACCCAACCAACTGAGCCACTCAGGCACCCCCCGGCCAAAAAAATTTTTGAATAGGTAGTATGTACACATAAATGATAAAAATATTCAAGTAATACCGAAGCATATACTGTGAGAGTTTCACCCTACCCTAATCCTCTGGTCCCCTTCCTTTAGCACCAGTTTCTTTCATCTTTCCAAAGAACTCTATGTGAGTAAAAGCACGCACGCGTGTGTGTGTGTGTGTGTGTGTACCCGCTTAGACTGTTTTCAGTATAGTGCAAATGGTAATGTCCTATACTGTAGTGTATAAATGATAGTGTGCAGTACTGTACACACTCATCTGCACCTTTTTTCACTTGGTATCTTGTTGTTTATTCTTCCATACATATATATCTGCTTTTATTTCTTTAAGGACTACATGGTATTTCTATTGTAGGGATGTAGCATAAATTCTTTTAACTGATCCCTTATTGATGGAACATTTAGGTTGTTTCTGATTTTCTCTCTCTCTCTCTCTCTTTTTTTTTTCCCAAGATTTTATTTATTTAACAGAGAGAGAGAGAGTGTGTGAGGACAAGCAGGGGGAATGGGAGAGGGAGAAGCAGGCCACTGAGCAGGGAGCTTGATGCGGATGCAGGGCTTGATCCCAGAATCCTGGGATCATGACTGGAGCTGAAGGCAGACCCTTAACTGAGAGCAAGCCACTCAGACACCCCCTCTCTTTTTAATTATAAAAATAATACATGCCCAAACATTACTGGAGGAATGGAAATGGAAAAATAAGTTCTTCTGATCTTCCTTGGATCCCTAGTTTTAGAGAACCACTGTTAACACTTTATCTAGAGATGCGCTACAGGAAGAGCAGCAGTGTAGCCCTATCTAATTAATTACCGATCTAGCTTCTCTGTTACCTGATTCATCTGTCATCTGCTATCCCAGCTGTTAATCACTATATCCACCCTTCTCATACGAGGGGGATGCACGGTCTGGCAAGTGCACGCTGGCCAGTTACATGGGTGCCCTGCTGTTTGGAATGAATGACATTCCATTGTGAAGTGCTTGACCCAGTCCCTCCGTGCAACTCGAAGTGTGGTCTCTAAACAGAGACGCATGTGCAGATGGATGTAACTCATCCATGATGGGCAAGATGCACAGGTCAGAAATGTTTAGAGACTTGTATGTAGAATGATGGGACATGTAAGGATGGGATCAGTGGGGTCGTCTCATGGAACACGGTAATCTGGGTGTTGTAGATCTGTGTGATGAGTCATGTGTGGCCCGGGCTATGTACAAGGCACCTACAACGGGACCACATACTGGCCTTGACGGATTGAAACTAGAAAAACACTCATCTCTTTCCACAGTTGGTTTGAGACGCTGATACATTTCTTTTAACTCTTCTCTTTTCCTTCCCTTCCCTTCCCTTCCTTTCTTTTCATCCCATCTATCCATCCATTTACCCACACATCATTTCATTTTTCCACCCATCCTTACAACTGCCTTTTATGTATCAACCAACCAATTTATTATACCTCTAGTTAACCAAAATGATCAGTCTAAGAGATTGAATATTGAATCTTAATATGAAAACAAGTTCTGTGGCACAAAGGATGATTATCATCTATTTTCTTGTACATAATATATTTTATGTCTTTGTGGCTCTTATGCTCATTGTTTTAAAAATACGCTTTGGTGCACTTCAGTTCTGAACACTGTAGATAATCCCAAATCCTCCTCTTTCTTGTGAGCAATCTACCTATAAGCACTGTCATTTACAGATTCAGTGCAAAGCATGGGGACTGGACAAAGAGACACATGCTGGATTATTTAGTAAAAATGTATATTCTTTGGGGTGGATTTTCTGCAAACATTGTCATATTAAATATTTGTCTTTCTCTCAATTTGTCCATGAAAAACAGTTCCTGGCCCAGGGTTCAGAGGTTGAGGTTGCCATTGATAACTCATCAAAAAGTAGAAAATGCGGGGCGCCTGGGTGGCTCAGTGGGTTAAAGCCTCTGCCTTCGGCTCAGGTCATGATCTCAGGGTCCTGGGATCGAGCCCCGCATCGGGCTCTCTGCTCAGCCGGGAGCCTGCTTCTTCTTCTCTCTGCCTGCCTCTGCCTACTTGTGATCTCTCTCTCTCTCTCTCTCTGTCAAATAAATAAAATCTTTAAAAAAAGAAAAAAGTAGAAAATGCAAGCAAATGATAAATATAATTGAAGTGAACAGACATAACTCTTATTGACTAGATTTATTTTTTTAAAACTGGCTTCTTTGAGAGAGAGAGAGTAGGAGCAAGGGAAGGGACAGAGGGACAAGCAGACTCCCCACTGACACAGAATTGGCTGCTCAACCGACTGAGCCCCTAAAAGCTGGCCTTTTTTTTTTAAGATTTTATTTATTTATTTATTTATTTATTTATTTATTTATTTTAAAGATTTTATTTATTTATTTGACAGAGAGAGAGATCACAAGTAGGCAGAGAGGCAGGCAGAGAGAGAGGAGGAAGCAGGCTCCCTGCGGAGCAGAGAGCCCGATGCGGGGCTCGATCCCAGGACCCTGAGATCATGACCTGAGCCGAAGGCAGCGGCTTAATCCACTGAGCCATCCAGGCGCCCCAAGATTTTATTTATTTATTTGACAGAGAGGGAACACAAGTAAGGGGAGTGGGAGAGGGAGAAAGCAGGCTTCGATCCCAGGACCCTGGGATCATGACCTGATCCAAAGGCAGACACTTAAGGACTGAGCCACCCAGGTGCCCTGTGTCGGCTTCTTAAAAAATAAAAAAATTAAGCAGAACTGAAGGATATAAAATAAAAGTAAAAGTACTCCACCCACTAGTTCTAGTCCTCACATGGAACCACTATTCACAATTGCTTGTGTATCTTCCAGGGATTTTATTATGCATTACATGATTCATTTATAATGGCATCGGTTGGTGGTTTTGGTATGTGGGAAGCAGAGCGTAGGTGGTCTTTGTTCCTTGCTGACCCTCACACAAGCTAAGGATTGAGTATAGATCTGGATGAAATTACAGAGAACTGGATGTGATGCCTGATGGCGAGGTCTCAGGCTGAAAAGCTCTGTTGGCGTAACTGTCGCTCAGAGACTGGGATTTAGCTTTGTGGTTCAGGAAGTTGATGTCCTTGGCGCTCCAAACTGATCAGATTTTTAAAGTCTTTCTGCTGCAGGCCATACTGCAGCAGAAATTGGGGGGTGGGGGATAGACATTCTAGCTGCAAGATCAGTGACTTGAATCATCTCCCACTCTGGGATGAAGATACTCATAAGAGTGATTTAATCGCTGGGAAATTGCTTTGGTGGTTTTAGCGAAGGGAAGAAATGAAGCCATCTAAGGGATATTATGGAAGTAATTTGACAGGTTTTGGGGATGGATTAAATATGGGGAGTGAAGAAAAGAGGTGAGAAGGAAGATTGGCAAGATGCTGGCTGTCCATGGCACCATAGAGTTGTCTATAATTGTGACAAGAAGGAAGTAAGTTTAGAAGAGGGTGAGAAAATTTCTAACATGTTGACTATATATTTTATATAGGATAGAAGATGTGTTTTTAAGGTTTACTAAGTTTTGTCAGTTAACTGTTCACTCAGTGAATGACCAGTATTTTTTTTTTAATATTTTATTTATTTGACAGAGAGAAATCACAAGTAGGCAGAGAGACAGGCAGAGAGAGAGAGAAGGAAGCAGACTCCCTGCGGAGCAGAGAGCCTGATGCGGGGCTCAATCCTAGGACCCCGGAACCATGACCCGAGCCAAAGGCAGAGGCTTTAACCCACTGAGCCACCCAGGCACCCCTGAAAGACCAGTATTTGTAAGCAGTCATTAATAAATTGTTTCATGAGGGTAACTTAAAGACAGACTTACTGGAAAATTAAATTTTCTGCAGTGTTACTGGAATCAAGGTTCTGTTTATTCGGCACAAGACATGCATTGAAAAATAAGATACTATATTTTGTTTGTATATATTTAGTGTTTTGGAGAATTCCAGGAACCGCTAAACTAAATTTACTCAACTTAGGACATTAAATATCATGTACTTCATAGTTAGAGACTGTTCAGTCAAATAGTGCAGAGTACTATTCTATCTAGATGTGTTTTTTTAAAGTCACATGGAGGGACGCCTGGGTGGCTCAGTCAGTTAATGATCTGCCTTCAGCTTGGGTCCTGATCTCAGGGTCCTGGGATTGGGTCCCACATTGGGCTCCTTGCTCAGTGGGGATCCTGCTTCTCCCACTGCCTGCTGCTCCCCCTGCTTGTGCTCTCTCTCTCTGATAAATAATAAATAATAAATAAATAAATAAAATCTTTAAAAAAAAGAAGTAAAATCACATGGAATTTTTTTTTAATACTAAAAAGTGGAGGGAGATTTGTTTAAACAAGTATTTCTAAAAGAAATATGTACATAATCCTGGAAATTATTTGTGGTAAGGAAATACTGTTACTCCAGTTGAGTTTCTCAGACAATAAAGTGGTGAATCTGTGCTACTTCCTACTTTGTCAGTGAAGATGCTATTTACCCCTTACATTTTTGTATTGTAATAGATTTAAGAAATCTAATGTTCTTTATTCTAGACATCCTTTTGTTAACAGATTTGTTTCTTTTAATGTTTTACCTAAATTTGCATGCCACCAGGATAGGTTTGTCTCTTACTTTATTTGACATTATAGAAATGTAATTAATAAACAGTGCTTACTACACAGCTTAAAATAGGCTTTCTCATTTATATTCCAGATTTGATCAGTTAGCAAAACTTAACATATAATTGAAATATTTCTATATGATGAGAGTTTACAGTTTAAATTTTAGAACTTGTTTTGGATGTGATTATATGTATGAAAATGTGTAACACTATGCTCATGCTAAGAACTGACATAACTGAATTACTGAAATAAATGTGCTGTGAGGAATGGAACATATGGGGCAGATGTCTCGGTCATGATAAATTGTGAGTTTTTGAAACTCTTTCCAAAAAAAAGATTATTTCTTTTAACCTGCAGTCAAATTCCTTTACAAATAACAGTTTTTGTATGCAGGCACCATTTCATTTTATCTTGGGAGTATGGCTAATACTGTAGTTGAAACAAGGATATGCAGTGATAATTTTCTTCATATGTAAATTAAGTAAAAAACAGTTAAAATAGGAGTATTTTGGTAGATACATACCTCACTGCCAGTGAAATTGCTTTCCTATGGTATATCCTTACCAGAAAAATCTGTGAGTAAAAAAGAGACAAGAAAAAAAGAAAATTTCTAATACATTGAGTTTGAGGTGAGGTGAATTTAAGATATCCAAGTGAGATATTCTCTCTAATTATATGTTAATATTTATAAGTTTTATATATAGATATAATATTTATTATTATTATTATATACATAATTATCCTAATCCAGGTGTGGATGAGATCCCAGAGAGAGAGGTCACAGATGGAGTAAGAAGAAAAGTTCTGACTCTGTAAAGGAGAGGCAGCCAGAGAGGTTGGAGGAAACGCAGAAAATAGTACAAGAAATCCAGGGAAGAAATTGTCTGCAAGAAAGAGACATGGTTAGTTCTGGGTGATGTTTCTTAGAGCTCTAGGAAGATGAGAACTGACAAATTTTCAGTGAATAGGTTTTTCCACTGAGGCCACTTTCTTTCCCCAGAGTAGGGCAAAGGCTAGGGCCTGAGGTACTAACTCTACAATCCAGTGTTTGAATGAAGAGGAGGAAAAAATGAAGAAAATAAGCATCTCAGTTAGATAAGGGGGCATCCCCCAAGTTCCCGTATATTCTACCACATCCCTCCTAAGGAGCATGGTTCTCTCTGTATCGATCCAGTGCCATAGGGAAATATCACACATTTGCTTATTCAAACATCCTGTTAAAACAGGGTTTGAAATCAGTGTTTTATAACTGACCGAGATAAGTTAAAAGACTTGGGTGAAAAATACTACTCTAATTGATATGATAATCCCTTGCCATGAGGAAAATTACAGTCTCTGATCCTGACTGGGGTAGAACCTTTGGCACAGTTTGTAGCACAGGACTGTTACTGCTGGGACGTGTCATACTTAATGGTGGCCATAAAAATAACAGATTATGTTTGGTGAGTATCAGTTAAAAATTTATGGTTCACAAGATTATGTAACTGTTGTCTCAGGTACACCTTTATCTTTCCTATCTTTGTTTCTCCATTTGCCGAACTGGATTCTGATAACCTGGCAGAGGGGATTCCAAAATTAACACGGGTAAATGCTGAGGCCCCCTTTACCCTTCCACAATAGAAGGTAAATAAAACATGTTTGATTGTATCCAACTGGTCTGAAGTAGAGTTTGGGTTTGGATACATTTTGTAACTAAAAGGCTATTCTGCTGCCTTCTGCTGATTTGGGAGTACCTGGTAGCCTTGTTACTGGTTTGGGATTTGTCTAAACATGTAACTATTAGTAGCTGGGATTAAGAATCATAAAAGAAGCAGTAAACTTCAGGGCTGTTTATAAAAGTACTTATGTTTTCTGAAGACACATTCTCCAGTGCAACTGTTTCCACTTTTACAGGTCTTTGTTTTATGTGCTGTGTGAAATACTAGCCTGTGCATATAGAACTTCTGGCAAATGTGAATTTTTCCAAAGCAGTTATACCATCCAGCGTTTATTTGTCTTCTTGTGCATTTTAACATAAAATCCAACTGTAAATATGTATTGTAGAAAAACTCGAAGTAAGGAAGGGCAGGAAGAGAGAAAGGATGAGCTACTTAAAAGTAGAGCTCTTCCCAAGTGTGTTTTACAAATACAGTTGCTTCTCTACTTAGGCTTTCAATAAAATTTTAGCTGTTTGTGGTCTGAAAAAATTAAATTCGAGTTTATTGATGCCGCGTTTCTGCAAGCGTTAGGATAGCAAGGGCTATGCTTTGGGCTTTGGAAAGCAGAGTTCTTAGCAAAGGTCCAAGGGCTGTAACCCATACAGTAGACAGTGGCTCCATTGTTCTCTGTATTTGTCTGTTGCTTACATGTTAATAACTATTGAGCAGTCAGTGATTATTAACAGATATCTAGCGGTAGGAGCAGATTAGATTGTAGGGTCAGTAATTAAGGGCAGTTTAGAGTGTCAACGTGAAAGAAATGCTTTTAAAGGTTAGATCCAGAATTGTTGAAACTTTTGCCTGAAACTGTCAGGTGAGCGGTGTAGGGGATGGCTCAGCACGGCCTTTTTGAATTATTAGCCATGGTAACCTGAGTCAGGTTTTGCTACAGTGCTTTTCATTTAACTTAACAGTTGGCCACCCCTAGTTAATGAGTTGAAAACCATTACAGGACGCAGATTTCCCAGTTGCCCATGCATTGGAATGTCCAGCTCACCCCATGTGTGGATCAGAGGGCCCGTGGTGTGGCTGGTTAAAGTCACTGTCCTTACTCCCCTTAAAGCAAAGCAGTAGAGGGGCGCCTGGATGGCTCAGTGGGTTAAAGCCTCTGCCTTCGGCTCAGGTCATGATCCCAGGGTCCTGGGATCGAGCCCCACGTCCGGCTCTCTGCTCCGGAGGGAGCCTGCTTCCTCCTCTCTCTCTGCCTGCCTCTCTGCCTAGTTGTGATTTCTCTCTGTCAAATAAATAAAAATATTAAAAAAAAAAAAAAAAAAAGCAAAGCAGTAGAAACAAGTTACAATTCCAGAGTTCTCTGGAGGTCCTTCTGAGTGAACCCTGGTAAACAACATCCTGGTTGACTGGTATGTATCTATTTGGAGTCTAGTTTCCAGAGCTGTTGAAAAAGAGTATTATAAACTTCCAAGTGAGCACTGAGGTGTAAGCTGATGCTATGGGGTTGCTTCAGCCGAAGTGCACTATCATACTTACTGACACTTATTACAAATGGGTTTTTAAAGCAATGTCTGTTTTGTACAGTGAGAGTAAAGTCGGCCAAGTGTAGAACAAAAAAGTTACATTGTAGAACAAGATAAAAGGACATTGCATAATAAATAATACCTCATACCATTAAAATACAAGGTTTCCTTCCTAAAATGAAGTATGAGCTTCTACATGAATGTTTTTAAAAATCTGATTTCTCTTTGACTTGCCTAGTGACTTGATACATAAAGAGATTATGGGTCTGAATGTGTCCAGATCTGGACATTATTTACTGCAGTAAATAATACACATGTACAGCATACAAAATATAAATAAAACTCAGATGGCATTGTGTTATAGTGAGAGTGTAGAAATTGTTTTTTTTTTTTTATTATAAATAGGTCAAAAGTAGCTCATTGGAAGTAAGCAAACTGTTTTCATCTGTCAGTTTCTAAGACTAGAATAACATATCTGATCCAAACTATATTGGTTGTAACCTTGATTCGTAGACAGAATCATTGGTTTATGAAAATTGAAGAAACATAAGCAGAGGGGTAAGCTGCAGAAACACTGAATAAATGGATTCCCATTAAGATGGGAATGTGTGGCTCTGATAAGTAGCTCAGATAGTTTGCTCTTGCTCTGAATGGATTTTGAACATGAGGAGAGATTGCATGGAATTTATTTATTTATTTTAAATTTTATTTATTTATTTATTTATTTTAAAAAATATTTTATTTATTTATTTGACATACAGAGATCACAAGTAGGCAGAGAGGCAGGCAGAGAGAGAGGAAGAAGCAGACTCCCTGCAGAGCAGAGAGCCTGATGCGGGGCTCTATCCCAGAACCCTGGGATCATGACCTGAGTCGAAGGCAGAGGCCTTAACCCAATGAGCCACCAGGTGTCCCATGGAATTTATTTTTAAATTTATTTATTTGACAGAGATCACAAGCACGTAGAGAGAGGGGGAAGGGAAGCAGGCTCCCCGCTAAGCAGAGAGCCTGATGCGGGGCTCCATCCCAGGACCCTGAGATCATGACCTGAGCAGAAGGCAGAGGCTTTAACCCACTGAGCCACCCAGGCTGTGTATGTGTGTGTGTGTTTGTGTATGTGTGTGTGTGTGTGTATATGTGTGTATGTATATATATATATATATATGTGTATATATATATATATACATATATATATTTAAGAAACTTCTGATCCTGTTAGAGAGGCATTTATCTCAATATAAGGAGGACCAAAAATGTTGCTTAAAGGGGTTTTGTAAGAAAATAGGCACAGTTTGAACACATTGGGCCACCTGAATAAGGGAGATCTAAGGAGTCATATTAAGTGCCTCTTACAGGCATAAGATTTCAAAGGTGAACTTTTGGGGAGGTGGTTTGTTTAGAGAAGGGAAAGATAATGGGATAGGTTGAACAAGTGTCCAGAAAGATAAGGGTTTTATAAGATACCTTGAGATGTTTGTAGATGTTCTTTCCTATGGAACATGGCCAGATATACTGAGGGAGTAGTTCGTAGTAAAATGGAAGAGGTAATTTTAGTTTTTTCAGAATAACAACGAAGAACGATTTATTCATTTTAAAGATGTTTTGAAGAGGGGCCCTTGGAGACCACCAACAGGTCTTTTTTGGATGGGCTGACTTGAAAGCAGAGAGTGTGTAACCTGGTGTCTTTAAGTGGCATGTGTGGTGACCCAAAGATAAACCAGCTGAGTTCATTTAGACTTGCTGGATGTGCAGAGATAGCCAGACCTCTATTTGAGCTAGTGCTCCAGTGTTTCTGCTCTCAAGCCTGATGGTGGAGTGGCTGGCTTTGATTTGCTTCCTGCCCAAAGCTTGCTCTGGGTGAATTTAAAAACCTGTTTGTTTCGCCCATCATCCGGCTGGGCCCTACCCATAATTCCTGCACTTTGGTTATGGGGGTTATTATAGGACAAGAGCTTCTTTGTAAAAGAGCATGTTTAATACTCTGGGGTCTAGCGTGACTAGCGGATATAAATTGTATGGAAGCAATTAAACTCGAAGGAAATGTCATGTGGGCTGAATTTATACATACAGGCTTGTGGCATTTTTTTTTTTTTTTTCCTTAACTTACACAGAAAAGGGTGGAGAGAGAAAAATAAGGGATGAGAAAAGAGAAATGAGCCAAGAGAGTGAGGGGAACGCACACAGAGACAAGAAAAACGACTAATTTTTAACATTTGGTTAAAAATCCAAAGTCCAGAGCCAGTATTATGCTAATACCATTGCCCTTCATATGAACTCTTTAAAAATACAAATGTCAAGGAATTATACTGCACTCCACTTGGGACTTGTATCCCTTTCCAGGCAGTCACCTTCGTGTCAGGGCATACGTGGGTATAACTGAGCAGTTGGTTTTTTGGAATATGTTAATAAACAGACCTGAAGGTGGCCCATTGTGGTCATGAAGGTGCTTCTCTCTCCAGTTTTCTATTTTGTGCTCATGGTCTCTGCATAGTTCATACAGATTGGCTTGTTTTTGGACTTGTTGATGAAGAGTAGTGTGTCATTTCTCTCACCGGCCTAGAATGTCTTCTTCTCTCACTTGGTCTGTTAACATTCAGCAACCCCATCTTTCTAACACCTTATTGGACCATCCAGCTGGAAAGGATCCCCTGCTACTCTAGATCCCCAGACTAATTTGATCTGGCTGGGTAATTTGGCACTTGCTCTTTTCTTTCGTCCATTAAAATGTGATGTAAGGCTTGTCGTTGAGTGAATGGATTTATTTCATTTTCCTAACAAGTCAGCTCTTAGACTATGGACTTGATAATTGTATTGTCCTCCATACCTAGCACATATTGGTACCTGGAGATACTTGTTGAGATCAGTACTGATATGGAGCATGCTGTTAAAATAATCAGAATGTTACTGGGTGATCAGAGGCAGAAATGGATGCTTGTAGATTAGATGCAAGTACAAATTTGATACGAATCTGAGTATTGGAAGGAATAGACAGCCCTTGATGTTTTGCCCCAGCAGAAAGTGCTCTTGCTTTATTTTCATTCTTTAATCTGTGAGCTCTTAAGGATGAAAAGCAAATCTCATCTTGCCTATACTCTCCTGTACCTGGGGCAATGCCTGGCACACATAAGAGTTCAGATAATATTTGCTGAAAGAAATGAAATGATTTTTTAATTTCTCCATTATTAAAATCATCTGGTACTTCTTTCCTATTCATTAAGCCAGTTCATATTTATTGAGAACATACTGTGTGGCAGATGCTGGTACATAGTGGGTACACATACAGTATATTACACTTTGGAATATATTTTGTTCTCTGTATTTAATTATCATCTTACTATAAATTCTAAGAAATCACTTCCTCAGACTGAACAGTGATGATCCAAGAGAGCAAAAGTTGCTGAAAATAATTCAGTATATTTATCTGTTCCTAGGTTATGTCCACATTCCACTCAGTGCTGGAAGTATGCTCCTTAAATAATCGTAAGATTGTAACCTTCCCAAACAGAGCTGGAGAGGTAGTAGACTGGGTTTCAAAGGACTTTTCAGGATGCAAAGTAAATAGGGGAATTTGAGATATCAACAAAACTGTAATTAAGCAGATTAACTGTGTCAATAGTGAATACAGACATGTCAGAGGACTAGTTGGTTGCAATTATTTAAACACAGCCTCAAGTTCATTACTAGTGTTATCACCATCATCCACAAACATACTTGAAAGGAAGACTAGCCAGATAAACCCAGGAGAAATGATTCTTCTGGGAACATCACATTGTAAACCATAAATCCATTATTAATACATTTTAAGATTTGGCTTGGGGTCTTTTATTCTTTTTTTTTTTTTTTTTTTTTTTTTTTAGATTTTATTTATTTATTTGACGGAGATCACAAGTAGGCAGAGAGGCAGGCAGAGAGAGAGGAGGAAGCAGGCCTCCCGCTGAGCAGAGAACCCTATGTGATGCGGGGCTCCATCCCAGTATCCTGGGATCATGACCTGAGTGGAAGGCAGAGGCTTTAACCCAGTGCACCAGCCAGGCGCCCCTGGGGTCTTTTATTCTTTACATGCGCCTTAAGGTCACACAGAATTTAATATTACCATCTTTTCAGCTCTCTGAAGAGTGGAAAATGAGCCCCCTCCTGACCAGAATAAAGGGAAGAAGAATTTAAAATTATAGACCAGGTTAACTTTATTTATAGATGAGCCTGTGTTTACATACAACAGTGTCTATTGCTTTTCTTTTTTTTTTCTATTTTTTTCTTTTAAAAAATTACCCAAGTTATACTTAAACACATTCTTGTTTTGAGAAATTCAGCCAAAGTGACAGTCTCTCTAATTCTCTACTCCCAATCCTGCCTGTCCCCCCAGAGTGTGAGCCCCCGTCTCAGTTCATAGTCTGTCCTTTCAGACATACATACCTGTGCAGGTACAAACCTGCTTCAGATATTTTTTACATGTCACTTTCACTTTCTTTTTTTTTTTTTTTTGTTCCTACTTAAAAGTATGCTTTTCCACTGCCAAAGATCTATCTAAATATTTTTTTTATCCCATCGTATGTCTATACTACAGGTTATTTACTCATTCTGATAGTGGGACTGTAATGTTATTTAAACCTCAGCAGAAAGACCTTGTATACAACTTCATTTGACACTTTTTATCATTTGTGAAGGGAGACTTCTAAAGTAATTATCCAAGGATAGAGACTCAAGCCCAGTTACTGAAAATAGACTGCATTTGTATGTTAGTTTAAACGTCTTTCCGGTGTGGGCACTAGATCATCCCCAGCCTGTGAGTATGGGCGAGCGGGGTCCTGCTTTGGGGGCACCACACGATGGTCACGACCCCCTGCAGCTGAGGGTAGAATGGAGCCCTGTTCTGATTGGATGGTCCGGGGCTCTTTAGTCAGGACCACCCAGTGTGTTTGTTCCTCCAGTGCAGAAAAGGTGTGGGTCCCTCACTCTCTTGTCATCTTCACGCTCTGCCCAGAGCTTCCTGGCCAGCAGTGTCAATTCAGCTTTGGCCAGAGAGTCTTTGATTTATTAAATCGTGAGGAGATACCGGCGCCAGGCCCCGGAGGGGAAGCCACCAGGAAGCAGGGCAGGGAAGAGCCTCAGTGGTTCCCGGGTCCTAGGCAGTTTTGGAAAGGGCAGCCTCAGCTGAAGGGTGAATGCCCGCTGAGCCTTACTCCCGGGCAGGAGCATTGCAGACTTGATTGGGGAACACTGGTCTGTCTGGTCTGGGGTCCTTCACTTGCTGCTCCTGCTGCCCACCAAGCCATGTTTGTTCAACCAATTAGAATGCGAGGATTTTGGCAGAGAATAGTCATTGTTCCGTTTGCTGGCCTATTTCTCCCTGGAGGCCCACCCTCTGGGGCAAGGGGCATGTTTTGTTCTTCCTAGAACTTAGAACCTAGGCATGAATAAATGGGGGAAAGGTGGGGGAAAAGGACTTTTGGTGAGAGATGAGGTTTTTCCATGTTGCTGTTGCCATCTTCAGAAGCTGGGTCTTAGAATGCTTAATGTACATTTGCATGTATTTGCATAGCACTTACTGAGTCCCGGGCATTGTTCTAAGCCCTGTCCACGTGGAATTCTCCCAGCAACTGTTTGACAGAGACACTATTTTTACATTTTATTTCTTTGAGAGAGAGACACGTGTGTGTGAGCACATACCCACAAGTGGGAGGGGCAGAGGCAGAGGGAGAAGCAGACTCCCCGCTCAGCAGGGAGCTCCATCCCAGGACCCTGTGATCGTGACCTGAGCCGAAGGCAGGTGCTTAACCGTCTGAGCCACCCAGGCGCCCCAGAAACACCATTTTTATTCCCACTTTACCCAGGAAACTGAGGCGCAGAGCACTTACGTAACCTGACGAGGCACAGATAGTAAGGATTGAAGCCCAAGCAACCTGGGCCTGGAGTCCGTGCCCTGACTGTTTGTCCATCTTTTTCTTCCACAAGTCTAGGCATGGTTGGGTTTTGCCGTTTATCCTCTGCTTGTCTCCTTTCTTTCCTCTCCATCCCTATCGCCCCTCCCCTGGTGTGTGTCTTGATAGCTCATTTGCAGATGACAGATCTGGCCCTTTGACCCCAGTCCCTTATGCACTGTAGCCAGGCTTGTCTTCCGTAAAGACAGCTCTCATCCTGTCACTTCAGAATGTTCCTTTCCTGGGATCCTGTCCTGGCGGGGCTGATCTCCTGCCGATGTCCCCATTCCCCTCCTGTTGAGGCTGTAATGTTACTCAAACCTCATCTAAAGTCCTGGTATAAACTGGATGGCTTCCTTGGCAGCTCCTGTCTCCCCTCCTGGGAGTGCCCTCATCTCTCTCCTCCCACCCTCCATCTAGTGCAATCCCTTCCGAAGGCCCATCTCAGGACTCAGCTCCTGTGGTCTTGACCTCTTCTGAAATGAGTGCTACCGATAGGCTTTGGCTGTAGCTTCATTGTTCCAGGCTTGAAAAGGCTTCACTACATTGAAACTCCCAAGCTCCGTGGCCTGGCACCGAACTGAGTACCTGGGGGTGGGGAATAGTGGTACTGGGAGGCAGAGCACATTGGGGCACTGATTTCGACCCTAATATGGGCTCTCTGCTAGGTTTCCTTACTTTTAAAAGAGGAACTGGAAGGAGATAATAGCTAAGGGCTCTCTTGATTAACATGACACTTAAATAGCTTTATTGAGATATAAGTTCTATACCATACATTTCATCCATTTAAATACTCAAGTCAGTGGTTTTTAGTATTTGTAGGTATGTGCAGTCATAACCCACAGTCAATTTTAGAATAGTCTCATCACCACAGAGAGAATCTCTGACTAGCTAGAAAGCTATTAGCTATCCTCCCCCACCCCCTGAATACACATGCACACACATGCGTGCCTTCATCCTCCCCAGCCTGAAGCAGCCACTGATTGACTTTATGTCTCTAGAGGTCCGCATCCTTGCTCTTTTGTATAAATGGAATCCTATGTCATGTGGTCTTTCGTGACCAGTTCCTTTCACTTGGCATTGTGTTTCCAAGGTTTGTTGATCCGTGTTGCGGCGCCTCCCTGTACTCTGTTCCTTCTTGGAGGCCAACCGTGCTTCACCGTATGCGTACACCACATTGTATTTATCTGGCCCTCAGTTGATGAGCATTTGGGTTGTTTCCCCCTTTTGGCTAAGTACACTTACTTTGCAGGGGAACATGGTCTCCCGGGTGGTGTGCAGTTTTCCTCCATTGCTTCGAAAGCAGAAATCTGGGTCTGCTGGCTGTGCCTGCCCAGCATGACGGACAGGTGGGCAGATCCCCCGTCATCGTTGGAGACAGGAGGCCATCCTGGGGAGTCCTTGTGAGCTTGTTTTTTTCCTCGTCCTCGTGAGCTTTGTAGTCAGACATTCTGGCTTGAATCACGGCAGGCCACTTAATGAGCTTGCATAATTCCAGCAGGCTCCAGTTTCCTTGTTTGTAAAATGTAATGTAAAACTACCTTGCCTGCTTCCTCAGAGTCAGGGTCACACTAGAAAGGGTATGGAGCCTGAGGCAGCTTGGCCAGTGCAGAAGGACATCATTAGGACCAGAAAAATAAATAAGTGAATAAGCAGAAATCAAAGTTGTAAAGAACAAGTGCCTCCGGCTGCCAGTTTCAGCAGGTGCAGGGCCTCGGCGCAGCCTTCCTGGCGAGCGTGGGGCCCAGCGCCATCACCTCATCTGCAGTCACCAGAGTGGACCTGCTTCATCTTGTTGGAACAGTGAGAAGTCTTGCCGGGTGTGTCTTAATCACCTTTTTTGCTTGTGGGTCTAGATTTGTGCTCCCATCACTCTTTCATCAAGTCATTTGAGAAGAACGACTAGAGGGGGACGAGACCTTTTTAGGCTGCACCTGAAGCGTGTTGTCTCAGAATATACCTGAGTGTTTATGGTTATTAAACATCTATTGGCTCATATATTTGGAGTTTGTATGTGAAGACTGAAAATGCCTTTTTTGGTAACTGGGTGAATAAGGGATAAGATGTTGATATGATCCAGACTTCACTGGGAGGGTGGTGTTCATAATAATATCACTGATTTGGCTAAGTGCTCTTATTGAAAATTCAAGGAGCCCTACCATTCTAGATTTTAGGTGTGGCCTGCCTCCACATGCAGAATCACAAAAACATTTTTTATTCTGTTTATTTTTTTTAAAGATTTTATTTATTTATTTGAAAGAGATCACAAGTAAGCAGAGAGGCAGGCAGAGGGAAAAGCAGGCTCCCTGCTGAGCAAAGAGCCTGATGTGGGACTCATTCCCAGGACTCTGGGATCATGATCTGAGCCGAAGGCAGATGCTCAACCGACTGAGCCACCCAGGTGTCCCTTTTATTGTTTTAAATAAATAGGTTTTAGAAACACGTAATTCTTACATTTACAACAGTAGGTCTTTTGAGAGAATTTGGAATGTAAGTCATTTTCCTCATCCAAATTTAGCTTCTGCTGCTGTGAGTTTGGTGGGAGGTAGAAAAAAATCGATTTCAGGGATATGTGAAGCTTCAGTCCCAACTTCTGCCCCAGCCCTAGGTGCCTGGGGACAGGTCTGGTCTGAACTGTGCACAGCAGCTGTGAACAGGTTGGCATTTCCAGGCTGACATGATGACCACATTTTGTGTGGGAGATCTCAACAAAAGAATATTTGTTTCCGGGGGACTGACGTCCCTTTTTTCCATTAAGCCTGACCTTTCCATCATTAGATTGTGACTGTTCTCGGAGCTAAGTAGAGCTTAGAAAGAAGGAAGCAATGAGTAAAGGAAATTGAGTGCAGAAAGATGCAGATTGTGGGGGAGAAAAAAAAAGGACATCATTCCTGGGTGACTTCAGTGCCTGTGTGTGGATTATGATCCCGGGAAAGGAGACTGTGAACATCTGGGTTACTAGCTCTTTTCATTACCTCAAGTGTCATGACTCTGTCTCCTGTTGGTCTTAGGGCTCAGGTGCTCTGCCTGACATGCACTCTGCCACTTGCCAGCCCAGCGAGGGCAGAAGGGCTTGAGCACAGGGCTGGGGCCTCATGGGGAGCAACAAGCCTTGGCCTTGCATTTCACAGGTTGCTGAGCTGGCTTGAACTGGTCTAGAGGAAGTGCACGAAGAAATTCTGATCACCTGCCCCTAAATGGAGGCGTATGTGTCTGTGAGATGGCCAGACCTGAGCGTGGAGATAGTGAATGACCCCTGGAAATTTTAGATATTTGTGTTTGGCTGTGGGTCTGAGATAAGTTGCTGACAGTCTTTTGTCCTGTATAGAAAATCTTTTCTCTGTCTCTTTCTGTTCATTGCTAGAGCATGAGTATGGTACACCTGAGTTTTAGAATATTAATTTTGCAAAAATAATTTCTAATGGTAATTAGAAATCTTTTAAATTTCTAAATTTTCGAAATTTCTAAATTTTTAAAATTTTTTTAAAAAGGAAAGAAAGACCCATGGAAAATCTCATTACTCTAACTTCATGTTTTCTTCTATGTGCTTGTATATATGCTCTTTGTATTACTACATATTTTCATCAAATAGTCTAGTGTAGGTGGGTTGGCTGACTTGAAAAGTTGTTTTTTGTTTGTTTGTTTTTTAGTTTTTTGTTTTGTTTTGTTTTTCTTTAATTACTCTGATACATGTTGTTACCCAGTTTAAAACTTACAGGAGCTTTTAATGCCTTATTTAGGGTCAGTCTTTTCTCTAAAACAAAAGATACTTCTCAAAGATTATTATGTTGGGAAGGGTATCTTCTGGCTGTATTTCAGACCTCATCAAGATGCTGGACAACAAGTTACTGGTATTTGGAAAACAGAGAAGAGAATCTTGAGATTCAGCAGTGACAAAGCATAGGCACGGTGGGGCGCCTGGGTGGCTCAGTGGTTTAGGCCACTGCCTTCGGCTCAGGTCATGATCTCAGGGTCCTGGGATCGAGTCCCGCGTCGGGCTCTCTGCTCGGCGGGGAGCCTGCTTCCCTCTCACTCTCTCTGCTTGCCTCTCTGCCTGCTTGTGATCTCTCTCTGTCAAATAAATAAATAAAATCTTAAAAAAAAAAAAAAAAAAAAAAAAGCATAGGCACGGTGTTGCCATGGGAAGAGTCTTTCGAGGCCACATTAAGTGTTGGTTGGGATTAGCTTGGTTTAGCAGGTTCCCTAACCAAAGAAATACTGACCTTGATTTTAGATGATCTCTGAGGTCCATCTCTGTAAGGATATAAATATCCTAAATAAACAGTTGGGGAGTATAAATATAAGTATTTTTGTGAGCCTGAGGGACTCTGCTGTAACATCAAAGACAAACACTTTAGTTTGATTGAGACAAATGAAATTGTTTCTTATGAACAGAATGATTTATTTAAATAGAGAGGCTAAGGCCTTCCTATATCTTCAGACTTGCAAGTGCTAGAGTAGTTGGGGAATATTTTTTTCCTTTTAAACCTTCTGTACAATTCAGAAAATGTTTTTCTTTTAATCTTTCCTTAATATATTTGACAGATATCACTGTAGAAGAATGATCTGTAAGTATTATCAGATTAAAATTTTCCCTTGTGCTAGAATCTGAAATAGTTGGGCTTGGTCTGGATAGTCATTTTTCCAAACTTCCAAAAACTCACCTGTATTTCCCACACTCCATTGTGTGGGAAAAGAGACTCTTGGAGGGAAGAATTATAGCCTCTCATACAAACCAGTGGACAATACCAAGAATGACAACTTGAAGTGGAAGCTATTTGTCTTTGTTAAAACAGTGTTTGTTCATTTTAGCTTCCCTGTTGCAAAGCAGAGTGCCCAGACTGGCTTACTAGTGGGAAGTTTTTATGCCTTCAGAATTTTTTTTCAGAATAATATTTCCTTAAAAAAAAAAAAAAAAAAAAGACCCACCTTAGAGAGCTTTGTCCGTGGACCACAAACTCCGTGGTTCATAGGCCGCAGAGAATGGATGTCTCTGGTTGGTGTCGTGTAGATTTTGACCAGTCTGATTTTGAGATACCTGCTGTGCCCATAGCGTACTCTGTTCGGCTATTACCACCTCTCCCTCGTTCTGGCTTTTCTGGCATTTCAGAGGGGGGTTGGGAACGGCCTGGTTTAAGCTGCTGGCCTGTTTCCCTTTGTCTCAAGCTTCCTCATCCCTAGGAGAATTAAGAATAGTTTTTCCCATCAGCAGTTGATGTTTCTTTGCTCACTGCCTTTCATGGCTCTGTGTAAATTCATGTGACACCCCACATGGCTGAAAATGGGGGGAAGGTGTTTTCTGGGAAATTTGGATTATGGTTGGAAAAAGAATGGGGATAGATGGTGGGTAGTCAGCAACAGATGTTTACCCTAAGTAGGGCTGTCAGATAAAATACAGATGTCCAAGTACATCTGAATTTCAGATAAACAGTGGCCAAGTTTCTAGTATAAGTGTGTCCCAAATATCGTGTGAGATGAATTGTTTGTTGTTTATCAGAATTTCAAGATCAGTTGGGCATTTTGCCTTTTTTTTTTTTTTTGCCAGATTTGGCGACCCTGAGTTGCTAAGCTACACCTCGGGTCTCATTTCATGTTTTTTTTTTTTTTTTTTTTTGTTAGCCTCTAGCTTATCTGGCCTAAATTTGCTTTGGAGAGGTGCTGGGAGTGGCCTGGTGGCAGGATATTACACTAGTGTGAACTGAGAGAGGGCAGGGTAGGATAAATACATAAATAAAGTATTGGCCAAGCAGCTGTTTGGTGGCCTCAGGACAGAGTAGGTGTTCAACTACCTGTTCGCTTTAGGACAAGGTTGAGCAACACCTTGTTTTTTGATACTATTCTTGGATGCACCCCTGTGTTCTCTGGATTTCATCATCCCATCCGAACACCCATTCAGTATGGGCAGTGTTCCAGCTGATGCTCTCAGTGGGCCAACACCTCCAGGACCTTTTCTTAAAACTTGAAAACAGAGGAGTAGAATTTTATCTCTAACCGATAATATTGAGTCTGCTTTTGGGTTTTTCATGCGAGTTATTTAAGTAAAATAAAAATTATTCTTATTCGTATGCTAAACATGTTCTTGGTTCTGGTCAGTGTTTTTTGTTTTTGTTTCTTACACACTCTCCAGTATGTATATTATTGTATACCAACATTCTCTTTAAATTCTGGCTGGAAGAGAAGTTACTAGCTTTGTTTTTTGTATAGTGACCGGTTTTAACTGGATGGGTTTTAGGGGAGAAAAAACCCATACAGAGTATGATCCTGACTCATAAAGGATGTTTCTCTGAGATGGTCTGCCTCTGGATGTTGCGTTAGTGACTGCTGGTTTTTTTGGCATCCTCCTTGGAGGCTCTGTTAGTAGTTAGTAGCTTCCAGTAAAGTATGTGGAGGATTGACGGAGTGGGATTAATTTACTTAAAATCGTTTGCCATTGAAAACGTCACATGCACAATTTCTTCAGTTTGAGGCCCGTCATATACCTTGGTTTGACTCAGAAAGCCATCTGTGATGTTTTTATTTCTTGGGCCCTGCAGGAAAACTCAT
Organism: Meles meles; assembly: GCF_922984935.1. Taxonomy (NCBI): domain Eukaryota; kingdom Metazoa; phylum Chordata; class Mammalia; order Carnivora; family Mustelidae; genus Meles; species Meles meles. Next base: position 87,185,535 of record NC_060069.1, read on the forward strand.
TTGTCATGAGTAACAATCACTTTACGGTCATTATTGTGATTGCAGCACATTTATTGCTAAGAATGGCTTATGAGTGTCACCTTAATCCATGAGCTCAACTGGGTGTCAGACATCTAGGAAGGGAGGGACTTGGTAAGTAGTTAAATGGGAAACTAGGGTGCCTTATGGAAGTGTATTAGTGATTAAGGAGGTGGCATTTGGTTTGAGTCAGGGCCTTTAGTGCTGTGCTTAGAACAGTTCGTGTTGTCCTTATGAGGAAACACTTATTTGCATGTGATCCTAATTCCTGCTTCATTAAAAACAAACCATCAGACCGAGTCACTAGAACTCTGTCACAGAAGGCAGGGATAAAAAAGGGCAGACTTGTCTATTTTACTAAACAACTTCTCCTGAGAAGAGAATTCCTATGAAAAATTGAATGGTTATGATTTATTTTATTAATTTTCATAAGAAACAGAACAAAGCAGTTTCTTCTCCTTAGCACAGACGCTGGTATTTTAGGAGGATGCAGCAAGCCGGATCTCACGTGACCCACACTTCCAAGGTGAGAACCTAGTTAACCTGGAGGGCTTGGGGGCACTGACCGGACCTCATGGCCATGAACATGGCACAGAATATAGGGTCCTGTCTGTGGCCGGTGTGAATGAGTGTGGACCGGTCAGGACTGTCCCAGTTGAAAGTGATGGATATCAACTCCTGCTAGCTGGTGTATGTACTAGTGAGGCCAAGATTGACTCCAGACCCAGGGACTACTGGATATCACTTGGACTTCCCTCTGTTTCCTTGGCATCTCTCTTCCCTATGACCACCTCTCTTCCTGCATTTGCAGGAGGGTGGTCTCAGGTAGATCAGAGTTTCCTATATCCCAGGTGGGCACCTCGAAGGAAAGAGAGGGCTCCCTACAACTCTGGCTTCAGCATATGCCAGTATCTGGTCATCTGCCATTCCCCAGGTCCGGTGAAGCAGGGCACAGGATTGATCCCCAAGGAACACATAGTTGGAATGGACAAAGAGTAGCTTCTCCATGGAAGTGGTCGTGGTGGCGGTGATTGGGTGGAAGGTTCCTTTGGCCAGAAGAGGGAAAGACATGCCAGGCAGACAGTAGCCATTTGTATTTGCTATAGTGGGAGATAAGGATCCTAGCTTGAACCCTTAGTCTAACTAGGATGATAACAAGCATACATGGGTGGGAGTGTGAGGACACCTGAACTATATAAAGGTAATGAGGAGATGCGGAATTGAGTATGATCCGCATGAACCGAGGTCACTCAGAGAGGACTGTGAGATTTTAGCATTGTACGCAACTTCTGTCTTAAGTAGTAGCCCTCTAGTTTGTCAGTATTTTGCCTCTTTTTCTGTGGGCTCTTAGAAGGTGATTAATCCTGAAAGCAATGATATCATTTTTATTTATACAGATCTACATTTACTTACAGAAATTACTCTAGAAATTACTCTCTCCTGTTCAAGTACGGTGTCAGAATGCAAGTTATGAAAGTGAGGTTGCTCAGTGGATATAAGCTTTCATTCATAAAAGAGACAACATTTTGCAAACATAAATGACTTGAAATGCCTTTCACAACTAATGGTGTCATAGAATGACTTTTAGTAGCTGCTCAACATCCCATTTTATGATTGTACCCTAATTTATTAATCCAGCCCACATTGTTGATTACATTGTTTCCCATTTTCACACTTCAAGCCACATGAAAACGTTCTTACATATATATATATATAATATTAGATTTTATTTATTTGACAGAGAGAGGGATCACAAGTAGGCAGAGTGGCAGGCAGAGAGAAGGGGAAGCAGGCTCCCTGCTGAGCAGAGAGCCCGATGCGGGGCTCGATCCTAGAACCCTGGGATCATGACCTGAGCTGAAGGCAGAGGCTTTAGCCCACTGAGCCACCCAGGCGCCCCATTCTTAACAGATTTTTAAGATATATCCATGACTGCATCATTAGAATTAATTCTTAGAAATGCAGTTACTGGATCTGAAACTATATTGCTATGGATTTTAAGGGGCTAGTGGGGAAAGGATGATGATCAACTCAGAACCATTTTAGTTGGTTATTGAATCAAGTGCATAATTCTTTATTTTCTTTGCTGTGTGGGAAAATGGAATATGGAAGTAAATCCCAAATGATTGTTATCATCATTTTTATATTATTCATATTTTCTCTTACACTGTTGGTATACGTTCATTATTTATAAATTGACTGTTGTATTTTTGTGGTTTTTGAAAAATAAGTCTCTTATTCAAATAATAGCCACCTCAATAGAAGAGGTACTAGCACTTGGGAAGATGATAACAACAGCATCATCCCAGATCCACTCTGATCAACCTAGCTGTAACTAACACGTCATTGTCGGAGACATTTTGTAAGACTGGGCTAAAGCAAGCCCCTTGCTGCTTTTGAAGTGAACAGTTTACATTCACAAATAAGTTGTTATTACTGTTCATGTCATAAGACAGAGGGGGCTGTGAGTGGTAGCAGTTAGAGCCATTTTTTTTGCAGGCAGAGGGTGTGGGAATTGGATTCATCATTTCTACCAGAATTATTATTTTTTAATTTTTTTTATTTCTTTTAGGTAAAGGTGAGTGAGCGAGAGTTGAAAGAATAAAAATAAGGAAAGTTAAATATTGATTAAGACATTTTGACTCTTTGGGATCCAGAGCAAACATCCTTATAGCTCCGATGAAGAACCACAATTTTGAAACCGTGCCAACATGCTGAAATGATAGGAGAGGAATTCAAAGAGTTTAATGTTAGGTCACCGGTCTGTCTTCCATGCAGAACTTTTTGAGAACACCTGCAGTGCCTAACATCAGACAGCAGCACATTGATAGTTTCTCTAAAAATAGATCTGCAGGGTCATGGAGCAGAGACCATACAGTATGACTTCTGAATTGGGGGTTTTATATGTTTTATATGAATTTCTTCCTCTCTTTGGTTTTTGTTCTTCTTACATTTTTTTCTATCATCTTTGGCAAAAGATGGCCAGTGAAGGGAATTGCACCAGGTTGCTTTGGTGAACACATCAAGAGAGCTGGGAAGCCTGGTTGCTGGTTGCAAATAGTGCCGGCCGTGGTAAGGTACAACAGGCTACTGTGGGGCGGCGGGCTCTTTCTCTGTAGGCCCTTATTTCTCACAGCACTTGCTACCAGCATTAGTCACTTCTGTTTGGGTACTGCGGTTTTCTGCTTCCTTCCAATAACATTGCTTGAATTAAAAAAAAAAAATCACAGAAATATAGTTTCACAAAGACTTCTGTGATTAGAATTGCCGTCTGGAATTTTAAAAAGTAGACAGTGAAGAAGCAAACTTGAGCTCAAAAAGTTTCCAAACAAGAACCGTTTTCTTCATAGGAGAGGCCTCGAAGCTGTTGGGTTAGTGTTTTTTGTCCTCCTTAAAGTGCCATATTTAGTGTACCTGAAAATAGTTCAGGCAAGGCGAAAGGCAAGGTAGAAAGGCATGTCATTCTGTGACATTTTCAGGATCGTAAAGTTAGAATGGCAGCAAATTTGTTTCCAGGGATCTGTGATTCATTCAGCAGAAATTGATCCGAGTTCCTGCCGAGGGTGACATGGATTCTTTTATGAGACTCCAGACTTCGGTACTTTGTTGGCGCCCTCTCTGCCTGTGCCAGTCTGAGCAAATAGGGTAGTCGGAAGATACTGCAGTCAGAAGCTTGAGGTCCTTATGGGAAAGGCTGATGTGTGTGGTCTCTGTAGCCTGGGGGTTCAATTTATTCCTGGATGCGGGGGCAGACATAGCTGTAACTTTTTGCAAAGGCAGTGCTGTTAGTGGAATTAGACAGATGGATTTGAACTGGATCTTGAGGTGTAGATAGGTAGGAGCTAGATAAAAACGATATAGACATTTCATTTCAGCTCCTACAGCAACCTCTGCTGAGTCGATGAGAAGCTGCACTGTGTTGGAGGTGTGGGTGTCGGTATGGTGCAGGAAGGGTGCAAGCCACCATGAGAAGCTCTTGCATGAGATCCAGCTCCCCAAAGGGGCTTCTTTAAGGCACATGGAGCTGAGTTTGAAAGCAGCTGATCCCTGAATACTTTCTTTCATCCAGACTTGTCAGTCCAGCTCAGCTCTGTGGTTAGACTTATTACCATCTTGGAAGGTGAATTCTGCTGTTTCAGTTCGAGGGCTGACCAAACAGGTTCAAAGAAAAGTCCAGTTACATCCTTGGGTGTCATGGTACCGATGGGATGTCTACGCATGACCGTGTGCCTCATTTACGTGCCTCACGTGCTGCTGCCATTTGTTACCTCTTAAAACACAAAGAAACCGAGTTACCCTACACTGTCTTCAGGGGAGTTGGTCTAATGTGGTGGTTGAGGATAGAGATTCAAGAGTCAGGATGTGGGTTCAGTTCTTGACTTTGCCTTTCAGGAGCAGTGTGATCCTGGGCACATTGCTTAATTTCCTTGTATCTCTGTTCCTTCATCCCTAAGCAGAGATGGTAAATAAAAACACCTATCCAACAGGGCTGATGCCGGGCAGTAATAAAACCCGTCTACATAAAGTACTAGGTAAGTGCTCAAGGGTGCCATATGGTGGAGCCCAGGACCAAAATAAATCTAAAAAAAACCCCGAAGTGTAGATGTTAAGTGGAACCAGGTCCCTCATGGGATGTGATAGAATCCTATGAAGCTTCCAAAGGCCCACCAATTTGGAAAACAAAATTGAGAAATCAGAACCCTGATATCTTGAGAGAATCACACCATTGGTGTGATATGAACAGCAGATTTCGCAGATTTTGAGGCTTAACCAGCAGCCCGAGCCAGCCCTGGGTCAGCTCGTCCTCGGGCAGTAAAGGTAAAGTGTGGCCTTCCCTTTGGTAGTCATTTCAAGCTTGAACAAAAAAGTACCTCTGCATGATGCATAGAGTGTGGGAGTTATGGAAATTGTCATCAGGTGCTTGTATACCTAATTTTAATAATACTGCTGAAGAGCACAGTCAGTGAGAACTTAGTTAGTGTGAGGAGTTTGAGGGGAAGCACTGCTGTTTCTCATTTTTGGAGAAGTTGCAGGGGGCCCAAGGTGTTGCGTTCAGGAGAGCCCCTGTTCTGTACTTCGGGGTACAGTCTCAAAGAGGTGTGAATTTCATCTCTTCCCGAAAGGTGCCATGAAAACATAGCAGGGCTGTTCCTCTTTGCCATTGTTTCTGTCTCCCAGCAGGATGAGGTCATGACAGAATGGCAGGTTTATCTTGGATTTCCTTGTTTGGCCAGCAGCCTAAGCATCCCAGGGTTGAATGTCTCTGGCTATCACATAGATATCAATGGCTTAGAGGCCGTGTTGGCTCCTGCATTGCTGCTTTCTGGACCCCGGTGGAGCTTGGGGGCAGGAGGAGGGGACAGAGGAAAGGGGACAGGTTTGTACTTCTCAGGTCAAATCTCACCTCTGCCCTTTATAGGGTTTCTCTGCTCTACAGTCCTGAGTTGTCCTGTCCCTGCCCTTCAATATTCTTCACACCCGACATGAAATGTCCCTTGCTTTTTTTTTTTTTTTTTTTTTCTTTTTTGCCATTGTTTGTGAGCTCCAGACGCATGGGGACCACATCTTGTACTCCACTGGTTCAGAGCGCTTTCTGGAGCCTGACTTGCCTGGCTTCAAGCCCTGGCTCTGCCATTTTCTGGCTGTGCGACCTTGGGTAAATTCTCCAGCTTCTTGCCTGTCTTGGGTGTCACTGTGAGGATTAGAGATAAACATGGATGGGGCTTCTGGCACCAAGACTGGCACGGATGGATGCTCAGAGAGGTCGGTCCGCCCACTCCCAGCTTGGTACTAGCGCCTAAGTGTCTGCTGACCCACGAGCAGTGCCCAGCCGTATCTGTTGGCTGCATGACATCGTAGCCCCAGGCTTGTGGCCAACTGGGGCAGGCAGCCTACTGCCTCGGAGGAGCCCCTCATGCCATTCGTCAGTGCCTGAAAGAAGGTGCCTACAAAGGACACAGACTTTTATCTTTTGAATCTCTTGTTTCAGTCCATCTGTAAGAACTTGAGAGTAGCCTTTATAAAGTAACTCTTAAAAATTATATAAAAAATAATTATAGTACTATTCAGTAAGGGGGAATCTCCCATAACCCACCATTTGACTATCCATTGTCCACCGTGGTATCTATCCTTACAGGTTTTTCTGTGTACATGTGTTGTCATACTAGTTATTTTCATTTATCCAGTGGTGGAATATTCTATGTGTATTTTCATCTCCATAGGAGAGGTTTTTAGAGTTCATGGATAATGTTGATATGATTTATGGAATTGTAGAGAGCTTCAGGTAAATCCTTTGTTAGAGGGAGGCCAGCGAGAAATACGAAAGCACCTAATCCGTGGAAACCCATCAGCCTCTAGTGGCTGTGAACTTGAAGCAGCACAGTGGAGTTGCATTGCATGTGCATTGGATGCCTCTTTTTATTTTATTTTATTTTATTTTATTTTATTTTATTTGTCAGAGAGAAGGAGAGAGAGAGAGCACACAGGCAGGCAGAGAGGCAGGCAGAGGTGGAGAGAGAAGCAGGCTCCCTGCCGAGCAAGGAGGTCATGCGGGTCTCGATCCCAGGACCCTGGAATCATGACCCGAGCTGAAGGCATCGGCTTAACCCACTGAGCCACCCAGGCGTCCCCATTGGATGCCTCTTTATGCAACCATGTGAGCCTGGAGAGAGAGGGGCACAGAGAGGAAGTGAAGGTGGTGCTCTGCTCTGGCTTGGGGAGTGTATGCCCTGGAGTGAGTGTGAAATGAGATGTGAGTCTGCTTTTCCTTCTGCTCATTTTGGTCCCATGGAGACCCTCAGGATGTGACCACAATATGGTGCTCAGGCACAAGCCAGTTACCTTCTCAACTGTCTGTCCTAAAGCTGGGGGGGAAACTGGGTATGCTGGCTTCATGAAGAGATGGATAAAAATGGCACAGCAGACTTAAATGTTCAGTTAGATTTTCAGAAGCGGTTTTCCTACAGTAGTTTTGCCTTTGCTTGGTGACTTTAGAGCCTCACCCCCTTACCAGACTCATTTCTGGCCAATATGTAAAAAGCAACATTCCTCCCTTCCTTCTTTCTTTCTTCTCCTTCCACACTGAGGTGCTGCTATGTGCTGGGACTGTGGAGTGAGTAATAAATCAGTACATGGCTTTTGCCCCAAATAATTGACATTAAGTTTTAGAGAGAAGTATGAAAATGGCTCATCATAATACATGGTAGTTGAAGGAAGTTCATTAAAGGAGATGACAGCCATCTTACTGGGGAAGTACAGAGGAGGGAACACTTCGTTCCAGCCAAGGAATTACATGGGGCCCCAGAGGAGGGTGCTTCCTGAGCCTGGTTTTTTTTTTTTTTTTTAACATTTTATTTATTTGACAGAGAGAAATCACAAGTAGGCACAGAGGCAGGCAGAGAGAGAGGAGGAAGCAGGCTCCCTGTGGAGCAGAGAGCCGGACGTGGGGCTCGATCCCAGGACCCCGGGATCATGACCTGAGCCAAAGGCAGAGGCTTTAACCCGCTGAGCCAGGCGCCCCCTGAGCCTGGTTTTTAAGGATCGGGTAGTTTTGATAGGCAGAAAAGAGAGGTGGGGAGAGGGCCTCTTGGTTGAAGGAAAATGAAAGAGACCTTGAAGAAGCTTGAAAGCCAGACCCATTCGAGGAACAGAGTTCGTGGGATACATCTGAGGTGACATGGGAAAAGCAGTCAAAATTCCAGTTGGGGAGTGCAGACAGAGTAGCTCCCACTGAACGGTGTGGATGTTTATGCTTATTTGAACCCTGTTGGAATATTCCTGGTTTATTTTATGAAGGGATGTCTCTCACTGAGGATATTGACTCAGGGACGTTTCCTTTTACAGTCAGGATGGCCTCCATCAGACCAATATTGTTCTCGGGCCTTTTTTGTTTTGTTTTGTTATCTTGGATAAACAGAGAGAGGCTGATTCATTTTTCTAGAAAAACAGGATGCACTAAAATACTGCAAGTGACAATGAAACAGACATGCTCACGTACAATAATATTTATAAAGGGACCAAACAATATGTGTAGCAGATATGTCCATGGTGTGGCTGATCTCCCACTTCCATCTCAATTGCCCTGGGTCCTTGGCCAAGTTGCTTGTTTCATTGGGTCTCAGCGCCTTAAGACATCAAACCAAGCACCAATAACACAAAGCAGGCATGCTGTGGGGAATAGAGGAGTATAAAGTGCTAGGAACATTGCTGGGCATGTAGTAGTCATTCCAGTAAAGCTTAGTAGTCTTTACACTGGCTATAAAAGATGGATTCGTGGTAGGAGTAGTATTTTCATAGTGATTGAAGAAAACGTTCGTATCATGGAGAAATGTTCCAATATACATGAAAGTAAAATAGTGTTACCAATTCCCATGTAACCATCATCACCCTGTTTGAGCAGTTACCAGGATTCGACCACTCTTTTTTTGTTGTTTGTTTAAGATTTTATTTATTTATTTAAAGATTTTTTATTTATTTATTTGACAGAGAGAGATCACAAGTAGATAGAGAGGCAGGCAGAGAGAGAGAGAGGGAAGCAGGCTCCCTGCCAAGCAGAGAGCCCGATGCGGGACTCGATCCCAGGACCCTGAGATCATGACCTGAGCCGAAGGCAGCGGCTTAACCCACTGAGCCACCCAGGCGCCCCTATTTATTTATTTATTTGACAGATGGAGATGACAGGTAGGCAGAGAAGCACGCAGAGAGAGAGGAGGAAGCAGGCTCCCCGCTGAGCAGAGAGCCCGATGTGGGACTAGATCCCAGGACCCCAGGATCATGACCTGAGCCGAAGGCAGAGGCTTTAATCCACTGAGCCACCCAGGTGTCCTTAGACTTTTTTTTTCTTTTAAGATTTTATTTATTTATTAGAGAGTACATGTGTGCCCAGGAGTGGGGGTGGGGGAGATTCAGGTAGAGGGTGGGAGAAGCAGACTCCTCGTTGAGCAGGGAGCCCTACACAGGGCTTGGTCCCAGGACCCCGAGATCATGACCTGAGCCTAAGGCAGCTGATTAGCTAATTGAGCCACCCACATGCCCCAGCATTCTCATTTATCAATCTGTTTTCTCTCTTAAAAATATTTTAAAATTTTAAACAATTAATTGCCAGCTAAATTATTTTAAAGCAAATTCCTGATAGCTTATAATTTTGCATGTAAGAGCCTGAGAAGTCAGTGGGCCAGAGAGGAAACTCCTTCAAAAATGACAGACACTGGTATTTTGAGCCTAAGTTTCCCAGCTGAGTTTTAGGTGTTTCTGCGTTAAATGAGAAGATGTTTGCATTTTTTTAAAAAAATAATATCCTTGCTTTCCATTCTTTAAAATGTCTTTTAATAGCAGAAGAAATGATTATGACCTAGGGGTCTAGAAACAAGCCAAGACTTTATGACGTCTTTGATACTGAGGTTCTAGTTGGCTAATTATTCTAAGGAAAAAAAAAAACATGCATAGGAGAGGAAGTCAGTGATGGCAGAAAACCTGAATGGTCATAAATTTTGTATTTTGGGAACAGTTAAATCCTGGTGGGTTTTGTTTTTGTTTATTTGTTGTTTATGTTGAGTGGGTTCTATAGGGTACCCTGGTATTGGTAAGATTCCTAGAGTATCTAAATATAAATGGCAACAGATTTTTTTTTTCTTAATTCCCCTTCACCCATTCTGTCAACCCTCCCCACCTCTCCTTTGGCAACCACCAGTTCTCTATATTTGTGAGTCTGCTTCCTTTTTGTTGTTGTTTCACTTGCTTATTCATTTTGTTTTTTAGATTCCACATGTAAGGGAAATCATACAGTATTCGTTTTTCTCTGACTTACTTCACTTAACACACTACCTTCTAGGTCCATCTATGTTGTCATGAATGGTAAGATCTCATTCTTTTTTGTGGCTGAGTAATATTCCATTGTAGCTACACTGTATCTTTTTTATCCTTTTATCTGTTGATGGGCACTTACTTTAATTCAAGAGTTGTACTTGGAAGGTAAAAGTTCTGTTTATTTCGCTTAGTGTATTTCACGTATTAGTCTGCACATAAAACAGCACTTAGGGGGGCACCTGGGTAGCTCAGTGGGTTAAAGCCTCTGCCTTTGTTCGACTCAGGTCATGATCCCAGGGTCCTGGGATCGAGCCCCGCATCAGGCTCCCTGCTCTGCAGGGAGTCTGCTTCCTCCTCTCTCTCTCTGCCTGCCTCTCTGCCTACTTGTGATCTCTGTCAAATAAATAAATAAAGTCTTTAAAAAAAACAAAAAAAAAACCAGCACTTAGGTGCATGTACAAAGCATTTTTTATAATGGAGGATTTCAAATGTAATGTAATCCCATTAGATTAGTTTAATGACCCCCCTCCCCCGCCAAATCTGTCACTGGAGCTGTCTCCATTTGAAAGATGTTCATGTTGTTTCTAAAAGAATTCTGGGACAAAATGGAAAGAAAAGGTGTAGAATCAAATTAAATTACACTAGATGTAAAGAAATTCTTAGTATCAATGCTGTTGCCTTTGAGAAGTATGTCAGTGATAGCTCTCAGAAGAACCAATTTTTCCCGGATGGAATAAAAGTAAAATCTGATGTTTGAAAGCAGTTCAAGAAAGAGCCCCTTGAAAGACACTAAGCAAGAACAAGTTTGGAAGACAATACTGAAATATTAGCAGTGGGTTCTCTTAGCGGATTTGCATTTTTGTTTCTTTTTCCATCCATTGACCTTTCTCATTTTTTGTTTCTCTGTACTTTACGATTTTTTTCACCATGAGCCAGGATTACTGGATTGCTAGAAAAGTAACACAAGAGTGAGTGTATGTTACCAAAGTAAAAGTCAGCATCCGTAGAATAGAGACTCGCTGTACTGAGGTGAGTATGTCAGGGTAAGGCAGATACTTTTTCTTAACTAAGTTTTTATCCTTCGTCTTGTCACTTAACCTGCAGCCCCGTGTTTGGTCCCTGGCTTCTGCCTGTTTGCTTGTTACTGATGGTGGGGAGTGGTGCTTGCCTTCATGACTTTATCTTCTTAGGCCAAGTTGGAGGATAGTTAACCCTACTTTCCAGGCCAGTCCCCTAAGCCATGTTTCGTTTTCACACTTGATTCTGTTCTGTCCTCAGCCCTCACATTTTCCAATTTGCCTTCTGAGGCTGCTCTGGTTTCAAGAGATGGGCATTGGGAAAGGCTAGGAGATGGATGCAGGAGATGGATGCAGGGATTAGCTGAATGACTGGGACGGGCCTCAGAGAACCTCCTTCTCTTCTGAAACCGTAAAAATGCCTCTCTGTTCTGCTGCCAACCTCCCCACCCCGACTATGACAGAAGAATTGTGATGTTTTTCAGAATGATTTTCAAGTCTGCTTTAGAACCATTACCTATTCTGAAGTTCACTATCTGAGAAATAATTTAGTTAGGCGTAAGTAAAACAAGTAGTTAAGGCATAAGTAAAACGAGTAGTTAAAACATTAAAGATTGTATAGAAGGAAGTGTCGGGGGAGTCCATGGTGGTGGGATATGGCGGTGGAGAGACATGAGGAAGGGGTTGAGAAGAGCCCTTTATCGATGGTGGAACTCTGATCTCGGAATGACAAATGGGGCAGGGGGGGAGCAACTCCTCCATTTTCCATGCTAATTTACTCATCACACTGAATATCCTGCTGGTGGTGAGCCTCATATCCTCTTCCATAGGAAATACTTAGCGACCCGAGGTAATAGAATCTCTTTTATGGCACTTCCCTGAAAAGAAGATATTACTCAATTGGCAGGCAACTGGGGTTTCTAAGGGACTTACTCAAACCCTGTTTATTGTGTACTTGCCTGTACAGAGTGACGGGGCAGAGGGGAAAGTAATTATTAATAGTGTTTTTCTCTTAAGGATCCTAAGTTTTCGAGTGCAAAGTAAAATGATCCAACTGCCAAGGTATATATTGGTAGGTGTTTTTGTTTTTGTCTGGAATGGGTTCAGGTTAATCCATGTGAACATTTGCCTAGCGCCTGTTGTAACAAAACAATGGGTATTGATTAGAGCTCATTGAACACAGAGTGAATTTACCTCAAATTCCTGATCTTTCTTCTAGATTTCGAGCAGCACCAAGCCTTAGCTAATGTGGCTATCAGGCCACAGTTCAGGTGTGGCAAGGAAGTTTCCAACAAAAGCATTTCTCTTTGATAGTCGGTGTTCGATTATTGAATTTCTAGTCTCATGAATGGAGTCCACATGGCAGCCCCTCCAGTATTTCAGAGTATATACGAGTATGTGATCGCGGATGGCAAACATTTCGGCGTTGCCCGCTACACGGCCTCTTTGCATCTACTCATCTCTGCCATTGTGGCATGAAAGCATTCAGGGACAAAACATAAATGAGCAGGTGTGGCCATATTCCAGTAAAACTTAATTTACCAAAACAAGCTACCAACTGGACTTGGCGTATAGGCTGTAATTAGCCAACCCCTGGCATATGTCGTTGTCCACCGCATACCTGTCATTGGATTGGTTCTGCACACATTTTACCTTAATGTACATTAGTCATTTTCTTTCTTTTTTTTTTGAAGACTTTATTTATTTATTGGACACAGAGAGTGCACAGGCTAGGGGGAATGGCAGGCAAAGGGAGATGGAGATACAGGCTCCCTGCTGAGTAGGGAGCCGGAGCAAAAGGCAGACACTTAACCGACCTAGCCATCCAGGTGCCTGTACATTAGTAGTTTTCTTATGGGTGAAGTTCAGTCCTTTTGGCTCTCTGTAATCCCCGGATGTCATATAAGTAGAAGAGTGTTCAATTGATTTTTGGGTGATCAAAGAAGGACTGCTTGTTTCAGGCCATTGCAGCGTTACTGTCCTTACGGATAGAGCTTCTGGCGCCCTGTTCCCTATCCCTGGCCTGCTGGAAAGGGAGAAGAGAAGCCCTTTAAGCTTTGTGTCCATCCCTTGTTTCTGTCTTTCTTAGCCAGCCTTCCCCTGCTTTGAGCAACTACTATTTACAACTCAAAGAATTCTTTATTTATACAGTGTTGGAGACTGTTTACCCATGTTGAACTAACATTAGGTTTCTTTAAATGTACTGTTAAAACGAAGAGTGGCCGTTTGTAACTTTAGGAGCATAACAGCTGGTCTCATGATGTAAGAGAACATAGACACCCTTAAAATTATTTCCAAAGGCCCTGGGAATGGGATTTTCCTAGTTTATGCATTGCAAGGCAGTCTTTTGTATATTGGTGGAGGAAAGTAAGGTGAAACAAAATCCCTTGCAACACTGAGCAGGTATGAATTTGATACTTTATTTTCTTCCAGAAAACTGGCCAAGTTTGAAAATTTTAGCATGGACATTGTAATTTTCAATTTTTAGAAGATACATGGTATATAAGGGCAGTTTTCACATTTTAATATTAGAAGATTAGCATCCCAAAGGAAGAGAAAAATGTTTTTAATTCCACATAGTAAACATTCTTTTTTTCCCCTTAGTGTGAATTCATTTTTGCTAACCAGCTATTTTTTTTTTTTTTCCTCCTGACTGAATCTTTCATTGTAAAAAGTGGACCACTGGAGTCCTCTGAATTCAGTTGGGGAAAATGATACACACAGACTTGCAAGTGAAGCATTGCTTTTAACTTCACTGGAAGTGAGGCAGATGCGGACCTTGGAAAGAAAGGTTATTATTTCCTCTGTGGAAACTTTTATCTTTGTTTTCTGAGTAACTGGTAAAAACAATAGTTTGCTGTGGAGTTTCAGTAATCAAAGAAGAGGAAATAGCATGTGAGTGACTGCAGCTGGTTGGCGGACTCATTCGGAAGGTGAAATCTACCAGAGTCTCATTAACTATCTCCTTGTGCAAGGGTCGGCAGACATGTTCTGTACAGGGCCAGATCACGAATGTTTTGGATTCTGCTGGCCATGTAGGCTCTGTCCCAGCTATCCAGCTCTGCTGGTGTAGCAAGAGAGCAGTCATAGACAATGCATAAAGGAGGGTGGCCGTGTGCCGATAAGACCTTATTTGTGGACACAGGTATTTGAATTTTCATGTGTCACAAAATATTACTTGACTTTGCTTTTCTTTCAGTTATTTAGCAATGTCAAAGTCATTCCTAGCTTGCTGACTGTACAGAAACAGGTGTGGGTGGGCTTTGGCTATCAGGCGTGATTTGCTGAGCCCCATGCTGGTGAATTTGCATAATGACTTCTGGGAGGGGCCGGGAGGGTATAGTAGTAGGGAACACATTGCATATTCATACTTTTAGGAGATAATCTGATTATGATTAGTTGACACAAATTTGTGCAGAAAATCCCTGGTAGAATGTGGAGGACTTTTTAGGAGTCTGGTGTTCTTGACCTTGTGCAACTAATACATAGTCCAGGGAATTTGGGACCTGATGCTCATCAGGTATGTGGTCAATTTGGACCAGATGACATCTAAAGCTTCAGGTAGATCTTAACATTGTAGACCCTTTATCACTTGTTTTGCTTCAGTTATTTTTTTCTGATGATAATTCTTAAACTTACCTACCTAAAAATCATTTAAATATTTCTTGAGAAACAGATATGCTCTGGGGTGCCTGTGTGTGCCTCAGTCAGGTAAGCATCTGCCTTCCGCTAAGGTCATGATCTCAGAGTTCTTGGATTGAGTCCCATGTTGGGCTCTTTGCTCAGCGGGGAGCCTGCTTCTCTCTCTCCCTGTGTGAACCCCCGCCCCGCTCTTTCTTTCTCAAATAAATAAATAAAAATCTTAATGTTCCAACTATACAGGGCCTGGTAGAAGTGGTGGTGGTGGTGTGTAGAGGGCGCTGGCGGAGTAGTCAATACAAAAATGTGCATTTTTGTATTCCAGATGAGTACTTTGTATATTGTATAAAATAAAATAAAAGTCTTTCTTACAGTTTAAAATATAATACAGTGAGTAATTATACATGCAAAACAATTACTAAAAATAATAAAATTGTGAATAATTTGAAATTGAATATTACCAGATACCAATATTTGCACTGTTGCTGTAGTTCCTCATTTATTCCTTAGTGCAGCATGTATTTTGTGAGCACCTACTATGTGCCAGGCACTGGTCTAGGCATTGAGGACCAAATTGCTTGCCCTTACAAATCTTAGGTTCTTTTTTATTTTTTTAAGTAAATAAAGATTTTGTTTATTTGAGAGAGAGAGAGAGAGCACAAGCGGGGGTGGGGGGTGCAGAGGAAGAGGGAGAAGCAGGCTTCCCACTGAGCAGAGAGCTCCATGCAGGGCTCCATCTCAGGACTCTGGGATCATGACCTGAGCGGAAGGCAGTCCCTTAACTGACTGAGCCTCCCTGGTACCCTTTTTGTAAAAATAAATTAATTTTTTAATTTTTTATTTGAATCTTCTGTTAAAGATGGGTGGGTGGTTTTATTTGTACTTTTCACAGGAGTCTGCTTACTCACTGCTTGTTTTTCAAGTTTTTTTGTTTCAGTTATCTTGGCAAATCTCTTGAGTAATGTTTTTGAATTCTCAGAGGAAGTTTTACAGTCACACAGGTCTTTGTTGACTTTCTTGGTCTCTTATAGTTGTTAATCATTGAAGTTAACTCTGATCCTCAGTGACAGCAAATGGATTAATTCTATTTAGTTATGTTAGCTAATTTAGAAAGCGCTTCCGTTACTTAAAACCTTAGGGAGGGTCAGTCAGGTCTTTTAGAAAATCACTATGTTAAATTCTCAGAGGACGCTGAAGTTAACCATACTATCAGAGTTCTAAGCAATAATAGTGAATTTATATTTGTACAATATAAATACAATACTCCTTATAAAAACACTCCACATGCATTTATTCAGTGAATACTAACAAAACAAAACAAAACAGGGGGCAGAATAAAAGCAATCGGATATACTTATTAGTACCTGTTGAAGCTTTCTCATGGCTTTGCCTGATGTCACAAATTTTGTTGATTTTTATGGGAGGGTGGTGTTCCTGGACTTTACAACTAAAGAAAAAAAAAACATTATAATAATAGTGTAATAATAATAACAATAACGAATAATCCAAATATAGTGAAAGCTGTCACTCGCCATCACTTCCCTCTAGACCACTTCCCTTCTGTTCTTCTTCTGGTCAGAGTGGTCATTCTCAGCTTTTCTAATAAAATAAAGTTAAATCTGGCCTCAGACATTTCACACATTCATTGGCCACTCCTTGGGATTCCACTCAGTCTAACCGTACCATCTAGTTAATTCCTGAGAAGTCTCATCCTGAAAGATCCCTGCTGCTGAAGCATTCCCTGACCTTCACGGGGCAGAAGGCTCCCCTGGTTTGTATGCCCTTTATCCTCCACGTCTAAAGAGCAACTGTAATTAATTATTTGTCATTACCTGACAGTGAGCTACATGAAGGTGTAGACTTACTGCCTCCCCTTGTACCCAGCCCTTGCTATGCATGGACTCAGTTATGTATGTCCATCCCCCCCTCACAGAGGAGACTTTTGAGGCACAGAAAGGTTAAGTAACTTGCCCAAGGTTCATCTCTGTCTGTGTTGGAACTGGAAGGCCAGCTTAGGTTTGTGTGACCCTGGAGCCTGTCTCCTGGCTTGGGCACTTCAGTTAGAGAATTACCAGTTTTAGCT
Organism: Meles meles; assembly: GCF_922984935.1. Classification (NCBI taxonomy): domain Eukaryota; kingdom Metazoa; phylum Chordata; class Mammalia; order Carnivora; family Mustelidae; genus Meles; species Meles meles. The sequence continues at coordinate 87,202,095 of NC_060069.1, forward strand.
GCTACTCGTGTGATTTGTTTTTTGATTTTATTTATTTATTTGACAAAGACACAGAGAAGAGAGGGAACACAAGCAGGAGAGTGGGAGAGGGAGAAGCAGGCTTCCAACTGAGCAGGGAGCCCGATGTGGGACTCGATGTCAGGACTCTGGGATCATGACCTGAGCTGAAGGTGGACGCTTAACCATTTGAGCCACCCAGGTGCCCTCTACTCAATTGATTTAGTGAGAAATCTTGATGTTTTCTCATCCTGTGCTTCTCTGTGTCTTTTGTGGGTCTCAGTCTTTCATGACATATATGTAATTATAATGTCTGCTGACTAGATTTATTCAATTACTGTTTAAGGAGATGCCTTGGCAAAACCAGAGTATCAGAGAACTATTTGTCTCTTAAACAGCTTAAAGGTGGATAAGACAGAAAAATATATATGTGTGAAGTAACTAATATGTGACCAGTGACAGGGTCTGTCTGTACACCTGTCTGATCTTTCCCCCAATACTGATGGAGTTCAGGAAAGGAATCACCAGTTCCGATAAGAAAGCAGCTTTATGGAGTGGTTGAAGCTTGGTGGGGTCTCTGCGGCATGGCCTTCCTCAACATTTCAGTTGAGAAGAGGTTTAAGCAGCTGCATGCAGACAAGTCCCCAGTCTAAACCCCTACTTCCATCTCTCTTCTGAGTCCTTCCGTGCATTTGTCCATTTGACTTGTCCAGTTGTGTGTGCCATGGTCACCTCAAAGGCAACATGTCCGAAGTGGACCCTCCCCAACATGCTTCTCTCCCATTTTTCTGGAGCTCGCACATGTTGCTTACCCTCGAACTTCACCCAGCATTTCTTTCTCTCCCATCACAGTCCCCCTTGAGCCTCACAGTCCCACTGCATGAATTTCCCAGTACTCATTCCTAGTCTAGGGCACCAGCATTTCTTGCTCAAGCTTCTGCAGTACTTGTCTAACGGATTTCCCTCCTTGTGGATGGCCTTACTCTCCAATTCCTTCCCCAGGCTGTGGTCAGAGCCATTTTCTTAAAAGACAAGTGTCCGTATAATGCCGTCTGCTTTAAAGTCCTTGTTCGGCTTTAGGATGAAGTCAGATTCCATCACCAAGCAGACAAGGCCTTGGTGACCAAGTTCCTGCTCCCTAGACACATTGAACTTCTTACAGTTCTTCCTACTTTCTAGCCATATTGAACTTCTCACAGTTCTTCTTACTATATTCTGTGCAGTCTGGGCCTTTGCAGTGCTGTTGCCTCTGTATGGTCTCTTCAGTCAGTGATCCTTTCCTCCTCCCTTGGCGTAGGCTCTAAAGCCTTTCTGTGAACTCGCATGCCCTGACATCTAGCTAATAAGGTGACCAGGAGCCTCAGCCAACTCAAGCTTTCATGGATGTTTTCTCATCAGTGCCTGGTGGGTGAGAGCGCAGAACTTATGGCCTCAGTTTCTGGGTGGACCTTTCCCTGTGCCTGGTTTCCCTTGACACCTGTCATCACACCTGCCTTCTGGCCTGCCATGGTGTCTGATCTAGGAAATGTGGGGGGAGGGTGTGAGGGTAGGTCAGCAACGTTTTAGCAGGAAGGGCAGCACGTGGAGGCCCAGGAGCCGTGGGATTGCCCGACATCTGCCCCCCAACACTCCTTACACAGAAGCACGGAGCAGCTGGTCAGCATGTGGGCTGGAAGGAATGGGGCTGGGCTAGGGACTCGGGATTAAGGCAGCCCTTGCAGCAGCAACTGTGACAGAGGGAGCACCTGGCGCTCCTGGAAGTCTCAGGGCTCGTTCTTTGACCTCCTTCCTTCACTTCCTGCATTTTCTGAATTGCAGCTCAAAATTGAGGAGTTGGAACTGAGACGGGCTTGTCTTCTAGCTAGGGAGCTCCTCTGGACTATGAGTAGAGAGCCACGCCTACTCTGGTGCCCTTGCTAAGCCCTGCGGTAAACCCCTTCCCAAGCTGCCCTGAAACTCATACACTGTGAGCTGTGATGAAGGGCCCTTCCCAGGGGGCAGGGTCTCAGCCACTGTCCAACAGCACGATTTTAGATAAATGATTTAACTTCCAATCCTGTTTCTTCACCTGGAAAGTGGGGATAGTAATACTTACCTTCCACGGTTGGAGCACGAAATAAACGTTATAAGGATCCAAAGCAAAAATTCTTGGCATGTTAGGAAATGTGAAAATACTCACGTATGTTATTTATAGTATTATGACTATAGCAGTGCTATTATTACTGCTTATAAAGTTTAGAAAAAAATCTGCCCATGAATATATTTCATGAATTTACAGTCTCTCTAATTATCCCTGTGTATTATTATTTTTTTAATTTTAAAAAAATATTTTATTTATGTATTTGACACAGAGAGTGATCACAAGTAGGCAGAGAGGCAGGCAGAGAGAGAGGAGGAAGCAGGCTCCCTGCTGAGCAGAGAGCCCAATGTGGGGCTCGATCCCAGAACCCTGAGATCATGACCTGAGCTGAAGGCAGAGGCTTAACCCCCTGAACCACCCAGGCACCCCATCCTTGTGTATTATCAACGCAACATCAAACCCATGACTGTGGCAAAATGTCGTCACTGACCTCGGATGTGGGAGCTATGTTCCTTACTGAGATGTGTACTGCTTCTCATGCCGTTTGTATGACATTTATGTGGTACCAGTGAAGCATTTTATCCTGGCAGTACTTTTTTTTTCATTGACATTATCTCATAATCCAATCATTATTAGGGGAAAATGTCAGTTGATTTTCTGCATTACCAAGAACATGAACAAAGAAAACTGTGTAACACAAAACTTTCTGTGTAGAAGAGAGAAATCGAGTCACTCTCATGATTTCATGGCGGGGGGCGGGTAGCCCACAGCTTTAGGGCAAGCTGATGAGCTATACCACTTCAGAGTTAACCAAAGAAAGAAGGAACAGCAGAGCCTAATGGGGGACGGGGAGTGTAATTAGAGTAGAGGACAGAAAGAAAGACCCTTCCCAATTCAATTTACCGGGATTATTATGAAGGAACTGGTTTTTGAATTGTTTTTAAGCAAAAGAAATCACAAAACAGTATTTTTATATGACCCTTTCTCATTGCATTTGAGGTTTGCATGCCCCACATTCTTCATAAATCTTCATTAAGATGTCAGAATTCCTTGTGAAGCCTGTCTTCATTTGCATTCCCTTGTACAGTTGTTAACAAAAGACCCTCTATGTCTCCACCCAGCTTGATTTCAGTCATGAACTCCATTTTCCTTTTATTATTTCATAGAATCTAGTTACTTGACTGAACTTAGTAAATCGTTCTTGAGGACTTGGTGGGAAGCCAGCAGGGTGGTAGTGATGAGGGCTGTGTGAGAGCCCAGGGTGGGTGGGGGCCCGGAGGGGCAGGTCGCCAGTGACGCTGGCTCCTCTAAGTAAGAAGAACCGAATTATTAGAGTCTCTTGTCGGATTTTAAAAATGTTTGCCCGAAGTTAATAGGTTTTGCAGTTTAAGCATAGATTTCTATAGCTGAAGCCTGGAGTTGGATGAAACTGGACAATAATTATTATTATAATAATAATAATATAATATATTATATATATTATTGGTGTTATAGTTTAACAAAAATTAGGCTTTTCTCATAAATTATCTGAACATTAGTGTGGTCAGTTTAAACAAGGAAGAAAATAAAACTCCTATTTAAGGAGTTTCGTGAACCTTTAGAAGTTGTGTCTTGATAATGTGTCAATGTTGGAGTTGAAGTGTCTGCTGAGATCTTGTGTTTCCTACCTTGGAAGCCTGTGAGGTTGAGTCAGGAGATCTCCAGGCATTTCGGACACTGTGCCTGCTGGGATTTCCCAGTTACCCAGGGCTCCAAGTGAAACGAGGGAGGGAAGGTTGCTGCTACCAAAAGCATCATCGCGTCTCTGGCTGCCTTAGTTCACAGTCTTTGCTTATCCTTTAATCCAAACCCTCAGCCCATCCCCAGATAGGTGTTCACAAAAGTATAGGCAAATGCTCATTCAAGACTAGAACAGGTGTGTATATCCTTTTACACTGTGACTTTGGGAATGAAAAAAATCTAACTGGACCTTGGCTTGACTTTAGCTAATATTCCCGCTGAACTCTACATAGATGCAGTTTTCTCCTGTGGAAAAACTTTTTCCCTCACCCCCCTCTGTTCCCCCAGCACCATTCTAGTGCCTACAAAATGCATACTGAAATTTTTGAGGGGGAGCCTGGTTTGTGGTTGTTAGTGGTAAATGTGAAGATTAGATGTAGGTCAGGCTCAAAAGGACTTTAAAATCTGATAGAAATGAGACCCACCACAATCACCAGTATAAATCTCTCTGGATAAATGCAGCTGCAAGGGTAACACACTTGTCTCTCCCATTCTGCTGACACTGAATTCCCTTTGAATTGAGACATTCACTCCATCCCATATACTTACGAGGCTGCTTGCTTGCCATCCTGCCTTTAGGACTGTGTGTGTTTTAAACATGCATGTTTTATTTCTCAAGTACATTGGAGGAGTCTTAAAAAGGTACAGATGGAACAGGATCTTGTAAAAAAAAAAATGGGGCGCCTGGTGGCTTAGTGGGTTAATAAGCCTCTGCCTTCGGCTCAGGTCATGATCTCAGGGTCCTGGGATCAAGCCATACATGAAGCTCTCTGCTCAGTAGGGAGCCTGCTTTCCCCTCCCGCTGCTCTGCCTGCCTCTCTGCCTACTTGTGATCTCTCTCTCTCTCTCTCTCTCTCTCTCTCTCTCTCGCAAATAAATAAATAAATAATCTTAAATAAATAATAAATAATCTCTCAAATAAATAAATAAATAAATCTCAAATAAATAAATAATCTCTCAAATAAATAAATAAATAAATAATCTTAAAAAGAAACCAAAAACTACAGAATTTTTTTTTCTTATCCTCGGTCATGCCGCTTTGTTTCCAGTGACATTATAGGATGAAGAATTGGGCATGTATTGGTTTGGGGGTATTTGGGCTGGTTAACTAGAGAAGTATTAGATATTAACTATGGGGAAGTTCTCAAGGGAGGACTGACCTTTCAGTTTTAAGAAAAGGAGAAGGAATCATGTCTGGTCCTTTTCTGATTGCTTCTTTTGAAGCAGTGTACCCACCTCTTAAAATCTATGTATTTTTGAGTTCAGAAATACCGAATAATTGGAACCTGAGCAGGCTCCCTGTTTCACTGAGATCATGGGATTTTTTTTTTTTTTTTTTGTCTTAAAACATCAGTCATTTATTTTGCTCAGATCTGCAGTTTGGATGCAGCTAAGCAGAAATAGCTCATCTCTGCTCCATACAGTGCTAGTTGGAGAGACTTGACTGGGGTCTCAGGGAATCATTTTCAAGGCAGCTCACTCCCATGGCTAGTGTTGGCTGTCCGCTGAGTGTATCAGTCTCTTTCTTTTGGTTCTCTGTTGACTGCTTGAACTCCTTATGGCATAGTGGCTGGGTTCAGAGAACGAGCATTCCAAGAGACAGGAAGTGGAAGCTGTGCGTTTCTTACGACTGAAGCCTGGAGACTGGCACCATGTTGTTCAGGCAGTTTATAATGGGAATTTTAAATAGGCCATTTCATGACTTACAAATACATACTTCGTTTGAACCTCATTTAATGTATTGAATAGGTACTTTCCAGGTTGGCTCCTGCCTTGGGGAAGGTGCCCTTATTTCCACCAAGGAATAAAGGAAGGAGTCAAGTTCATGAGGTACAGTTAATGCTATTATAGGTGAATAGAGGGTCAGGGACAGAGGATGATGGGGTCCTAGCTTGAGCTTCTTAGAGGGATGAAGAGGGCACACTTGTGTTAAGAGTGGGGTAAGGAAGTTAGCAGGCTGGCTTCGCTTCTCTTTTCCCTTTTGGTCCTTTGACTTTATTAGCATAGCTAAGACTCAGTGCTTACTATGTTACAAAACTTACTAAGTTTACATATATTAACTCAGTTACATTCCCATAGGGGACTGTTTTACAGGTAGACTTAGAGTACTGCTGTTGATTCTTAATAATGACATTACTTTAAAAAAATGACATTACTTTTTGAAGATAACTACTATCAATAATCCCTTTTCCTATTTTATTACTCTGTATTATAGTACTTTATTGCTATTTAAAGATATTCTAAGGATATTTTGGAAATCTTAGAATTTTGATGTTTTTGAACGCATACCTAAATCCTTCCTCATATTATGGTAGTTTCTCTTAACACTAGAATAGATATTATCTTGGTGCATTTTGCTTTTAGGTTAAAAAAATCTGACCTGATCTAATGAGAATCTGAGTATCTTAGTTTGGGATATTACCAACACTGTCAGCGTTGGCAGGGTCTTCCCTTGATTAAGTCTTATTTCCACTCAACACCATTTAATAGTATTGAGATTGAATATAATGAGCACCAGTGCGGGACTGTCCCCTCTTTTCAGCCAAGGTCAGCTGGCAGCCAGCATACACTGTTTCTTTATTTTGGAAAGGTTTTGCTTGGGCAAAGACTCACTCTTTTAACCAAATCCTGCTTTTCATCTGTTTTTGATGGCAATGGACCATATTTCCCAGCCATTTGCAAACAGTGCCTGTCTGGCGGGATTTCCTGGACACAGAGCCTTGACAACCATTATGGGCCAACTTTTTTTTGAACTTCAGTGATTAACCTGGTTATTTGTTCTGTATTTTCTGCCATGGGAACCAATAAGCTTATCCTTTTGAAACTAGCAAAAGGTCTAAGAATAATCCATTTGCTCATTAGAGCCATTGTTTTTCCCACCCTATTAACTTTGTTGAATGAGATCTTCCTTCCAATATCCAGGTTTTAATCTGCAAGTCCATACTGTCCAGAGTGATGTTAACTTCTGAACAAGATTCCTGTGGTAGACCTTGGTCATTGCAGTTTTGGAATCCTTACCTTCTAGAATGACATTAACCAAACATGGCAGAAATGGAACATCAGTGGAGTGTGACTGAAAATCGGTTGGCCAGTTAAAGATAATTTTATGGTGCAAGGTATCATTAAAATGATCTTATAGGGGCACCTGGGTGGCTCAGTCATTAAGCATCTGCCTTCGGCTCAGATCCTGATCCCAGGGTCCTGGGATCGAGCCCCAAATTGGGCTCCCTGCTTGGCGGGAAGCCTGCTTTTCTCTCTGCCATCCCTGTTTGTGTTCCTCTCGCTGTCTCTCTCTCCCTGTCAGACAAATAAAATCTTTAAAATAAATAAAATGCTCTTATGTACAAACAGTAATTTAAAAGTCTGTATGTAATGAGTTATCCTCAATAATAAGATGACCATTTTTTTTCACCCTATAAAAATAAGCAAAAAATAAAACTTGATTGTGGCCACTAGTCAACTCTTGATAGTGTGGGTCCTCAAAAAGGAGAACAAAGCCCTCTGACTGGAAAACCGGAGAGGTCCACCTGTGTGGCATCTAGAAAACAATGATACTCATGCCCAAGTCACATTCTCTTTCTTTTGTGGGGGTAGGTTGAGATGGTCTGCTAGGTGAATGTGATCCTGGTGCTTCTTGCTGTCTCTTGGGAATACGGCACAATGAAGCAGATGACAAATTAGCAAGGAGGTTAGACTCGATGACTTCTAAGGTTTTTTTCCATTCTTCTTCCTCCTTTTTTTGAAAGTAGTCTCCATTCCCAACATGGAGCTTGAACTTAGGACTCTGGAATCAGGAGTAGGATGCTCTACCGCCTGAGCCAGCCTGGCCCCCTGGTTTCCCATTTCTTAACATCCTAGGTGCGCATGGAATGATGCATACATCTTTGTCTCCTAGGAATAAGTTCTTTGATCATAATGAACGTGAAAGGAAAAAGGTACTTTGATTTAAAAGTTGTATTTGAAACTAGCTTTTGAGAAGCACAGCCTTCCTGATAAGTGATGAATTCCTGGATACTAATAATAAAACCAGGGGCGCCTGGGTGGCTCAGTGGATTAAGCCGCTGCCTTCGGCTCAGGTCATGATCTCAGGGTCCTGGGATCGAGCCCCGCATCGGGCTCTCTGCTCCGCAGGGAGCCTGCTTCCTCCTCTCTCTCTGTCTGCCTCTCTGCCTACTTGTGATCTCTCTCTCTGTCAAATAAATAAATAAAAATCTTTAAAAAAAAAAATAATAAAACCATTTATTCGGTGGAGGGAGCCTGCCCCAAAGATACCTGCAGATCTGGTCTAAGGGCTTTAGGTAACACAAGCAGCTTGAGGAACATGGGAGTTGTGTTGAGAAAAATTACTTATTTTTGTAGGAGATGCTGCATGATTTATGGTTGTTGCAGTCAATGACTAGACAGTTGCCAGAGATACTGGGTTATATTTTGGGTGAATATTAAAGAATCCCGGTATTTTAATTATCAGTAAATTTACTCAGGTTGTACAAAGCTTGATGGGAATGGAGTAGCTGATCTATATTTGGAACATCTTTGCAAGACTCTTTTTTGTAAACGGTGATACCATGGTCTGCATTTGGAAGTGTAACTGTTAGTCCTCATATATGGAAAAGTCATTTCAAATGATTTTTTCCTCAGGGGCTCAAAAGTTAAATATGAGTCCTGGTTTTGATAGTTCTAATTGTTACTATAATGCCAAGAATTTATCAACATTTTATTCATTTTTGTTTAATTAAAAAAGCTAACTTCTTGTATATACAAAACTATAGGGACAGGATAGGCAAAAATGTCATGAAGCATACTCCTTCCGCCCCCTCACTGAGAGGTCAGACGTACCACTGCAGGTCACAGTGATTAAAAACACCATCTATATTTTATTTTGCTAGAAAAAAAAAAATTCCTGAATGATTCTGCTCCTAGCAGCTTTCCTCTTTCAGTGGCATTTTATCTCCTTAAAGAAGTCTGGGAAGAAAGCCTGCCAGTTGGGAGGTAAAAAGAGAGCAAAAATGTGGAAAACATAAATTTTTCTAACTGCAAGGTTTAGAAATCCAGCTCTGTGGCACAAAGGCAGTAGCTACAAGTTTGGGTTACTTTTCTTGAACAGAAGCCCAACTTCAGATGCTGTAATGGCAATCAACAGCTTCTCTCCCCCCTGCTGCGCCCCCGCCCCCGTTGGAATCACATTCCTTAGAGAGAGTGCTTCCCCACCTTCCTATTTTTCCTCTCTCTCTCTTTCTCTGTCCTGTGTTTCTCTGTCTCTGTCTTTCTTTTAATACCTCATCCACCTCCCCAGGTATGACTGGACCTAGGAATGTTCATGTCCCAATTAGGAAGACGGCCGGGGATGGTCAGTAGGAGACAAGAGCCTGTGGTCACCACTGCAGATGGCTCTGTGAACCGGGCAGGAGGCAACCTGCTCAGAGTAAGGAGAGCACAGGGGCGGGAACCCAGCTGCCTGCATTTGTTTGGAAAGTGATGTCTTGCTCTGTACAGAGCCCATGGGGGAATTCTTGGACTCTGCTGGGCTTAATTCTTTAAAATATTTATTTTCTTTTAATTTTGGATTCAGATTCTTAAGATTCTGAGTATCTTCTTTTTTTTTCTTCCAAGGGACACTAACAAGAAGATTAAAGAAAATTTCAGGAGTGCTTGGCTTTGGCGCCAGGCAGACCTGGGTCTGAATTCCTACACTATTTATGAGCTGTGGGGCTTTAGGCAAGTCTCTCATCAACTTTTTGAACCTTTGTTTCCTCATTCATAAAGTGGGGATAATAATTTCTCCTTGTGGGATTATTGTATTAAATGAGATAATGGTGCAGGTGAAATTCTTGAGATTCCATAGGAGACCAACAGCTGGGTGGTAGTTAGTACTCATAGCTTCAAGAAGACGCTCTTGAGTTGTCTTCTTGACTTTGGCATTGTGCTGTGATTTTTGCCCTGTTAGCTTCTCTTCTGTCATGCTACTGAGAAACAGAGATGATACGATGAAGCATCTCTTGGGAGAATTTGCCATGATGGCTTTTCTGGTCCGCTATAGGCCAGACACCAGCACCTGTGTTGAGTACTGTCCCATGTTTTGGGACCATCATTGTGCCTGAGATGGACCAACAGGACCCACCTGAAGGTGTGCACTCTTGAATACAAATGCTGGTTATTTTCAGTTAAACAGGTACAGAAAAATCTGCATCTACAATAGCATAGATAAAAGGGCTAAAATAGCATTGATAAAGGGGAGATAATTACACACTTTCCAGAAATGCTTGTGATAAACCTATTTTTCACAGGGTGCTCGCTCTGTGCATTTAAAATGTGATTAAAACAAACCACATATTGGGGCACCTGGGTGGCTCAGTGGGTTAAAGCCTCTGCCTTCCGCTCAGGTCATGATCTCAGGGTCCTGGGATCGAGCCCTGCATGGGGCTCCCTGCTCGGCGGAGAGCCTGTGGTCCCCGCCCCCCCACCACCTGCCTCTCTGCCTCTCTGCCTACTTGTGATCTCTGTCTGTCAAATAAATAAATAAAATCTTTAAAAAAAGAAACCCACATAAACTTTCAACAGGACAAAGTAAAGCACACTTGTGTTCACATCTTCCCAGCATCTTTCTCAGGGCAGTCTACAATTACTTCCAGCACTTAGTATTTTATATTTCCTTTTTCTTGTTTTGAATTTTATTTATTTAAGTAATCTCTGCGCCCCAACATGGGGCTCAGAACTACATCCCCAAGATCAAGAGTTAGTTGCATGCTTTCCCTACTGAGCCAGCCAGCCATCCCCTATTTTACATTTTCAGCTTAGCTTCAGGATACTTACGCTGACATTCATGAGTACATCTTTAGATGTTATTTTACTTTTTCTCTCTCCTTCATGATGGATCCTTGAGGCATGGAGAATTTTAGGAGATGGAATGTAGTAGTCATTGCTGTTGGCATACAGCAGAGGGAAAAAAATCACTGGGTATTTTTGATTCCGTTTGTTCATTAGTAAAATACTAACACTGGCATTGCTTACCTAACAGAGTTATTGGGAAACCCAGTAATAATAGCAAATGTTTATAAACAATTATGATATTACAATTATTGGGAAATCCAGTAATAATAGCAAATGTTTATAAACAATTCTGGATCCACTTAGGCACTAGGGCTAAGAGCCTTACCTGCCTTTAATTTCAAGGTAACTTTGTGGGGCAAATACTCTGGTCCTAATAATAGTAATAATGGTAGCTAATGCTTATTGATGGCTCTCTACCTGCCGGACTTTTTTTTTTTTTTTAAGATTTTATTTGACAGACAGAGATTACAGGTAGGCAGAGATGCAGGCAGAGAGAGAGAGAGGGGAAAACAGGCTTACCACTGCACAGGGATCCTGATCCCAGGACCCTGGGATCATGACCTGAGCTGAAGGCAGAGGCTTTAACCCACTGAGCCACCAGACGCCCCCAGACTTTGTTTTAAGGTCTTTGTATGTCAGGGGTATTGGTGGGAAATGGAGTCACGGAGCATTTAAGTAACTTGCTCAAGTTTATACAATTAAGTGTAGGAGCTAGGATTAGAACACAGTGTGGCCCCAGATCCTTTTTTAATACTAAACATTTTTTTAAAATTAAAAATGGTTTCCAGTTTTATTGAGCTGTAACTGACATATACCATTGTGTAAGTTTAAAGAGTGCAACGTAATGATTTGATCGATGTACAGAGAAATGATGACCTCACTGAGTTTAGTTAATATCACCTCACAGTTACACATTTTCCCTCCCTCATTCTGAGAACTTCTAAGATCTTTTTCCACAACATTCAAATGTACAATATGGCAGTGTTGTTGGCTATAGTCACCATACTATGTATTCATCCCCATGACTTGTTTAACTTGTAACTTGAAGTATATACTTGTTGATCACCTTCAGTTATTTTCCCCCAATCCTTTCAAACCTGTGAACCAGTATTGGACATCTCCATTTTACAGATAAAGAAACCAAGAAATAGAGGCTGAGTAACTTGACCAAGGTCAGCTGGTATGTGGCAGACCTGACCTTCAGCCAGATTCTTTCTGGCTCCCCTGCCCACACCTTTGCCTGCTGTGCAGTATGGCCGCACAGAGAACTCATGAGGGGCAGGTCCCCCTCGAAGGCCCATCGCACTACCTGTTGCCTTGTGTATTGAAATACATGATTTGCTTGGTTCCCAAGGTTGGGCTCTCCTTTTCAAAGGTGATCTATGTGCTGGCCTGCTAGCAGGTTACAGAGCGATTTCCCCGGGAGCACTGTGGTGCTAGGTTCTGGGCCAGCAAGGGCCTTAGAAGTACTGGAACTCATTCCCCAATGGAAAATGATGCATGGAGAATGGAGAAGGGGAAATAACAGAATTCCTGAAGGCTGCTGTGTTATGAATGGCAGCATCGGAGAGAGCGGGGCAGGAATGTGATGGCTTGTCTTTGGAAAACATCCAGGGAATTTTCAGGTTTCAGAACAGACTTGAGTATTTCCTTTAGGACACTAACCATCCCTTCCCCTAATTACTGTCATAACTGGAGTTGAGAGGGAAGTGTGCTGTTTGACTTTGTTTCCAAAGACTGAGAATTCTGGGTCCACTAAACTAATGGTGTCTCCCCAGGCTCCACCAAGGATTTTATTGTTACAAGAGAGGAATATCACGAAACTTGATATTTTTTGACATTTTAGTATACCAAATTTCAAACTTGCAAGTAGAGAAAACAGTACTAAACACTCACCATATACCCCTTACCTAGATTTAAGAATGATTAACATTTGCCACATTTGTTTCCTATATTTTTTAGTGAAAGCATTTTGAAGCAAGTAACTGATATATTTTAATCTTGGATACTTCAATAAATATCTCTAAGATATAAAGACATTTTCTTACATAACAAAATTAACATTTTCATACGTAACAATTAACATAGATTTAGTCTTTCCTTTTCATTTTAAACCTGAAATAGTATTTAGGAAATGTATTCTTCCTTCATCTAGAGTCAGTGATTCTTAGCATTTTGCCACATTCTTTCTTTGTATATTCTTTTATTTATTTATTTATTTTTTACTAAAGCATTTTATTAAAAAAAGATTTTATTTATTTATTTGAAAGAGATTATAAGTAGGCAGAGAGGCAGGCAGAGGGGTGGGGGGAAGCAGGCTCCCCCCTGAGCAGAGAACCCGATGCGGGGTTCGATCCCAGGACCCTGAGACCATGACCCGAGCCAAAGGCAGAGGCTTTACCCACTGAGCCACCCCGGACACCCTTACTAAACCATTTAAGAACAAGTTGCAGGTCACATGAGATTTTTATCTTAAATACGTCATCCTTCATCTCCTAAGAATAAGGACATTCTTTCAGACAATAACAAATACCATGTTTACACCCAAGAAAATTAACCTTAGTTGAATAATATAACCTAATTTGCAGCCCTTACTCAAATTCTTAGAGTTGTGGGTGCCCACGCTTGTGCCTGATTCAAGATCCAATTAGGGTTCACATACTGCCTTTTCCTCGTTCTGTCCCTCTTTTGATTTAGAACAGTGCCCGTCTCCCCCTTATGATTTTGTTTCTTTTCCACAGCATTAACTTTTTTTTTTTTTAAGACTTAAACCAATATCCCCCATGGGTTCCTAATGATTAAATTAGGTTAAAAAATTTTGACAGCAGCACAGCATAAGTCATTTTCTGAATTTCTTACTGCATCACATCAAGATACATACAGTAATTTCTTAATATCATCTAATACCCAGTATATACTCAAATTTTTTCAATTATCCCAGGTGTGGTATTTTTTACACTGGTTTGTTCAAAGAAATATTGTACGCTATTTTTTAAAAGATTTATTTATCCATTTTAGAGAGAGAGAGCACAGAGGAGAGGGGCAAAGGGAGAGGGAGAGAGACTAAGCAGGATCCATGCTGAACACAGAGACGCAGGTGGGGCTCGAGCCCACAACCCGAGACCGTGACCTGAAACCACCACCCAAGTGGAAACCAAGAGTAGGTCATTCAACCAACTTTATCACCCAGGCACCCTTATTGGGCACTATTTTTTAAAAACAAAGTCAAAAATTAAACCACAGTCCTAATTCTATTCCTTGTAGACTCCTTAACGCTTCTGCTAGATGGTAACCATATCCCTTTTTCTTTTATAGAGATTACTTCTAAAAATTGAATAATTTCTCTTAATTACTTTTTAAAAAGATTTTATTTATTTGGGGGTGGAGAGAGAGAGAGCACAAGCAGGGGGAGGGGCAGAGGGAGAGAGACTTGCAGATGCTGACTGGGGCTCTAGTGGGGCAGTGATCCCAGGACCTTGAGATCATGACCTGAGCTGAAGTGGGATGCTTCACCAGACTGAGCCACCCAAGCACCCCTCTCTTAATTACTTTTAAAAATTAGGTGTAATTTCTTTTTTTTTTTTTTTTAAAGAAAAGTATATAAATCCTAAATGTAGTGCTTGGTGAATTTTTGCAAACTGAACACACACATCAGCAGCTTTCAAGAAACGGGACATCTCCAGTTCCAAGAAATACCCTTCCTGTTCTTTTCTAGGCCCCCCTGTTACCCCCTGAAGGTGCCGGTCTCCTGATGTGCAGTGTCATGGTTTGGTTTCATTTGCCTGTTGAAAATCACCTCTACTCCCCTGAAAAATGGAGCATGAATTAGAGAAGCCATAAAAGATACGTATATTTTAGTTAGGAGTTATGAAAGCCCACCTTCAATCAAAGATACTTTAAATGATATACTGTATATATTTTCACACAAAATAATTCCCACAACAATGTTTTTACATAATAGTTTCATTCAGTTGGCTCCCCCTGCTTCCCGAGAGATGGGATTTCATCCAAAACCCTAAAGGTTAAGTTATCAATAGAACTCAAAGGGCATTTTGTTTCCATTTGTATAAGTCGTTTAATGTTTTTGAAGTCCACGCATATGTTAACAATGGAGGCAGTCAATTACAGGGGAGCTTAGCAAGGCATTCTTAGAGTTCTCCTCAGTGGTGAGCAGTGTCAAGCCAAATTCAGGAAAAGAGCAACTCTCTTCACTGAAGGAAACTATTTTAATTAGTAACTCTCAAAGGATAATAAACAGTCAAATAATTCTGAAATCTGGCTTTGGGACAAGTAATTACAATGAGCATGCAGTTAAAAAAAAGAACGAAAACTAGAATGAGGGCATGTATAATCAATTAAATGCAAGTAATTACATTAGGAGGGCTTCATAACAATTTTATGGTACATTAACAGTGTGGAAAAGCATTCATCCTGCATTCTAGTAAGAAAGTCGACAGATGGTGCAGTATATGCCAGCCTCCTGACCGGACATTGGTGTTCATGGTCTTCTAGACTCTAGGCTGTTGGGCCCTGCAGCTGCTAATAGGGAACTTGTAATGGGTTGAAATGGGGTGATGGGGCGGGGGGGAGAATGGAGGCCTGCTGGTTTGTAGTGTCTGACAGTGATGTTTTCCTAGATCACTGGGATGCCCCATGTAAATTGAGTCCCGTGGGCCCTGCCTTCTACCGGTGGGCGATACTGCTCTAAGCGTCTGAGTATGACTTTGCTCTGTGTGCCTGGAGTTTTTTTCGTGGGGGTAGGAATTTACCTTCACTGGTGTGCTTTTCAGTACGGCATGCCCTAGTGACATGAGTTGCGAAGTGACTTGCTAAAGTTAGAAAGTCAGATTGAACAGCTGGGTTGACGGCTGAGTACTAGGTTCCCACCAGTTGTTTGAAGGGGATGGACAGGAGCCGCCCTGAGTGCTTTGCTGCAGCTGTGATGCCGAGCCAGGAGAAGCTACATTTTGAGAGCACGCTAAGAATAGACACCCCTGGGCTCCCAGTTTGAAAGTAAGGAGGAAGGTTAACAGCTTCTGGGTGCAGACAACTCCACTCACTTTTTAAACAGAGAAATTTAGTTTTAAGTTTTCATGTATGGGAATGCAAACATGCATGTATATATGTAAATATTTTCATATATGAAAGCTCGAGATAAAACTTGTGTTCAACACACACACCTGGCTGTTTTCCATGCCTGTGTATGCCTCTGTCTTGATCTCTAATCTCTGTAACTCTGATGTGGTTGAACTTTGTCACTGGGATGCTTTGGAACCAGGGCTTGGTAATAACGTACTAACATTTGCCCAGCGACACACCGTAGGAACTGCCTGTAGTTTCTCACTGTTGGTCAGTTGGGTATAAAAATACTGCTGTACTGTCTGAAGCATGTCATGTGTTCAGACTGTGCTGCTGAACTGAGTCGGAAGTTGTGCCTGCGGTAAATACCACACATGGTGTATTCCATTTCCTAAATGTATTCTACAGCACATTAGTAAAATTAAAAAAAAAAATTACACCTAAAGTAAATTAGAGAAATGTTGGATTAATCTTATTCAAATCCAGGGCCTTTTATAATGATGCATATAATGTGAATTTTTTAGGAGGAAAACAGAACATTGAGTGTCCCAGACTCCTTTGGTAACATCTCTTGGGTGCAGGTGTGAGGGACGATGATCTTCTGGGACTAAAATCCTGTGGAACACACTCGAGGCTACCTAGCCCATACCTTAACTCCTCACAGATGGTGTGACTGAGACAGAAAGCCTTCGTTACCTGAGAAGTGGATTTGAGGTTGAAAGGCCAGATGAGGTCCTTCCATGAAGTGATGAGATTGGTGGATTCAGTAGTCTTTCCCCCAAATTACCTCACAGGGACTTAGTAGCCACTAACCTTGCCATGCCCCCACCATAGCACTCAGGTCATGATCCCAGGGTCCTGGGATGGAGCCCCGCATCCGGCTCCCTGATGAGCAGGGAGCCTGCTTATCCCTCTCCCACTCCCCTTGCTTGCGTTCCCCCTCTCGCTGTGTGTCTCTCTCTGTCAAATAAGAACAAAAAAATGACTTTGAGAAGAGGTTCATGTTTGCATAGTCAGACACATAATAAATACGATGTTAATATGGAAGTGCAGGAAAACGTACAAATTTTCGTTACCATATGATGTCAGGAAGGATAGAGGTCTTTTAGTACATTGAAATGTAATCAAGAAGAAAATGATAGAAACTTGACTTTTTGTGACTGTCTAAATGAATTGTATTTTCTTCATTCGCTCCAAAAAGTTTCCTTTGAACATTTTTTTCCCACATATTCCTACAAAAGGAGGCTAAGATAAGCCAGGCAAGTGAGCTTTAGTCTGAGAAATTCCTACAAGATTACTGTAGGTGTTGAATTATAATCAAAGTCAATTATAAAGACTACTAACCTAACATATTATAGAATGAAGACATTTATTTTATGGAGCATCAACCCCATTCAAATATTTTTCCTAGTAAACTACGTTAATAAAAACTAAGGACAAGTCAGACTGAAGCTGGGTTATCGTCAGAGACTGGTTTCTGAAGGAACAGACTTCCCGGGAGACAGGGCCTCTTCCTTTTAAGTCATAGCAGAGAGTTGGGCTTCTGCTTTGTGTTTGGTTTATGTTTTTGTTTTTATTATTTTTTTTAAAGCTTTTATTTATTTATTTGAGAGAGTGCGTGAGAGAGCACAGGCAGAGGTAGCAGCAGGCCGAGGGAGAAGCAGACTCCCTACCAAGCAGGGAGCCCCATTCGGGGCTCCATCCTGGGACTCCAGGATCATGACCTGAGCCAAAGGCAGCAGACGTTTCACTGACTGAACCACCCAGGTACCCTTGGGTTTATGTTTTTAAAGCAGCACCTACATTTCCTCCACTCCTTTCACCCTAGCGGCAGCTGCAGGATCGTATGCAGCCAAGTTATTTTACTGCCACGAGAATCCCTTTCCTTGCCGGGATGGGCCTGATTAAAACCAGGCAATTAAAAGGTCAGCTTAGCGGGCAAGTTTGCTTAGCGGGCAAGTAGCGGGAGGATAGTGGTGGGTTACTGAGACAAGAGGGGGATGAATCTATCTTGTGGGGCCTTTTCCTCCAAAGGACTGAGTCTGAAGGAGATGTGGTTCCAGGACAGAGTCAAGTTCACAGCAGCACTGACTGTCCTTAGTCTCTCTTCCTTCCTTCCTAATGTTCTGGCTTACTCACGTCAGCCTTTTTGCTTCACAAGGCATGTTGTGGGAAAAAAACCCCAGACCCAGGGATGAGAACAGGATTGGACTCTCTAGTGTGCCGTATGGAGCCTCAAGGAATCTGTTAAGTCATTTAACTTCTCAACTCAGTTTCTGGATCTTAAAACTGGAGATGAATAAATCTGTTACGTGAAGATCAAAATAAGATAATTTTTGAAGCTGGTAAACACTACATAAATGTCAGTTGTTATCATCAGACATTGTTATTGCCATCATTATTGTGAATATTGTGATATATGGCTAATATGAATTCTATCATGACTATTAGTATTAATGAATATTAATACCGGCTCATTCATTCATTCACTCATTCCACACACATTTATTGATGTGGCAGAGGGGTGTATTTTCAGGGCCCATGGTGGGCTGTGCCCGATAGAGGCTCAGTCAGTTTGCTGAATAGTGTTCATCTGTTCTAGAAGATGCTGTAGCATTCTCTAGCACTCATGTCCTTGTCCCAGCACAAGTAAAGAACAAATCTTGTGGGATGAGTTCTTGAATATTTTGTAGATAAAGGTATATCAGATATGTGTAAGATTCATTTGATACAGACACTGAGAAGTAAAATGCTTTGTTAAAGGAAGCCCATTAAATATATTCATTCATGCCTTTCTTTTTTTGGTCATTTATTCCATGAGTAGTTTTTGAATTCTTGGCGGTGTTGTCAGACCTTCTACACTCATTCCACAGGGGGAGCTACTGAGAAATGGAAGGCATATTTAAAGTCTCCATCAATTTCAGTGGCATTTTAGGAAGCATTGTGGAAAGGAAGACTCAAGTGCATCCTGTAAAGAAAATTCCATTTGCTCTGACAGTATTGTGATGTGTATCCTGCTCATTCCTTGCGGAGTTCCTCCCCAAGTCAATGGCAGTTACGTAAAGGGTTTGAAGGCAGGAAGTACCTTACGGTGGGAGGAGGAGGAGGCTGTGGTTGGTCATTAAATTCCATTTAAACCTTTATTTGGAGTGAATATGTAATCAACATCGGACTTAAAAATGAAAAATACAGCTGCAAGGGTAGGTTTCTTCCTTTAAAAAGAAAAAAGGAGAAATTCAGGGGTGACAAGAAAAAAAACACAGTTAAGTGAGTTATGCACTCTCTTTCATAAGAACAATCGAAGATAGTTTCATCCTAATCTTTCTAGATACAACAAATGCCTTTCCCCTCTGGGTTAGGTAGATGACAGCAATCACAGCACTGCAGCTGGGAGTCTCCAAAGTGGCCAGGTGCTGGATATAAGGTGCCTCAGACTGTCCTGGGAAGTGTAGATGGGGCCCGGGATGACAGGCCCCGCTTGATCCGCCCCAGGAGACAGCCGTTCCTGTCTGTCATCACCTCGTTTAACACTCCCCACCCCTTGCTCAAACACCTGCTAGAGGCAGCCCTACAATATTGCTTAATTATAGAATGTTTGTTGATCCTCTTTATCCCTTCCTTCTGGCTTTCCCCCTCTCTCGTGCCCCTCTCTGGTTCAGAGCTCCTTTAGGCTGAGCACTCTCGGGAGTATTATGATGGCGCCTTTTCCAAGTCACAGTTAAGGGACTGACAAGATTTTCAACCCTGTACTCTTAGCTGTGGAATTACTCTCAGAGGCTGTAATTAGCAGTTGTAGGTTCAAATGTGGAATGCCACATTATTTTTGAAGCAGGAGGGGAGTACCTTTAAGGGGGGAGGATAGCTTTTCTCACTCCTTTTTTGTGATTGGAAAAAAAGATGCTTATTGCTGAAATGTAGAAAATACAAAGAAATCTAAAGAACTGAATAAAGCCTACTTTCCCTTCTTTCATATGTATATATATTAACCAAAATGGGATCATGTCCACATAGCAATATATTGTGAACATCTTTCCATTTAAACAAATAATAGATCTGTGTCATTTATAATGTCTGTTCGGTGTTCTGTTATCTGACTGAACCATAATTTATTTAACCACTTACTACATTTAAGCTATAAACAGAACTACAATGGACATCTCTGCTTATACATCTTGCGTACTTTCTGTATTGAGTTGGAGTACGTTTGTGATTAACAGGGCCATGAAAGGAGATGGCTTATTTATCTCTAACATTAAAGAAATCTAAAGTAAGGCAGTCAAGTGCTGGTTTGGTAGCTCCACAGGCATTTATCTTTTTTGTACTTTTTTGTCCTTACTGCGTGGCTTTCATTCCTCACGTTTCGAGAGGGCTGCTGTAGCTCTGGCCATCATGTTCACATTCCAAGCTGGGGGTAAGAGTAAGGTGGGAAGCAGAAAAGTCTGTCTCTTCTATTTAAAGAACTTCCCCAGAATTCCACATAGCACTTCTTCTTCTTCTTCTTCTTCTTTTTAAGATTAAAAAAAAAAAATTTTATTTGACAGAGACACAGTGAGAGAGGAAATACAAGCAGGGTCAGTGGGAGATAGAGAAGCAGGCTTCCTGCTGAGCAGGGAGGCCGACTTGGGGCTTGATCCAGTACCCTGGGATCATGACCTGAGCTGAAGGCAGGTGCTTAACTACAGAGCCACCCAGGTGCCCCCCACATAGCACTTCTGTTTACTGTCTAGAACTTAGTCTCACGGCCATATCTAGCACCTGGAAGAAGGGGAGAGCAGATACCCAGAAGCAGGCAGCCAGCTCTGCCGTATCTATCAGATTGTTTCCTTGTAAACTTTGTGGAAGTGGAGTTGCCCGATCAAAGAATTTTCAAGGATCGTATTACATGTTGACAAACTGCCCTCCAGAAAGATGGTGCCAGTTTAAGAATAGTAATGTGTAAGGGTGACCTTTAGTGAGGCTGTGGCTCTTTTGTGAGCATTTTGTGGGCATTTTAAAAGGTATTTTTCTCGGGCTCCTGGGTGGCGCGGTCAGTTAAGCATCCAACTCTTGGTTTCAGCTCAGGTTGTGATCTCAGGGTTGTGGGATCACATCCGCTTCAGGCTCTTTGCTCAACATGGAGTCTGCTTGAGATTCTCTCTCTCTCTCTGCTCCTTCCTGCTTGTGCTGTCTCTCTCTTTCTCTCTCTCTCTCTCTAAAATAAATAAATAAAATCTTTAAAAAAGAAAAGCTGTTTTCCTGAAGCTGTTTTTTTCCTTTGTTTAAAACACACAATTCTTCAGAGAGTGATATGCAGATTTTTGATATATTTACAATTTTTTCTTCAAAATGTAAATCTGTATATTTACAGATTTTTCTTCAAAATGTATATCTGTGTAAGTAGAACATTTATTTCAAATATTGGAAGGACATTTGCCCGAGAATTTTAATGTTTTTCATACGGATTTCCTCAGCTTCTAAGAATAACTTTATTTGTAGGGCCCAGTTAATAAATTAACCAAACTGAGGTGGTTCTCACCCTGTTTGAAAATACTCTCCGCCAATTTAAGTAAAAAGCATAGTGAAAAAGCTGCACCGGCCAAGTCTGTGTTTAAATTAAATATAAGTGTTTGATTTCAGTTAATGCTGTGGTATGGCCATCAGCAGCTCAGAAAATAGAGGACTCATCTGCCTGTGGTTTTCTCCACTTGGGTGGGGTCTGTTCTCTCCTTCATGAGAGGGTATTAAGGGTCACGTTATTGCCAAATTGTTACTGCTTTTGTTTAGACGTTATCAAATCTAGTGTCACTTTGCTTTTTGACTTTGTTATTCAGACTGGTTATCTTAGCTTTTTTCCCCCATCTTTTTTTTTTTTTTTTTTTTTTTTAATCTTGCATATGTTACAGAGTAAGATTCACTTCTTTTTCAAAGCTGGAAAAATGGCCTACCCACCTATCACTGTTACTATGGGGCCATATAGATTGATGATTATTCTAGGGTTACTTTTCCGTCAGAACTAACTTTAAAAAAAAAAAGGACAGGGGCGCCTGGGTGGCTCAGTGGGTTAGGGCCTCTCCCTTAGGCTCGGGTCATGATCCCAGGATCTTGGGATCGAGCCCCGCATTGGGCTCTCTGCTCCGCGGGGAGCCTGCTTCCTCCTCTCTCTCTGCCTGCCTCTCAGCCTGCCTCTCTGCCTAGTTGTGATCTCTCTCTGTCAAATAAATAAAATATTAAAAAAAAAAAAAAAAGGACAGCCGTGAATCAGTACGTGGAAGTACCTTGTGTATTCTTGCATGTTTCCTGTAAGTTTAAAGTCATACCAATTTAAAAATTACATACACGTAAATAGATGTTTATTTTATTCTTTTCTTTTTTTAAAAGACTGTACTTATTTGAGAGGGAGCGCGCACAAGCAGGGGGAGCAGCCTGCAGAGAGAGAAGCAGGCTCCGCGCTGAACAGAGAGCCGGAAGCGAGAAGCTCCATTCCAGGACCCTGAGATCATGACCTGAGCTAAAGGCAGACGCTTAACTGAGCCACCTAGTGCCCCAGATGTTTATTTTATATGAGAAATAATCCCAGCTACTTTAGTGAAGAACAGTGGGGTTTGGATAAGGAAATAAGTCATAAAAAATTGAAACAGATACATGTTTCTGTTCTTTATTAATTAAAGATTAAAGCAGTAGTGTATTTTTTTTTTTATTAAACCTCTACCTGTGGGTACCACGTTAACTCTGTTTGGAGTTTGCATAAACATGTTTTGTATAAAACTATAGTACTTTTGAGGCTAAATTTGTTTTTCCATTTGGTCTTCTTGTATTTCTGTAACTGATCAGTACCTACATTTTGGGATGAACTGTGGGGGGGGCTAATGATTGTCAGTCACCTGGTAAATGATTATAAAACTAAATTGGCCCAAAATTTCCTGAGCATTTCCTTTAGGAGAAATGGAAAGGCATCAGGTATTATCTTTCTAGTGTTCAATCTTACCTTGCTTTTCACTTCAAGCTAAAATCCTTTTCTACTTTAAATGTGGGCAGAAAGTCTTGTGTGCTGACATGGGGTGCTCATCACCACCAGAAGTGCTTCCCTGACAAAGACACCAGAGTCCTGGGATCGAGCTCCGCATCAGGCTCCTTGTTCAGCGGGAAGCCTGCTTCTCTCTCTCCTACTCCCCCTCTTCTCCCTCTCCCACTCCTCCTGCTTGTGTTCCCTCTCTCTCAGTGTCTCTCTCTGTCAAATACATAAATAAAATCTCTTTAAAAAAAATTAAAAGAGCCTCCCTGACAAAGACAATAAAGGACTATTAGCTCTGGCTTTTTCTTACACTGGCTCTGAGAGTTGATATCATCATAATGCAAAACAAACAAAAAAACAAAGCAAAACTAAACCAAGACAAACGTGGAGGGATCACCAAAGGGCTGGTGGTTAACTAGGCCTTTTTCTTCTGAGAATATTTTCTCTAAATCAGTTACTACTTCGCCACTCTGTGAAATCAAGTATATCTGTAGTTTTTAGAGTGAATGGATGTTCACTGTTATTTCCTGCCATTTTGGGGGGTTCATTGTCCATAGTGTGTTTGCTGATTTTTGTGCATTTGAATTCCTTGGATCCCTTTAAACCACTGGGATAGAGTCCATAAAGGATAAAAGGGGAGTTAATATATGTATAGTGTCATGGGGCACCTGGGTGGCCCAGTTGGTTGAGTAACTAATCTTGGTTTCGGCTCTGGTCATGACCCCTTGGGTTGTGGATCGAGCTCTGCTCTGTGTTCTGCCCCTTCGCGCACTCTCAGTCTCAAATAAATAAATCTTTAAAAAAAAAATTCAGGGTGCCATCTATGTCTGGCACTGTGGAGGCACTTTACTTTTGTTATTTGATGAAATATTCAAAACAAACTTATGAAATGGATATTTTTGTGCCCATTTTACAGTGGAGGACACCGAAACCTGGAGATACTAGGTGAAGTTAGTGTGTTCTTTTTGCTGGTTAATAGCAGAGGGAATGTTCTGCCCCTTTTGGGTGACACTTTCAGCCGCAGATGCCAGGAAATACATGTGAGAAGATACGTGGGCCGGGTTTTTTTTTTTTAATCTAATTTTTTTAAAATAGATTTTTTCTTTTCCATTTATTTGACAGAGAGCGAGAGAGTGCACACAAGTAGGCAGAGGGGCAGTCAGAGAGCAAGGGAGCAGCAAGGCTTTCTGCTGAGCAGGGAGCCCAGTGCAGGCCTCCATCCCAGGACCCCAGGATCATAACCTGAGCCAAAGACAGACACTTAACCGACTGAGCCACCAGGTGCCACAAAACCCAAGTTGTGTTGCCCTATTTTTCTAGGTCTCCAGTGGTCCTCTCCCTTCCCTGACTCCGAAGCCTAAATCCATGTCTTTTAAGGCCTCAGTTTTTGTCTTCCGTCCTCTAAATCATTTCTTGCGAAATGGGACGCTGGCTCTGAAAAGTACTCGAGTCGTTCTGCAGACGGGGGTTGGGGTCCGTGCCAGTCTGTTCTCCAGTGCCCGCTGGGTCATGGCCCTCAAGCATGTGCTCGCGCA
The DNA here is from genome assembly GCF_922984935.1 of Meles meles. NCBI lineage: Eukaryota > Metazoa > Chordata > Mammalia > Carnivora > Mustelidae > Meles > Meles meles. The sequence continues at coordinate 87,226,384 of NC_060069.1, forward strand.
GTGGCTCCAAGGACCCGAGCCCAGTGTGGCTCATCCTCTTCTCAAAACTTAGAAAAACAAAACCAACGAAGAGGAGTCAAATCTCTTTACCGGAATGGAAGTGAAGCTAGACGAATCCAAAAGAATTCTTGGTTTTGAGGAGGCTTTGCCCTCTTCTTTTGGGCAACTGACAATTAATTCAGTTGGCCCCATTAGGAAGAAGAGACAGAAGGGCATTAGCAGTTCAGTTGAGCTGTGTTTTTGTCCGGAGTGGCTTCGGAGTAGGCAAGCGGTATGGACAAGACATATTGGGGAACAACTGGAAAAACAGCACATCGACACATGTGCTGTGTGCGGAGAGCCTGGAAAAACAATTTTCAAAGTATTTTAGTGTTTCAAGTAACCCAGTGGCTTAAAAACAAACTTCTCTTAAGAAATGATTGCGAGATTAAAGCTGCTTCCCAGATGTCAGACACTGCTGATTTGGGGAGTATCGAACACACAGCTATCGGGACAGAATGTCAGGCTCTGGACCATTTATAGTAACAAAAAAACCAGGATTTGTGTCTGTTACCCTCCACTCATTCATTCACTCACTTCTTGGCTACTACCTCACTGCCTGTTTGATTGCCAGCTCCTGGGGCCCATACTGGGTCGTCTGCTGATAGGTCCATGTTGGCACGGAAGACCACAAGGCACGTAGGACCTCATGCCTGTTAAAGTGGCACGAATTCAACACTACATGCTTAGGAATCCCAACGTAAGGATTTGGGGACAGCATTGTCTCACCTGGAGCTTGGCTGTAGAAACAGTACCATGTCTTAACCCTGGAGGGAAGTGGCTGTTTTGGACACTGAAAGACAGTGTAACATACATAAAGCCTAGGAGACCACACACTTAACGGGCCATTTAAAGGATTTTCAGGGGTTCCTTTCACCACACCCCACATTTCCCAAAACCGATTCTGGGAGCTGAGTTCCAGTGGAAGATAGGGTTCCTTGGTAAACGCTTGTCGAATGAATAAATGCCTATTGATAATTCTAGAAGTCACCATTCATAAAGAACCTCATCTTTTCTCCACTCCTCCTTCCCACCCCTGGTTTTGTTTGTGAAAAAGGGAAAAGTAGGAAGAGATACTCGTTATCTGGAAATAATAAAACGTAGGAGAAATTTAGCATGATTTATGAATCTTTTACTAACACTATTGATCTTGACTTGAGAAGAGGAAAAAATGCTAAGTGTTGATAATAAAATCACGGAACAGCCAAAGTTCTTTAATAGGGCTCTTGGCCTGTGGCAGACAAGCAAACAGAAACCTAGTCCTTCCCCTTTTCTTCTTGCTCTTTTAGGGAATAGGAAAAATAAGGTTAAGTAAGAGTTTGGTTCAGTTTGCAGAGGTGGAGGCAGGTTTGCCCGTGTTGGGCGATGTCGGGGTGCCTCTAACACAATGAGATGCCGCACCCTCTGAGGTGAGGTGTCTGAGTCACACCTTGGGGCTCTGTTGCTGAGTCACTGGCTTCCCAAAGTGGTTTTGTCCAGGAGGGGCACATTCATCCTGCCGCCTTCCTCCCCAGCCCAGCAGCAGTGCTCTGGAGAACCTGTGGATGTGACCGCATCAAGCTGGGCGGATGGCAGCTCGCCTTGACTCAGCTTCTGCCCTGACCGAGCGGGTCTGGGAGTGAGTCTGCAGAAAAGGGGGCCCTGTTCAGTGGAAAGGATTTGCGAGTCGATAGATCGCCACAGCTGGCTGCGGCGGAAGTGCGAGTAGATCTTCCACTCTGGTGCCGCCCCTGGCGCCGCCCCTACCGCTGCTAATTGAAACGAGGGGAGGCTTCCTGGCTCGGCTGCGATGGAAGTCGAGGATTAGAGCCTCATAGTTAAAAATACAATCCCTGCCATTCATTCAGAATTCCAGAGGACCCTGAAATGTTTGTGAATTGGCAAGTGAATGGTAGAGACCGGAAACATGCACCAAAATAATGCTTCTGGTCTTGTATCATCTTTTATTAGAGGATCCTAAAAAAATCCCCTATTTATATAGGACTTACTCCTGTGAGCTGCCGAAGTGAAAATCCGAGCAGAAACCTTTCAGCTATAAATTCCTTGTGGTTTCGAAGAAGGATGAGCTGTCTAGGAGGCACGCTTCCATTATGGGAACCGTCACCTTTATTGGGCGGCGTGAGACAGTTTTTATGGCTTTGGGATTTAATCTGTGAATGATACGAATGCTTCGCTAATGGAGGTGTCAGTGATGTACCTTTGCACCCTAACTTTTTTTTTTTTTTAAACCTCTTCCTATCTTTTATTCTAATGCATTGGACCAGCAAGAGATAGTACCTACCGTTCAGGATTTGGGCAGAACAGAAGAAGAATTGTAACCAATTATAGTGGTGTGAAAGTTGCTTTGTGGCAACGAATCTTCAATTAGGGTGACAATAGGAAGGATGAAAACCTGGGAAGGAGTTTGATAGCTTTGGAAATAAACTAGAACAGTTCAGCCAGGTGACATGCCAGCACTTGATTTCCGATTATCTGTGTATTGTAGTTCAAAAGCCGACTCCCCATTATCCAACTGGACTGATAGGGTGAAGCAGAGGGGACCAGCTTAATAGATGGCTACGAATCAGGTTAGGTTGCCAGTTTAGAAGTGGGCTGCGAGCTATCACAGCGATGGTAGCTCTCCTTGCTATGAGTGCTTCCCCAGCCCCCACCCCCAGAATAGGGCTCAGGGGCTCACAAGTGATCAGTTTCCAGTAGGTTCTGGTTTTAGGTGACAGCAGAGGAAGTAACTTGGAGAGAGTGTACATCTGGGTCTGGGAGAATTAATAAGTGTGCTCGCCAGCTGTCTTTGTTCTTGTGGTTAAGACCCACCTCTGGTGTCAGTCGGAATAGCTGAGTACCCCTGGCAAAAAAACAAAACAAAACAAAAGGCACCACTCAAAGAAATGCAAGATATGACTAAGATACGATGTGTCATTTCCTAGGCCGTGAAATTTAAATAAGAACACACTGCCAGCATGTTTAATGTAATTGAAACACAAGCAGCATTTATTCCCAGAACATAAGAAAGTAAACCAGTGTTTTGCTTCTTTGTATTTTAAATCTCACTGGGGAACATTTCAGGACTTCAGCGTGAGTCTGGGACAAGTCTTCTTGCCATCTGGTACAGGATTAAGTATTGGCATAGCATTTGTTGCCTGCTGACAATGGGTCAAACTTAACTTGGCAAGCTCTCTCTGGGAAATTATCAGCCTCACGCAAATCTGTTTCAATTTCCATTTTTAACGTTGATGGCTTTAATGGAACTGGTTCACTACGAGCAAGTTGCAAAGTTGATTTAGCACTTTCTAAGCAAATAATCTTTAGCGTATATACATTTGTGATAAAGGGTGATGTGGTTAAGAGGGTGGTGAATGGGTCGCGTAAATCAAAAACCATTTTAATGTCTTGGTTAAGTGTCTGCCTTGGGCTCAGGTCAGGATCCCAGGGTCTGGGAATGGAGTCCTGTGTGGGGTTTTCTGCGAGGCATCTCCCTCTGCCTACTGCTTCCCCTGCTTCTCCTGCTTCTGTGCTCTGTCTCTCTGTCAAATAAATAAAAATCTTAAAAAAATTAAAAACTTAAAAAACAAAGGAAGATAGTTTACATATGCCCTAGGTTGGTTTGTGAGTATATGAGGGCTGCATGGGTATTGTTTTTCAAATGCTTACTATGTACAGAGCACTTTGCTGTGCCCCACAGGATCATTTCTGTCATTGAAAGAGCTTATGTTCCATTTAATATTAGCACCCCCTCCCCCTCCAACAAAGAGAGAGTGAAGGGAGAACTTGAAGAGAGCCTGGTATGGTCAGGGGACTAGAGTCAAGCAGCACTGAATGTGAATTGAGTTTTGAATCAGTTGACCTTGGTTTTATAACCTCAGGCTGCCTTTAAATTCCCATCTCACTGGTGTGGTTCTCTTTAACTGCCTAGCTAGTTTGTGGTGGAAAAGAAGAGGCAGGTTGGAGGCTACTCCTAAGCCCTGTCCTAACAGCTCTGTTGCTGGCAGGGAGCCCCGAGTAATGGCTGACAGTAATGTGAACTTGACTGTATTAAAGCAGTGAGGGTGGGGCGGAGGGGGAGTAAAAAGGCAAAACACTTACATTGAAGGATGAAATCTTTGCCCGTAGAAATAGGCAAGCAGCTTATGTTGCTAAGAACTCTAAATTCTTTCAAAATCAAGCTCTCAGAATCTTTTCTATTTTTGTATCTTCGTATGCTTCCAGCAATACAAAATGTATTACATAGACCTTCTCTGTTTCAGAAAGCCTTTGTTGTGTGGCTTCCTTCCATAAAGTTAGTGTAATAGGTCGTGGTCATAGGCTGGAGGATAAATTCATCCCAAAATGCCAGGCTTTTTCTCAGGCTGTATGAAGCAGGTGGGTTCTATTTTTAATGGTTCTGCTGCTAGTCAGGGTTTTATATTTACAGAGTGCCCTTTATTTTTATACCTGCCTAGTGCATTGCGCACAGTAGGTGAACAGTGCATGCTGTGGAGTAACCTTGAACCCACGTTGTCAGCCTGGGGCTTGGCGAGGCCGCCTTCCTTACACATGGCTGGGGAGGTGAGCTGGGAGGCCCTGTGAACTGGTGGGGAAACCTGCAGGTGACTTCGGCTGTCATTACTTTCCCTGAACAGACCTATTTTACCCTTGCCACAAGGAACTCTCGCGTTTGTTAGCTCCTTTCACTCCTGTGGGTGCTCATGGATCTGGGTTCTGAGACCAGGATGGGTGAAGTGGCTTGTCCAATAAGGTTACACAGGATCAGAGGTAACATTAAGTCTCAGGTATGTGTGGGCACCTGAGTGGCTCAGTCAACCGGTTAAGCATGTGAGACCAAGGACCCCGGGGGTGACTTGGATCCCAGCTGTCTTTGGGATAGGAGTCTAGAGGTGGGATGGAGAGCGGATTGTCAGGGTGGGGGAGGGGTGGAAGGTTGGAGTAACCTGAAAGACTGGAAGAGGGGAAGTCTGGAGGCCCTGGTGCTCCTCAAGGTGGAAGGTCATGCAGGAGGCTGGAGAGGAGGAAATAGGAGCTAAGTTAATGATCCTCTGGAGGCTGATGGGAGGGGCCAGGCCCGCAGTGGAGGGAGACCAGGAGGGTGGCGAGGTTGCCCCCCCTCTTCCGCTCACTTCAACGATGTTCCAACCTCCAACACAGAATTTCCCTAGTAAATAAAATGGCTTTCTAAATCCTTGTCTCTATTGAAAAACATACTAGTTCAAGAAGGAAAAATCATTTCACGCAACAGTTTTTTTTTTTAAGATTTTATTTATTTATTTGACAGAGAGAGATTACAAGTAGGCAGAGAGGCAGGCAGAGAGAGAGAGAGAGAGAGGAGGAAGCAGGCTCCCCGCCCAGCAGAGAGCCCGATGTGGGACTCTATCCCAGGACCCTGAGATCATGACCTGAGCTGTAGGGAGAGGCTTAACCCCCTGAGCCTCCCAGGCGCCCTCACGCAACAGTTTTTCAGCCAAACGTCCTCTCAGAGAAATGTTGACTTTTCTTGCCCCTGAGTGAAAACTGCAGTTCCTAAGCAACTGAAGCTCTTTTTGGACCTGAATCCTTCTCTGATCAGAGACTCCTGATGTGTTGGAGGTGAGGAGTGGGTTGGTTCTTTCTGCGACTGTGGAATGGGGCAGTCTGGGAAATAAATGGTGGTCACAGGGGCCCCCAAAGAAAGAGATGACCACTCCCATTATCTTGTTATCTGCACCACCGGGGGTCTCCCTGTGAAACCCTTATGAGTGTTGTTGCTGTTGTTAAAGCCCAGGAAAGAGGCCTTTTGGTGTCAGGAAAAGTTTTTCTTTTCCTTTGGAACTGGTATTCTTTTTCCTTATAAACAACATGGGGCCAGGTGATTGATTTCCATTTCCCTAATTCTTTCTTTGCCCCTCGTCGGTGACAAGCCAAATCTACAGCTTATCTGAAGTCACATTTTAGTACCCTAAGACTTGTGTGACCATGCCTCGTTTTCCTTTCCGTCATGTACCTTCATGAGTGTCTTTGTTTTTACTGCTTATGAAAACAACTCATAGTCACTGTTAAAAACCTGGGAAGTACAAGGGAGTTATGATAAGAAAAAAAAAAAATAGTGCCACCGGGCCTCTTACTTTCATGTATCACCGTCAACACTTTGATATCTTTTTCCTTTTTTGTTCCATTTTCTAATATGACAGTGGTATAGCATATTACTCCTTGGACACATATGTAGGGAGGGTGAATATATATAAGTTTTTAGGAGAAAGGAGACTTTTATAAAAGCAGCAGAGACATTGGTTTGAAGTTAGACTCGGCAGCAAGGGAGTGACATTGGGGAAGAGGTGGGAGCAGCAGGCCAGCTCCACTGCGGGTCCTGGCAGACAGTAAGGTTCCACTGAGAAATCCGAGAAAGGAAATGAGTCAGTAACTGAGAGGGAGCGGAGATGAGACAGCCGTGTGACCAACAGAGCCAGTGGCTTAGCCTGCCTTCGGGAATGGGGTGATGGGAGCGAAGTCATTTGCACAATAGCAGAATGTAGCTTTCAGATCAAATCATCAGAGATGTATCAAGTTCTTGCGAGCAGTGCCCTTGCTTTTGACATTTGGCCCGGGAGCCACCCTGGACGTCCTAGGAGCCAAGCATTTAGAGCAAAGCTGGTGTCTGTCGGGTCGACGGGTGGGTGTGCTAAGACTGGGAATTCCAGTAGCTTTCTTCTCAGAGTTGTTTCTGAGCAATGAGAACCGCTTTCTTCAGACTCCCTCTTGTACTCTAGTCTTTGGGCAATACCGTGAGTGACACTTTTAATTAACAAATCTGCTGGGAACAAAACTCCTTTCAAAGTGTTGGCCGGGTGTGGGGTTTGAAGATTGGGCTGAGGAGGCTCCCACGGTCCTGGGGGAGTTCTAGGACTTGGAAGCCACGGCCGAGTTGTACCTCATTGGGGTCAGACCTCTCTGGGATGGGGCAAGAGGGTCCTCCCAGAATGCACCAGCATTCTGTTCTGGGGGATGGAGGCTGGCCAGCTGTGGTGATGTCCTTAGGCAAGCTGGGCTCATTTACCACCTGGGGTGCGGGGCTTCCTGCTCTCCCTAGATTCAGGTTCGGAATGGGAGAGGAGAGTGGGAACCAGCATTGTCCCAGCTCCTGTGTCATTCCTACCACTGACCAGTTGCTGCATGTCAGACCACAGCAGACCTGCATCACTTTCTCTCCCCCCACCTTCTTCTTCCCCCATTTCTCCCACCAGCGGCTGTGCTCTTGCTGCTCCTGGCAAAGAAGCATCGAGATCCGTGGTATCAGAGGGTCTAAGAAAGGCTGGTGAAAGAGAGGAGGATTCCTTTCCTTCTGGTAGCATTGTGGAAAGTATGTAGGACAGACCTATCTTGGAAAAACATGTTTTCATAGTGTGGGTCCTGAAGGAATGGTTAGTCAAAGGGTTTCTTAGCTCTTAATTACCTTGCTAAAGGGAGTTTACTTAACTCTGACATCCTCATCAATGAGGGGTCCTGACTCTGAAGGACAATGACAAATCCCCGGAGGCTGGTGATGAGTTTCCACTTGACCAGAAGCTGACACAAGGATTTTATGAAAGCTTTCAACAGAATTATAATCGTTAAGCTGAAGGTGTAACTAAGACCATTGTTTCTTTCTTTTTCATCTTTCTGTGCTTGAGTAAGTGATGGTCCTCTCTTTAGTTGGGTCTTTCCCCCTCTATTTGTGTTTTTCTGAACAGGACAGTCTTGGATTGTTGTTTTTTTTTACCCTTCCCCTTCTCATGCGTGCTCATGCGTGCACGCTACATGCGCGCGCGCGCTCTCTCTCTCAGAAAAATAAAATCTTTTTTCTTTTTACTTTATTATTTTAGGTAAGTTTTTAAAAATTTTTTTTAATTTAAAAATTTATTTATTTTTTATTAACATATAATGTATTTTTATCCCCAGGGGTACAGGTCTGTGAATCGCCAGATTTACACACTTCACAGCATAGCACTTACCCTCCCCAGTGTCCATAACCCCCCCCCCCCAGTTTGTTTTGTGAGATTAAGAGTCTCTTATATTTGGGATAGTCTTGGTTTTAATGTTTTTATTTTACCCTGTTCATTTTGGATTGTGTTTTAAGGACTGCTCAGGGCTCCGACAGTATGGAAACTCAACAGTTAAACTTAATTACGCTTCCTCTACCTTTAATCACACTCATTTAAAGGCCTTCTTGGGAAAACAGCCAAGTTTTCACTCGAGGCAGTGGATGAGCTCCCGTTCCTGTAACTTGCTGTCTAGGATAAAGAAATCTGAGGAAGTTTTAGCAGAGGCAGCATTCAAATGCGAGGAAACAGATGCAAAAGAAGAGACAAATAGAACTCCAGTGAGGGGGGGATAGCACTGATTTCGGATTAAATTTAATCGTAGTAACAGCGGTTCGCTAAGGCTCAAGACCCAAGGATTCAAAGGGAGCCATTTTTATTCAAAATTAAGGTGTGTTTTACCAAAAGAACAATCAGGCTCCTTTCATATGGATCTAGAAGGGTCTGTAGTGCGTGGGGGTTGACTCCAACAATTACTTTGGGAGAGGCAAGCCTAGCTGCAAGGCTTAGAACAAAAGGCTGACTTTCAGTTTCTGCTATCAGAGTTTGTTTTTGATAACTGTGGAAAGAACTCTGCTGCAATTCGTAAAACGAAGCTATTGTACTAGGTGAATATGTTCATCTTTAAAAGAAAAATATAATAAAATCTCAGAAAAAAAGTTTGTCATGGGGTACATGAAGCACCAGGAATGACTTATGATGTGGTTTGAGAGGAGGCCAAAAAAGCTGGAGGTCTTGTCCATCTTCTTCTTCTTCTTTAAGATTTTATTTATTTATTTAACAGAGAGAGAGATCACAAGTAGGCAGAGAGGCAGGCAGAGGGAGAGGAGGGAAGCAGGCTCCCCGCCGAGCCGGGAGCGCCATGCTGGGCTTGATCCCAGGACCCTGAGACCACGACCTGAGCCAAAGGCGGAAGCTTAACCCACCGAGCCCCCCAGGCACCCTTCTGTCCATCTTTCTCAGGACATATGGGAATTCTGGACAGAAGCTTATGTTGGGCCAGTTTCTCTGAGATTAAGTGACAATAACAGATCCTGGAAGTTGTGTATGACCAAAAGTCTAATCATGTCTTTGCCCTCAGAAGTCTTCATGCCTTGATGGTTGGGTTTCTCCATCATCTGTCTTCCTGTCTTCCTACACTTACATCTTGCTACTCTACTCCAGCTTCCCAGTTGTTACCTTGATGAATCCAACGTAAGCTTCTTGAGGGTCTTACATATTACCCGTGTGGACCTCACAGTGCCTTCCTTGGTCTTAGTAGAGCTCAGTCATGTCATGTTCACACGGTTGGCTTCAAAAGCCCTGGCTTTGGCTGAGACCGGCAGAGATGTCCTCGTTACTTCAGTTATGTGATCGGCGGAGCGTGGGAGGGTTGGCGGGGCAGGAGCATGGTCCTGCTTTGGCAGAGGAGTTCCCACCATGGCATCCCAGTGATTGAATGGCAGGGAAGCATCTGAGAGGCTGGGGAGCGAAGGTTCCTTGGCGGAGAAGAGATACGCTGGTGAGGCAGAAGACCTGTAAGAGGGTTTCTGCATCTAGGGATGGCTGGGACAACCAAGTCATGGGCTTCTATTCAGAGAATCCCTGCTGGAGCCCTTGGGTGGAGGGTTTGTGGGCAGGCATGACCTTGGATGAAAACAGTGTGTCAGCCATTTGTAAGCAGATCCTAAGGGAGGAAGAGCAGCGTCATTTAACTCTTGTGCTGTTATTGGTGATGGTGATAATGATAATCATGCTGACAATTAAAAAGATAATTGTTTTCCTTCTTTTAGTCACATAGAAAAAATCACCACATGGCAAGACCCTAGGAAGGCGATGAATCAGCCCCTGAATCCCATGAACCTCCACTCTGCAGCCACGTCCACCCCAGCACCCCAGAGGTCCATGGCCGTGTCTCAGCCGAATCTCGGTAAGCCCAGAGCGTCCACTTGGAGCTGCATGAACAAGTGTTGAACCCACAGGCTCTGGAGCTCAGAAGCAGCTCCGGCTGGCTCGGTGTTGACTCGTGCACCCACATAGTCCTTGGGTGCATCACCCTTCTGCCATCTTTGCTTTTTTTCTTGGCGTCTTTGCTACCAGTTCACAGTTCTGCTGCCTAGGTTCACACTGTGGTTTCTGCATCTCCTTCAGTTGCCTCAGTTGGAGTGTTTTGAAAAAAATCACTTAGGCCTCCTCTCTTCATGTAGGCTAAGGCAAGTATACATCCCCATTCTGTGAGTTTGGTTCCTGAAGACCGCCACAGGTGCAGTTCTGACCTCAGATCCCCTTCTTTCCTCCTCTTATTATTTTGCATAATGTGTGATTGACACCAGGCTTGGTGCCTTCATGCCTCATCTCATTCAGCTCACAACAACCGGACAAGAAGTGATGGCATTCCCATTTTGTGAATGGGGAAGCTTTCCCAAGGTCATACAGGTTGTGGATAGTGGAGTTTGGAGTTTGAACTGAGGCTGCAGTGGTTTAGAAGGCATTCAGCCTTTCCCTAATCTGCAGGGGGCTTCTTGAGATAGCTGCCCCAGGACACTGCAGCTTACTCTTCACCTCATTTAGAATATTTAACTGTGATTTTAGAAGTGAGAAAAGATTATTTTCTGCTAATGGCTTTTACTGAAGAACTAAAATTCTGCCCACTAGAGAGGGTCCGATATGAACTAGCACACTGCAGCGGCATAGCTAATCAGCTTTTATTGTAGTCATTCCCCCACACCCCCAAAGGCTAAGAATAAAGGGTACTTTTATGGTTTTATAAAAGGCGGTGCCATTTTAAGATAACATTTCCATTTAAGATCAGATATCCAGATACTGCCTCATACACAGAATAGTTAATTTTAGAGTGAAAACAATCTCGTGTTGGATTTTTCAGGAATGAACAGGATAAAAATGGAACCATTATTCCCAGACACCTTCCCTCACTCTGTGACTTAGCCAAAGTGAGTATGAACTCAAGTAAACCCAAGTCTGCTTCAAGTAAATATATCGTCTGTTCTTCCAGGAAGTCTGGATCTACCATTTTAAAGCTTGCAGATGTAAAATATATCCAGAAGCAAAGGACTTGGAATAACTTCTGTTGTGTCCCGTATCTAGCAGGCAGATCAAGGAAAGTGGTACCAATTCTTCTACCAGCAGTGGTAAACTGAAACTTCCCATGACTCATTTGTCCCAAATACATAAGAGCTCAAATAGAAAGCAGTTGCAGGCGTACTAAAGGAACCTCAAATTAGGTAGCGTTAGATGGGTTTCAAGGTTTCTTTTAGCCATTTAATTTTCATTAAAAATTCTAAAGACTGATTATTAAAGTATTAACTTTCATTTTATAATCCGTTATAGTTGGAAAAAGGTCTTTCATGGGCTCAGTTAAAAAAATGGAAAAACTTTTTTGAAGCATTCAAGAGTAAGCTTTTCTCGGACCCCCCCATTCCAGGAGTCCTCTAGTGATTCTGGTCAGGGGGATGTGTTTCTTCACATAAATTCTAGCATTCTTGACGTACTGTTCTGCACCTTGCCTCTTCTGCCTTGGTATCTGTACACCGACAGCTGCCTTACTCTTGTGAAAACATTTCCTGATCTTCTCAACATAGTGACATGCCACAGTGAATGTATTTAACTGGCAGCCCCTATCTGATGGGTACTTAGGTTGTTACTAGTGTTGCTAGTGCTTCTATACACAGTACTGGAATGAATATCCTTGTTTATGTTGTTTATGTATTTGCCTTCATTTTTGAAAAGTTGTGCAACAAGTGCCAAGTGGATTAATTAAATTAGAAGGAGTTCGAATGCTTGAAACTTAACACTGAAGGCACACGTGAGTTGGCCTGTGCTCGGGCGCCCCCCTCCCTGCAGAAGTACCATTGGTAGTAGAACATATCTAAAGAAACTGGAATCTGAATATTGGAACCATGTTTACCTCTTGCTGAGTTACAGTACCTTACTTTCCAGCTTTCTGATAAATCGAAGCAGCCAATTTCTCAAGACACATTCTAGGTATTTTCCTAACACTGTTTGAATATTTGTGCATTATGAAAAGTGTTACTAGCCTATAGCGAATCACAGGTGCGTCCTGAGGATAGACAGGGAACAGGGATGCCAAGGAAGCACCAAAGACTGAAGAGTCGCAATGTGTTCCTAATAGTAAGTGGTTTATTCAGAATATGTTATGTCAGGCTGCAGCTCTCCCTGTAGTTGATACTCTTTATTACCAATTTTTAAAACTAGTAGCAGGTCCTTCTACTTCTTAAATCTGAATTCTGGTTTTTTCAGTAGAACATAACTAACCACTAAGTAAACTAAGTGGTATGTTTCCTTCACAGGGAGGTATTTATGTACAGATGAAAATGTCAAAATACAGTTAATAATAATATTATAATATATATAATATTATAATATAAAGTGATAAAATTAATATCTTTAATAAGCTAATTGTATATTTTATAGAGGTGTTATATAATCTGTGATATTGCTAAATACATTCAGAAATAAGTCTCCCCTTTTTTGGGGATTCAGTGTTTTACTATAGGTTAGGTTCATGGATTTGGGAATCAGACTGTGAAAATTTGAAACCTGGCTTTGCCCATTACTAGCTTGATGACTTGTTAACTTAATTTTGCCCTAGTCTCCCTATATATAAAATGAAGATGATTATTATAGTATGAAGAGATTATTATGAGTTTATACATGTAAAGTGCATAGATGTGGTGCCTGGCACATAACAAGCTGTAATTGTTTTATTCTTACTGTTAACATTATTCCTTATGGAAAGAAAAGTTTTATTTCATATTTTATTCAATGTTAGGTTTGAAGATAATGTCATTGTTCATCATAACAGCTCTCAAAAAAAAGATTTATTGGGGCGCCTAGGTGGCTCAGTGGGTTAAAAACTTCTGCCTTTGGCTCAGGTCATGATCCCAGGGTCCTGGAATCTAGCCCTGCATGGGGCTCTCTGCTCAGCGAGGAGCCGGCTTCCCCTCCTCTCTCTCAGCCTGCCGCTCTGCCTACTTGTGATCCCTGTCTGTCAAATAAATAAATAAAATCTTAAAAAAAAAATTATTTTGGGCGGGTTAAAGCGCAAAATACTTTAAATTAGGAACACTGTATTTATTACTTTCAGTGAGTATAGCGCCCTCTGGTGGAAATATTTCAGCCCCCCCCCCCCCACCGCCCCGCCCAAGCTTATCAGGGAATACCTTATTTTTTCAGTGCATCTGTTCCTGAAATGTAGCTTGCAGGTCACATCATATTTTGATTGGCAGAGAAGAGACCTATCACGTAAAGGTGTCCTGAAGTGAGTGACTTGTAAAAATGGAGTAAACTGTCATCAGGCTGCATCAGTATCCAGTGAAAAGCCATCTGTGTAGGATGGCAGATTTGTTGTATATCTAAACTTACTAATCTTTTAAATGCCTAAGTAAAATGAAATAGACTCTGCAGGGGAAAAATGGAAAAAAGAAATTTAAAAAAAAATTTTTATTTCAGGGTACCTGGGTGGCTCAGTGGGTTAAGCCTCTGCCTTTGGCTTAGGCCATGGTCTCAGGGTCCTGGGATCCAGCCCCACATTGGGCTCTCTGCTTGCTCAGTAGGGAGCCTGTCCTCCCTCCGCCCTCCGCCCACCTGCCTCTCTGCGTACTGTGATCTCTCTCTGTCAAATAAATAAATAAAATATTTTTTTAAAAAAAAAGATACTCAATATCATTGATCATCGGGGAAATGCAAATCAAAAAAACCCCAAAACCAAACCAAAAACCACAGTGAGATATTACCTTACACCAGTCAGAATGTCTGGTATCAAAAAGACAAGAAATAACAAGTGTTGGTGAGGGTGTGGAGAAAAAGGAACCCTCTTGGGGTCCATGAGTGGCTCAGTCGTTAAGCATCTGCCTTTGACTCGGATGGTGATCCCAAGGTACTGGGATTGAGCCCCACATTGGGCTCCCTGCTTGGTGGGAAGCCTGATTTCCCTCTCCCAGTTCCTCTGCTCGTGTTCCTACTCTCTCTGTATCTCTCTCTGTCAAATAAATAAAATCTTTTAAAAAATATTTTTATTTCAGAGAACCATCTCTGGCTTGGCCTATGAAATTTTTGTTTTTATATTTGCCAGATCAGGTTTTCTGTCAGGTTTTATCCTACTTGATTCTGTCAGAGCAGATGGGTGACTTTTATGTCTCAGTCACCAGAGGTGCCCAGTAAATGGAAGAAGAAAGGAGGATCTTGGAGAATTTCAGAGAGTTAAGAGGATATATGATCTCTGGGTGGAAGCCATTTTTTTTTTTAAGTAAAGATTTTATTTAAGAGAGAGAGAGAGTCAGCACAAGCAGCGGGGAGAGGGAGAAGCAGACTTCCCGTGGAGCAGGGAACCCAGTGAAGGGCTCAGTCCCAGGACCCTGAGATCATGACCTGAGCCAAAGGCAGACAGACACCGAGCCAACTTAGCCACTCAGGCGCCCCAGGGTGGAAGCCGTATTGCTTGGGGCTGACAACTTTCTTAGAATCCTTACTCTTCTGTAACAGTGAAGAGGGAAAGTGTCTGTACGTCTGAAAGTTGATTTTTTTTTTTTCATAACACAAACGACATAGGATCTTACATCTTTTAAGTGGGCTGTTGGTCTCATTAATCATTATTAATACCCACTGGATTTTTTTGAAGGGGGGGATGAAACAAATGGAGAAAAAAGAACTCTACACAGGGCTTATTCTAATATGTAGGGTGGTGGGCTTGGGGGAAACGGGGGCCTACTAAGGAAATTAATTAGGCTGCTAGGGTGTTAGCGTGGTGAGAGGGGTAGGGTGGAAGCAGGGAACCTTTCTGTCTGGTGGTTCACGGGAAGAACTTGGAGTCAGAGCTGAGTTTCTCTTGGGTTAGACATTCACGAGTTTTGTTTGTGGTGAGCCTCTCTGAGTCTTGTTGTCCTTCTTTGTAAAGTGGTGGTGATGCCTGCAAACATCCGTGGCCACTGTGATGCCTGTCTCCTAAATGTTGTCTTGAGTCCTTGGCATATAGGAAGCCCCCAGAGAAGTATGATGTCGGAACTGTTCTTGTTAGCTGGTAGCCTCATTTTCCCTCACTGTTCTGGCCGCTGTGTACTTGGGAGGAAGAGCTTGTGATGTGCACTCTTAGAAAGCTGGCCTGCTCCTCCCTCAGGAAAACCCAGCCATGGTGCCCATAGCCTATACCATTTGGGCACTTTCGTTTACGCGTTGCAAGGATAAGTTGGTGGACCCCAGAGAGCAGTCGTGAGAAGACGAAGAGGCATGTTCTCGTGACCCAGCTCTTTCTCCATCAGATCATTAACGGAGTTTGTGACAAGCAGGCACACTGAAGCTGCACGTGAAGGACATTGCCGTCTGGACAAGTGTGACAGGCAAGGTTTTCCCATTTCTCGGCACGTGCATACCGAAACCACGTAGCAACTTAAAATATCTCCGTATTTTAAAATGTTACTGCCCAGAGAAAGTGACATGCAGTTTTGCCCTTTTGGTGATAATCCTCATGATCAGAAACCGTGGTGTGCTGGGCTCCTGTCACACATTAACAGACCTCTTTTTGGAATGAGGCTCCGACCTGGGGTGCCAGTATCCTCCCAGACAGAACAGGAAAAATAAAGACTGTATAACAGCTTCACCAGACTGCCAGCCCGAGCCGGTTCAGAAACTTTTGGTAAAGTGCAGCCAGGGAGTATTTTTAATGCTATAGGAATTTTTAAAATACCACACACACACATACACACACACACACACATGCCTTCCCCTTTGAAAATGTGCCGTCCACCAGGCCAGAGTCTAAGTCCTCCAGGTCTGCCTTGGCCCGTACTTCAAATTATAAACACGTGTGTGTTTTTTCCTTTTTTGCAGGGCATGCTTTTCAAGACAAGATGGAAAATCTTGTCTGTGCTCTGTTTGGTAAATTGGCTTATTCTTTCCTCTAGGAAGTGCACAAAGGCACTGAAAAACTTTTTATCAGAAGCAAATAAAATAGCTAAGGGACACTGCAGCCCAGTGTTGCTAAAGCACATAGAAAGGTATCCTAAGGTTTGCTAAAAGTCAGATTTATGTGTAGGCTACTTTTTTTCTTTTTCCAGTGTATCAGATTTATGTGGTACGTCTGTGGCAGACACATCTAGCTACAGTGATTTTTCCAGCTCTGATACTCTCTCTACTTTTTGAACTTTGTGGTTCTGCAGCATAAATTAGCCTGATAGGCATAAGTATACACACACAAACCCAAAGACAAACTGAGGGGGTAGAGTGATAGGGCGTTGGTAGGAACGTGGTGATAGAACATGGTATATGGCCGGGGAGGAAGACTGGTGGGCATGAGGAAGGAGGAAGGGGTTCTCATTGAAAAGGCTTCACCTCCGCCTTGGTTAGAAACAGGAGAAATAATTTTCTAAATACTGTAGAAATCATTATTTTCATCTTAGATTTGTAGGAAGCCATCAGTTGTCAAAATTCACTCTCTCTCATAACGTTTTTGAAGCCTGTTCTTCGGAGTTTCCAAAGAGAGATTAATTATAGCTGTTTTTTTTTCTTTTTTCTTGTAAGGCTTTTAAAGATACATGAAATGAAGGCTAAAAACATTATTAATAATCAGCTGTTTCAGCTCCTTTCATACAATAAAGTGAGGTGCAATAATATATAAAGAAAGGAACTTTGGGTTTCCATGCATACATTCCATTTATCTTAAAGTGTAGATTATGGGGCGCCTGGGTGGCTCAGTGGTTAAAGCCGCTGCCTTCGGCTCAGGTCATGATCTCAGGGTCCTGGGATCGAGTCCCGCATCGGGCTCTCTGCTCAGCAGCAAGCCTGCTTCCCTCTCTCTCTGCCTGCCTCTCTGCCTGCCTCTCTGCCTACTTGTGATCTCTCTCTGTCAAATAAGTAAATAAAAAATCTTTAAAAAAAAAAATTTAAAGTGTAGATTAGTTCAGTTGACCTTGAATGTGAACAGCACGGGGGTGGGGGGGATTGCAGAGCAGACTCCTTGCACCGTCAAAGTCTGCATATAACTTTGAGTCCCCCAAAACCACTATTAATAACCTACTATTGACCGGAAGCCTTACTGTTAATACGGAACAGTCAACTAATGCACATTCTGTATATGTATCATATACTATATTCTTACAATAAAGTAAGCTAGAGAAGGAAAAGTGTTCAGAAAATCACAAAAGAAAATACATTTAAAGTACTATATGCTGTAAATCAGCATGTAAGTGACCCCATTCAGTTAAAACCCACATTGTTCAGTGGTAAACTGTATTAGTTTGTCTGGATGAAATAAGATTAGGTGGTAAATAGTTGCCAATTTTATTGTGAAATCTAGAAACTTTAGGTAGAAAACCTCCTCTATGATAGGAAGCCTCAAGAGCCTTAAAAAATTTTTGGTGCCACAATTTTCAGAAGAAAATATTCCCCAAGATCCAATTCTAGATGTAGTATGCTAGATGAACACTTCGGAAAATGTGTACGCAAACGTGGGTTATTTATAATATTGCCCCCCCCAAGTAAATGTCTTCAGTACAACAAAAACATATTTGTAACCATTAAAATGATAGTATAAGGACTATATGGTGCATGGAAAACTGTTTATTATTTCAGTCTAATTTTTTAAAGCTGAAAAAATTGTTTATGCTAGGACTATAATTTTGTTCTTAAGAAAAGACTGTCTAGAGTCTCCTTTTCCACAGACTGGCTCTCCATCTGCATATTTCTAGCCCCTAGCCATGTGCATCATACATCACAGGTATACTGCTTGGTAGAGTTAATGTATTAAGTCAGTGAGTTATGTATTTTTCAGTATTACTAGTGGTCATGGTAAGCCTTGTTGATGGGGGGGTGATTCCCTTTCTTTTCTCTGTAATGTGGTTATATTACTTCTACAGTAGCCTAAAGGGGAAAAAAATGCAGAACCAGCTGATGTCTTGAGCTTTTCATAGCGGGAGAGGAGGATGGGGTGTTGGGAAGAAGGCTCCAGGCTCCGTGTGCGGTCCAGACAAAACCATGAATCTTCAAGCTTCTGCAGTGGATGGAGTCTGCCAGTGGCAAGCAGGTTGTTCCCTGGTCTCTGAGATCAGTGTTTCCCCAGTGGGGATCCACGTCTAGCGCTGGTAAGATCCTTTGGATTATTTGGTAAACATGCATCTCAGGGATCCAGTCACCAGCTCCTTGAAGGAGTCTTGGGATGCTGCTGGAATAATGCCTCGGCCCCCACCTCTGGGAAATCCTGTTTCAGATGGTGTAGGTTGGGGTCTTGGAAGGAGTGCTGTTTCCAAGCACCCAGATGACTCTGGTCTTCAGCCAGGTATCGGTGCTACAGCAGAGTTGTGTTTTAGCATAGTGATTGGAGAATGCCGTCATAATAATTAATGGCAGAAACCCTCTTGGGTTATCCATTCTTTAAGTGGAGTTAACTGAAAAGAAGTCCAAATTTGCTCACCAGCTTTTTGACTGGGTTCTTTGTCCAAAGTAGACATTTATTCTGGTGTTAACATTTGTCTTTTTGGCACTTGCTGGTATTAGTGCACACGTGAGTGTTGGGTATGTGATCTCTGAAGCCACTTTACAGAGAGTTTTGACCCCCCAGCCGTACCATGTAAACTTCAAAAACGAGGGACAACATTGCTGTTTGGGCATCCAGGTTATTGAACTCTATTGTCTACATTCATACGGAAAGTGCGTAGGCTCACCTTGAATTTTGCTTGCTCAGGGTTAACCAGAGCATCAGGCCTCTGAAAAATTCCAGAGAGGCACACCATGCCCCAAAGAAGAGCACAGCCTCTTAGGAAGGAGGTAAAGGCCAGGTCAGGCTTTCCTTTAAGTCCCTTCTTTGTGGGTACTACCTCCCTTATTTACTTACTAGTTTTAATGGATTCTCATTTCTTCTCCAAGCTGTGTGCCTTTGTTGAGAGTTGTAAAAATAATTTGGACAGTTTTAGTAGTATCTGCTGGCTGACTTCCAGCAGTTTGCCCTCAGGAACTTCCTTGTCCTAGGGAATTTGCCCAGTTAGTTTGAGGTGAAGGGATTCTGGGATGGTTTGTCCTTTGGCCACTTGTTCCAAATTAATAAGTGCTGAGTGACATTTGGACACTCTTCTTTGATCTCCTCTTTGGGGCGCCTGGCGATGTCCCTGCCCGTGTGTGACCATCACCTCCCCCACCCCATATCAACTGGAAGATTGATTTCTTCTTCCTTTCAGAAAGTCTAAATTTATTCCCTGGGTGTTCTGCAGTTGCTGGTGGTCAGGGACAGCTGTTCACCACGCTTGACTCTGGATAATTCTCCGTGATGAAGTCAGCAAAATAATACTGAAAGAGAAGCCAAGAAAACAAAAGCTTTCATGGTCTTTTCTCATTAAGTGCTGAAGAGAGAAAGATCACCCCCTCTCCTTGGTTAGGACAGGAAAAGATAAGATCCTAAACATACTTGAGGCAACAATATTCAAGAATGTTCCCCCCCCCCCATATTATATAATTACTATTTGGTCATTGTAGAACAGCTGAAAAACACTATAATCTGAGCATTCAAAATCACAGCAATATTTTCTCATATTTGTCTTTTTTCAATATAAATGTGAACAAAAAAGCTGGAAAACCTTCTGTATCCTTTTTTTGTTTCTTCCTTTAACATATCATGAGCATCTATCCAATTCACTTAATCATAAAAGATTAGCTGTTTTTATTGGGATAGTAACACATACATGGCAAAAAAAAATTCAAACAGTTCAAAGAATATTCATGAGAAGTCAGTCTCTCTCACACCAGAACCCCAGCCCTTCTCTCCTCTTCCTTGAGACACTGCTACCAGCTTCCTGAGTATTCTAGAAATATTCTATGTACATATATAAGCTTGGGTGTGTATGTCTTTTTTAAACTTAACATATCCTAGAGAGCTTTCTAAATTCGTTGTTAGAGATATAATCATTCTTTGCCAGGATTTTGTAATATTCTACTCTACTGATATACCAAATTTATTGAAACAGTCCCTTATCCTGTATCTTTTAAATTCTTTTCTGATGGTTCACTGTTACTAAGCAGTGCTATAGTGTGCATCCCTGTATGTAAATCCTTGCGCCTTGTGCTGTTTATGTATAAGATAATTTTGCAGAGGTGGACTTCCTGAACCTAAAAATTAAGTGCATTTGAAGTTTTAATAGCTCTTCTACTTCCCTCCAAAAAGGTTACACCATTTTACATCCCGACCAACAGTATATCAGAATGCTCTTTTCCTCCTACTTTGACCAGTGATGTCTATTATCAGGCTTTTTTAAAAAAGTCTTTATAATTCTGATCGGTATAACCTAGGTTCTCCTTGTTTATGAATGGACTTGGGTGTATTTCTGTTTATAAACCATTACATCATGTTAATGGCTATACAGTATTCTGTAGGGTGACTATTCTGTAATTTATTTAACCAGTTCTTCTATTGAGAGATCTACAGGTGGAGGCTGTTTTTCTACCATTTTAAGTGATGTCGCCATCAATACTCTTGCACATGAATTTTTATGCCTGCCTTTAGCTTCCTCATTTTTTCCAGTTTCTTTGGAATATTTGTTAGTTAAAAATACAATTTTGACATGGTTTGCTTTTATCTAACTAAACAGATTCACTGGGTGTGTTGTTGGGGGCCGGGGGGGGAATTTGGGGTGCAACTTCCGTGTCCAATAAATGATTTAAGGTTGTCATAAGAAGTGTATTTTTCACCAGGCACCTACGTTCCCACTAGCTCTTTTTCTCAGCTTGCCTATCCATATGTTTTTGACTAAGCCATAAATGGAAGTTTCATTTGAAGTTATTTTGCTTCCCAGTACATGTCATGCATTTCATTCCATATTATTTTAGTCCTTTTCCTTTCCAGTGTGCTGTTTCTCAGACACCAGTGAAGAGTGAGTTGTGAGTTTTCAGTTTTGCCAAGAGTCACATATTTGCAGAGCTGGAAGAAAAGAAAGTAAAAAATATTTTTTAATGTGGGTGACTTAGTCCTGGCTCACAAGACTTTCATTTAGCTGCTTCAAAGCTCACACTTTCAGTATCAAGAAAAATACTCCATTTCTACCCCTGTCAACTGCCATAATGCCTGCACTAATTAAAAGGGAACTCTCATCTCTCCTCAGATGGAATTGGATCATCCCGGCCTAACGAAATGAATGCTCAGGGCCGCCGCCAGTGGGAAGGCTTCGGCGCTTCTCACCTCCACCACTCGTGTCGTTTTCTTTAGCTTCTGTCTGAGATGCTGAGCCTGAGGGTTATTCCTCTGGAGACCTCGCCTCTCCAGTCTACAGCATGGCTCAATCATTTGTGTATTGTCTTCTCCTCTGTCTCTGCCCTAGTTTTATTATTACTATTATTACTTTTTAAGATTTTACTTATTTGACAGAGAAAGAGCACATGCAGGGGGAGCAGCAGCGGGAGAGGGAGAAGCACTCCTTCCCAGGATGCCTAGATCGTGACCTGAGCCGAAGGCAGCCGCTTAACCCACTGAGCCATCCTGGCGCTCCTGCCCTAGTTTTAAATACAAAACTTTTCCCCCTGCAATTTGAGGGAATCCCAGGATCCAAACCATATTAAAATAGACGGCTTTGGCCTGATATTCTTTCTGAAACATACTTCCATGTGTTTGCATTTGCTAGTCCCTTCTCCGGACTCAGCTTTGCTCTTTGTGGTTGTCCATTTTTTCTTCTGTCAAGAAGGTCTATGCGGAACGTGGCCTTTCTTCAGCTCCACTCTGGGAAGTGAGGGCCTGTGGATGAAGGGCCTCAAGCTTTACAGTCAGTTAACTCTTGGAGCACAGAGTCTCCCCAAGAAACCTTGTAATTCTCTAGTCTGGTGTTGTGTTGTCAGGCAAGGTTGTCCAGAACTGTTTCTTCTAGAAGACTATTCCAGCCAGTCCTGTAGGGCAATTCCTTGCCCTGTCTTCCCTGCTGTTTTTTTTTTTTGAATACGAAATTTTCTCCTTTTTTAAAAATTTAAGATATATATAATCAACACATTAGTTTCAGTTGTACAGCATAATGTTTTGATATGTGCACACACTGCGAAATGCTCAGCACTATCAATCTAGTTAACATCCATCACCACACATAGTTACAGAATTCTTTTTCTAGTGATGCGGACGTTCGAGATCAACTCTGTTAGCAGTGTTCAAATACACATTTACAATATTGCTAGCTCAAGTCACTGTTAAATCCTGTGACTAATGTATAGCCGGAAGTCAGTACCTCCTGACGAACTTCACCCAGAATTATTTCTAAATAACAGGTGGGGTCTGGGGTGGAGGTGGGGAGGCTGGGAGCGTGAGGTATTGGAATCCTTAGCACATACTACAACTGGGGTTCTCTCTCCTTCAAATTCTGGTCAGTTCTCAAAACCATTGTTTAGTTGGGGGTTTCCTCAAAGATAAAAACGTTTCAGTACAATGGCCCATACATGACGCAGTTTCTCCTGACCCAGCCAGACAGAATTTTCAGTCTCTGGGGAGTTTAGGGTGTGTATAGGGAAGTTTTTCTTTCTTGTTTTTTTTTTTTTTTTAATACCTCACTTTTATTTTCAATTAATCTTAAACTTACAGAAGAGTTCTAGTACAAGGAACTCCCATATACCCTTTGTTCAGGTTTGCCTTTGTTAATTGTTTATGATTTGCCACATTGGCTTATCTCACTTTCTCTGTATGTTTATGTATTTTTTGAGACTAAGTTGGAGACATCATGCTCTTTTACCCCTAAATACTTCAGATTATATTTCCTAAAAGGACATGTTCTTACATAAGCACTGTATAGGTATCCAAATCAGGGAATTTAACATTGGGACAGCATTATCATCTAATCCACACCCGTGTTTGAGAATTTCCTCATTTGCCACAGTAGTGTGGTTTTTGGCCCCAGATCTATCAAGGACCGTGCGCTGCATTTAGTTGTCCTGTTTACTTAATCTCTTTTGACCTGGAATGATTCCTGGGCCCTTGTGTTTTGGATCATGACATCTTTGAAGGGTATAGGCCAATTATTTCATAGATCAATCTCTAATTTGGATTTGTCTGGTGTTTCCTCATGGTTTAGATTTAGGTTACACATTTTTGGCAGGAAGGCACATGAAGTCAGTTTGTCCCGGGGTGGGCGATGTTGGCTTCGATCCCTTGGTTAAGGTAGTATCTGTGGAAGACGGGGGAAGAGCAGTGTTTGCTTGCGTCAACTGGCTTCTCTCCTGAGTGCGTTCCACAAAGTCAGTGCAATATGATGAGACCTTTTTTGCTCCACCAGGTCCCTGTAAGGTGCAGCCTTAGGTCATAAGTCCTTCTCCTTGAGATGGTGAGCAAATGTCTTTGCCAGCATGCTCACTTAAGCTACACAGAACATTATTTAATTAACCAATAGTAGTCTGTATACCTTGACACACAGAGCTAGTTTCTTTTTAAAAGATTTTTATTTATTTATTTGACAGAGAGAGAGAGAGAACAAGCAGAGGAAGAAGCAGGCTCCCTGCTGAGCAAGAGCCCAATGTGGGTTTCCCTCCCAGGACCCTGGGATCATCACCTGAGCTGAAGGCAGACACTTAACCAACCGAGCCACCCAGGCGCCCCCCAGAGTTACAGTTTTGAAATGAGACAGTGATGCCTTCATTTATTCCCTATTCTTGCCCCTTAGAAAGCACATAACTCAAAAGGATGCATATAAATAATGAAGTTGTGGTAAAAGGAGATTGAGGCTGAGAAAATAGTAAAGCCAGAGAGAAGAATGTATACCACAGGCCCCGTGTGGTGGCTAGAGGTGCATGAACATTTGGCTTTTGATTTGGGGACTCTTGCAAAGAGCAAGGCATGTTAAGTTATGGAAATCAAAGCAATTTTGAGGTCAAGGTTCACTGGTGTTGAGGGGAAACATAATTTTTCCATTTATAGATGTCAAGCAGGGAGTTCTCCCTTCAGTTCCCCATTAACGATCTAGACACTGTGCCCTAGGTGACAGTCCTCAGAAAATCTCACAACAGTGAACACCAGGAGTCTTAGAGGTTTTCCCTATAACTCCCTAAACCCTGGGTCATGGCATGCTCTCAGAGCACCAGAGCAGGGGTACACCACATCCCCAGCTAGATTTAGGAGAGACTTGGGGAAATCCAGAGTTGTAGCTTTATTTGCTGTTCTGTGGTTTGTTTTTTTTTCTTAAGATTTTATTTATTTATTGGACAGACAGAGATCACAAGTAGGCAGAGAAGTAGGCAGAGAGAGAGAAAGGAGGAGGCAGGCTCCCCACTGAGCAGAGAGCCCGATGCAGGACCCTGAGATCATGACCTGAGCCAAAAGCAGAGCCTTTAACCCACTGAGCCACCCAGGCACCCCTGTTCTGTGTGTTTTATGTATATTTGTTTTTAAGAACAAACTCCCCTTGTCACACCATCCCAAATAAAACCAAGAGGTGTAGGTGTTTGTTTTGTTTTGCTCGGGATCAGAATCTCCTCTTGGAAGTCTTTTCAAAGCAGAGCTGCCTTGGTTTCTAGCTCCCCTACCCCCACTCCAAAACTTAGGCCTTTCTTCCTCAAAGGGAGCCCCAAGCACCTCACAGGGCTGAGAGACAGTAACCCGGAGACACTAATGCCAAGGAGGTTACCCCCTCCACTTCTCCATCTCTGGGTTTCTTGAGAATTTTTCACTTTACTGTAGTGTGTGAAATTCTCTGGTGGTTTCCCATGGAGTCTGAGCAGTGAGCTGAAAGGAGATGTCTATCACTCTGGAGTAGAGGTCAATGGCAGCGCTCACCACAGCCCTGAGCCCCCAGGGGCCCTGGTCCCTGCCCCTCAGCCCTGGGGGCCACCCTGTTTTGCACACATACTCCAGACCCACAGGTCAGCCACCTTCCTACCTTGGGATCTTGCATTTACTGTTCCTCAGCCTAGAATGGCCCCCAGCCTGATTTCTGTGTTTGATTCTGGTTTCTTAGATCACAGATCGCCTCCCCAGAGAGGGCTTCCTTAATGTCTCTGCCTGAGATAGTCCACATTTGTTTGTACAAAGCTCTTACCTGTAGAATTATACTATGTTTTTGCTATTGTCTCTGTCCCTACTAGACTATAACCTCTCAAAGGGCCAGGACCTTTCCATCTTGCTCATCAGTCTCTCCCGCTAGCCCCTGGAAACAGTGCCTTGTACTTGGCTGGGACTCAGCAGATACTTGGTGAGTGAATAATTAAATGAACTGTAGAACGCTGGAGAGACAAAGTCAACTGTTGTCCTAACATCCAAACACTATCATTACTAATTCTTAGGTATTTTTTCATTTCAAAGGTAATTAACTTTTGGGCGTGGTCACAAGAAATCCTAAAAGATCTATGGGTACAGCCTTCAATATACACACAGACACACGTTCCCAAAATTTGACATATAATTTTGCCAGATTTCCTAATCCTGCTACCCCTGCTTAAATTTCTTTTTTTGCCTCCTGAGTAGGCCCGGCTTGATGCAAAGCACCCACTGGCTTCACATCATTCATTCTCTTTGCTAATGTGATTGCTGAAAAATGGCTCTCACTTTGATTTGCATTCCTATGACTCCTTGTGAGGCTGATCATTTTTCCAGGTTTGATTTCTGATTGCTTACTCTATTTCATAAACTGTTCGGGTTCTTCGACTGTTTTTTGGAGTGTCTGTTGTATGAGCTTTTGAAATAATAAAGATGTTTACTAAAATGGTACTTATTATAGAAAGAAAACAGATTAAAAATGAGCCTTCCACACTGACAGCTTTTTCTTTGCCTCTCGTGGAAAAACGGCTGTAGATTCATTTTCTGTTACTTTGCTTGGGTTGCCACACTTTGCACCTGGATTAGTTTTAAAATCATTCAGGAAGGCGAACCAATAAAAGGCTACAATAAACTCTCTCCTGACTAATGAAAATAAATGCATGAATCAGAGTTTCCATTTCCTGTTAGGATAAAAGTGTACCTATTGTCTGAAGATAATAAAACAGTTTTGGTTTTGCTATTGCCAGACCGTCGTATTAAATTCAAAGACACAAAGATAACTTTGTGGAGCAGAACAGTGAAGCGGCCGATTTCCTCTTTTTCCCAGTTAGGGCATTATTTGCCTAAGTTCACTAGCTTCATAGATGAGCTTCCTGTCACAGGCCACTTTGGATCAATCTTGTGATATCCCATAAATCAGATGGAACCTGAGCAGCACATGCTGATGCTGGTTTTGATGGAAGAAATGTGATTTCTTTATAACAGTAGGATCCAGAAAAAAATCAGCATGCTAACTTGTTCTGGATATATTACACCTTGAATGTTCTGGATATATGATAATGATGAAAATTCATGTCTAAATCTTTCAGATGCCGATAAAATATACATTTTAGGGCATGCATTTGCTAGGAAAACAATAAAAACCAGTGTTCCAGGCATTTCCATGGTGGACCCCGAGGAGAGCAGCGTTGCACCGTGGCTTGTCACCTGTGTTACTGTGGAGATGAGCAGACAGGAGAGCAAGTAGGAAAATCATTCTCTGGTACTAAAAATCCAGGGTTTCCTGTGACGTAAATGCAGTGTGGATTACAAGTCTAAAGCTGGAAGAACCGGGGGTATCTGGAAAACCCAAGGTCCACCTGTCAGATTGAGGGGCACCTGGAAGTGGGTTTAAGGCCTAAAACAGAGGGGCTGGGGAAGACTGAAGGCACACACGTCCCTCAGCTCTGTGCCTTATCAACTGAGCCGTCTGAGAAATTGCCTTGTGGTTATTCTCACCCAGAATTGGAATAAAGGGCTCAGTGTGAAGTTGGGATAGTACAACTTCTTGGTTTAATACTTTACAGATTTTTGGAACCAAATGCACCCTGAAGTGAAAAGTTGCCTTTTTTTTTTTTGCTGACCTTGTTGGACGGCTAATACTGTTTCTGGGAAATAAGAGAAACAAGCGGCTCATTGTTGGCAGGAGCTGAGAGAGACACAAGAAGGGCGAGAGACGTGTCTGCAGCCCTTTTTTCCTCTTCATTGTATCGTGACTGAGTCGAGGCTGGACTGTGGCTGGATTTTTCTTCCTACCTCTGCAGACATGTGTTTTCCATCAGACAGGGCTGCGTGACACCTGACATTGGCCAGTTCACATGAGTTAAGCCATGTATGGCCCATAAACAGAGAGGAAAAGACCCACAGCTGCACTCAGACACTCTTGACGCTGAAGTATTTTTGAAGCTTGGTGTGGCTGGGTCTGCACGTATGTCAGAAACGATTTACACCTGTGTGTTTTGGCTTCTTCCAGGTGCATATCCATACTTTCTGAAAGCTGCTGTGGCCAGAAGGTCTAGTGTTGCCTGATGGCAGTACCGCTTCCTGTTTAAACCTTCCTGAATTATGAAGTGGAACTTCAAAAAAAAAAAAAAAGATTTTTGTTTTCTTTATTTTGAGAGAGAGTGAGCACAAGCACGAGGAACGGCAGAGGCAGAGGGAGAAGCAGGTTCCCTGCTAAGCAGGGAGCCTGATGTGGGACTTGATCCAAGGACCCTGGAATCATGACCTGAGCTGAAGGCAGACACTTAACCTAATGAGCCATGCAGGTGCCCCTGAAATATAACTTTTAAAAGTTATCTGACTTGTCTTTTTTTTTTTTTTTTTTTTTTTAAAGACTGAAGAAATAATGGGGCTCCTGGGTGGCTCAGTGGGTTAAAGCCTCTGCCTTTGGCTCAGGTCATGATCTCAGGGTCCTGGGATGGAGGCCCCCATGGTGCTCTCTGCTCAGCAGGGAGTCTGCTTCCCTCTCTGCCTGCCTCTCTGCCTACTTGTGATCTCTGTCTGTCAAATAAATAAGTAAAATCTTAAAAAAAAAAAAGACTGAAGAAGCAAGCCCTATACCATTTTCTATAAAACTAGATCACACAAACAGGGCATCATCCTAACGTGTGATTCATGGTGATTTCAGCATTTTGTAGTAGTAAATAAGTTAATTACACTAGTCTGTATTAGACTTTTTCATGAAATCGGGACAAGGAAACAGATCCATGTCACTGAATTGAACTCAGTAGATCCTTTTTGATCACTGAGGGTGATCAGTGAAGCTGATGCCATGGCATTCTAGCATATTCCTTGGGCTTCCTACTTTTGTCACAGTCTCTGCCTGTGATTTATGCTGAGTCATTTATCCTTCCAAGGATCATCTCCGGATTGAGTGAATTGGCCTAAGTCTTTGGTTTTAAAATTGTGTCCCAAGGTTCCATGCTAGGATTTTAGGGGGTTGTGAAGACATGCTAAGCAGACCCCAAAAGCTTGTCAGTTCAGGTTTTAAAATTCTTTTAAGAGCCAACACGGGGATGCATCTTATTACCAAGGGGAACAGCTAACTAATGCCCTTGACAGTCCAAATAATTACTTTCTTTTGGCTAAAGAACTTGCTCTAAAATACATAGGGGCAGGCCCTTCTGAACCCTGACTGTGCCAGCTCCCCAGATTTTAGCCCCCCCTCCGAGGGCTCAGCGTTGCCTGACAAGGTGAGAGTGAGTTTCTAAGTTTAAAAGTTTTCTAAGTTTAAAAAAAAAAAAAGGAAAGAAATTATCTTACACATTTGTTTTTTCCCAAAAATATTATTGGGGGAAAACTACAAAACATTTACAGTACAATGTTTACAGTCACAATTTGTAGTGAACTGATTCCCCAAAATATAGTACAACTCAAGTTGACTTATCTTGTTACATTCAAAAACCTACTGTCAAAGTAGTCCCGAGTACATACACACATAGTGCTCCAACCGTACCTACGTACACACTAAAGCTACTGCTCATTCATCCGCTGTCCAGGAAAGCATCCCTGCCTTTCTACACACGCAAAAAGATAAAAATAAAAATAAAATAAAAATTCGTTTAATATTTTCATACCAGAGTTGAGAAATGGCCTGTAGGAAAAGCAGAGTGAAGGCAAGACTAAGAGGATTTCGAGAATATAGCTGGAGGAGCTGCCATATGAGTGCTCCCTGATCCATTGGTGCCAGCTGAGACTGTAGGCTTGCTTTGAACTGATCCCCTACGTAGGAGGGTCGCCTCTGCTTCATGCCATATACTGACGCTACGGAAGGATCCTACTGCTAAAGAAAAGTTTGAGAACTCCGGTCTAAACTAAGTTCTATTTCAGCCTGAACTTCTACACTGATGGTACAAGGTAGGATGAATACACGGGCCCCCCTGGAAGGAGCGCTTTTGGGAAACTGAGTTTGTAAACCACTAAAGATAAAAAAGAACCAAATGAAATGGGTGCTGAGCAGAGAACTATGCTCAGGAAGTAAAGAGAAAGCAGTCACAAAAACCTGGTATTCATTTAAATACTGCCTTGTCAAATTAAGGGAGTAATGGTTCCTATCAGTTTCTGACCCATAAAGTCTGAAACTGACTATAGTATTTCATGTCTGTGCTTCAGTAAGGCAGATCTGAAGTGCACTAAACTATTTTTGTTCTGTGTTTATAAAGAAAATCCGTATTATTGGGGTTGGTTCCAAAGGGTGGAGGAGAGGAGGGAGGCTTGGCTCCTTGTCAGGTCTTCTTTATAAAGAGCACAAATCCAGCTCTTGGGAAGATGAGAATTAGCTCAGATCACAGAAGAGTATAGTTCAGTCTTTAAAAGAGCTGCTTTTCAGCATGTATGGCCCAACCAGGAATCCAACAGGGAGGATTTGCTGACAGTCAGACTCAGTCAAGTGCATGCTTATGAGTGTTGCAGTGCAATGAAGTGCTCGAGCTCCCTAAGTTGTTTCAGAGTGAGTGGAGAAGGAATGTTTCCTCTCTGATTATTAGGTAGTGTGGGTGCAAAAGGACAGTCAGCTAGTTGTAATCTATGGAGGGCACACTGAGAGCTAGTCCGGACTGCCCGGCTGTGGTTCTAAGTATCAAATAGGTCTTTTGTATTGGCATTGGTTCTTTTTGTAAGGTGACGTGGAAGGAAGCCTTGTAGGGGGGGTTTTCAACTGCCGCGGGTTGCGGCAGTCAAGGCCTAAGGTGACCAGATGCCCATCTATCTGGGACTCTCATGTCCTCATTAGCCCTGATACCCCATGTTCCAGAAAAGCCCTCTGTCTCTGTCAGACCAGGACAATTGGTTACCCTTCCAGCATTTGCAGAGTGGGAAGGAAGAGGAAGTGATTATTAAGCTTTCAGTTTAAGTAATGATTCAGGAGCCCTTGTGCTCCCCTCTGATAGGGCACTTAGGTTTTTGGAAGGGGTTTCTCATGCAATCTATATAAGCTTATTAGCTCCCACGTCAAATTGAAGAAGTTTCCTAGATCTCAAATCAAGTGTGTTATCCAAGGTGTGCATTTTTTAAAAAGATTTTATTTATTTATTTATTTTACAGACAGAGATCACAAGTAGACAGGGAGACAGGTAGAGAGAGGGGGAAGGAAGCAGACTCCCCGCTGAGCAGAGAGATGCGGGGCTCCATCCCAGGACCCTGGAATCATGACCTGAGCTGAAGGCAGAGGCTTAACCCTCTGAGCCACCCAGGCGCCCAAGGTGTGCATTTGACTGTTGCCTAGTCAGCCTGTTTGAGGAAACGGCAACCAGGTATTCAAAGCAATAAGTCAGCCTCTTTGAAGCTCTCCTCACTCTCAAGGGATGATACTGGAAGGATTCTTTGGAGTATTTAATGTTATATTATTACAGAAGCAAGTTAAAAAAACAAAACCCTCAAAGATAGGTTATTTTGTATATATGGAAAGAGCGTTAATGTAGCAGGGTTTTCCTCACCCTGTGAAAACTGACATGCAAGTTAAACCATCTTTGAAATTCCCTGTTAAATCAGCAGTTGATTATGGAGAATTTAGTCAGATAAACCGCAGTCTTGTATAATCCTTGCTTCCCCCCTGTTTTTGTTTTTCTGTGTTTTTAGGTTACTTTGTTCAACATTCACCAGGCTGCTATGTTCCTTTCCCTGGATCCATGTCCTACACATCTGTTTAGTTGACTTTAAAGGGCTTAGCACATAGTAAGAGCTTAATAAATAGTTATTCGTCTTCAATTCAGTTCAGATTCAGTACTGCCAAGACATCTGCTAAGTTGCAATGGCCCAGCATTTCCCAGTATTCGTGCTCAGGAGAACACTAGTCTTCCAAGTTTGGGAAGTCCTGCGTTTTCTATCTCCTTCCTGGAAAGTCGCACTGTCTGTTAGATCCGTAAAGGCTCTGAGGAAGCTTGCAACAAAATGAATTCTTTTAACTTTGTGTAGCCCAACATTTCCCAATCTTACTTGGCCATGGGACACCTCTGGAAGCAGCTATTGTTATATTTTTATTGTAGCCTACTTTCCATATGCTCCCATGGAACACACTGTAGACCATGGTGGTTTTTTGTTGTTGTTGTTTTGTTTTGTTTTTTGTTGTTGTTTTTTTTTGATTATCCATTTTTTATATACCCTATAAACTTTGCCCATTTTTGTATATCCTATATAAATGAATTATACAAATGAATTAATAGTGAGTATGGAAGAGACAGTGTCTTGCACAGTCCCTGGTGTCTGTTGAAGACGTGGTCACTACACACACACACACACATGCACATGCGTGCGCGCACATGGTTTTTGAGAACAGTTTCAGATTTACAGAAAAATTGAAAAGATGGAGTTCTCATATACACATCAACTTCTCATATTATTACCATCTTACATTAGTATGCTACATTTGTTAGAATTGATGAACCAATATGGATACAGGGATTTCCTTGGTTTTTACTTGATGTCTTTTTCTGTTCCAGGGTCCTGTACAGAACACCATGTTACGTTTACTTGTCATGTCTCCTTAAATTGTTCTTGGCCATGATGGCTTCTCAGACTTCTCAGACTTTCCTGGTTTTGATGACCTTGATAGTTTTGAGGAATACTGCTTAAGAATTTTGAGGATTCTCCCCTCTTGGAATTTGTCTGATGTTTTTCTCTGATTAGAGTTGGGATGATGGGCTTTTGGGAGGAAGTGCTCTTTTTGTCACATCTTATCAAGGGTCATGCTATCACTGTGGCTTATCATTGTTAAGGTTGACCTTGATCATCTGGCTGATAGACAGGAGTTCTCCCCTGTAAAGTGGCTGCCCCCCCCCCCACTCAATACTGTACTCTTTCGGGGGAGGTCACTATATACAATCTACTGTTAAGGAGTGGAAGTTTTGCTCCCCTCCCTGAGGATAGTGTATCTACATTAAATTATTTGGAATTCTTCCATTCGGGAGATGTGTCTCTTCTCCCTCCATTTATTTATGTATTCGGCCATTTGTTTATACGAGTGTGAACTCATGGATATTTTTATGCAACTAATGAACTGTAGTCAGCAACATGTGACACTTTCCCCATTACTGATAGAACAGAGGCACAGTTGGGGAGTGGGTTTCAGGGTGTGTGTGTGTGTGGAAAAAGTTGTGCTTACAGAGAGAACTTCTCGCTCACTTAAATAGGTTTGTGCCTCTTACATGTTGACAAAAACATGTTTTGTTTTGTTTTTCAAAACATGTATTTTTAAAAGTTCAACTTTGGGCTGCCTGGCTGGCTCAGTCGGTTAAGCCTCTGCCTTCATCTCCGGTCATGATCCCAGGGTCCTAGGATCGAGTCTCACATTGGGCTCCCTGCTCAGTAGGAAGTCTGCCTCTCCCTCTCCCTCTGCTGCTCTCTCTCTCTCTCTCTGCCAAATAAATAGATAAATAAAATCTTAAAAGAAATAAAGGGTTCAACTTAAAGTGCCAGGTATAGTGGTCTCTCAGCCAAGAAGGTGGTCAGCAGGAGAAAGGAGGCTGAGAATGAGATGAGAAATGCACACTTGCACAGGCATTCCTCTTCTCCCTCCTCAGACTCACATGTGAATTGGAGAGAAGGATTTGAAGGGAGTAAAGTAATTTCTGTGTCTTTCTAGGGCTTCGGTGTGGCTTCTAGCCATCAGCACACTGATTCTTCTTTCCATAATCTCCTCCGAGCCAGCTCTGTCCAGGCCTGTGATAGGTTTCGTAGTTGAACCTAACCCCTTAAGGTTTTGTTTTCTTCACTTGACATTGTGTGTGTGTGTGTTTCTGTATGTCTTTATATGTCCGTGTGTGTGTGTGTGTGTGTGTGTGTGTGTAACTAAGCCTGTTTTAAAAACGAAGGAAGCAAGCCCAGGACACAAGAATAGCAAGTCACTGAACTTCTCGGAGGCCAAGAAGACATTTGTCAAACATTCCAGGAGGCACACTGGGCAGCCTCTGATTCCCTGGCCTCCCTCGTCGTCCGCAGTTCCTGGCTTGGAGAAGCTGCCAGGACACTTTATAAACTGTTGCTCCCTATTCCCTTGGGCTGCAAAAGACAGAAAGTTCAGGAGTGAAGCTTTACCTTTTTTTTTTTTTTTAAAATGTATCTGTTTCTTAGGTAGCAAATGATATGTGGGCTTAGAACTGAGGTCAGGGACCTTCCTGTCCTGAGCCTACTCGTGGGTCTTTGTGGAAGTGACCAAGTGTGTTTGCTGGAACAGTCCAGAGGGTGAATTTGTGGACGTTGTCCAGGGAAGCATTAACCAAAGGGTTATATCCAATGGGGATAGTCACCCCCTCCCCCCGCCACCACACCCCATTCCTGTGTTGACCCTTTGTTCCACCAAGGACACAGTCATGGAATCAAAAGGGTGTTCAGATCTCATGCTGTGGGGTTTGTTTGACTCTGTGTTTTCTTTTTTACTCAACAAGAGCCGTTAAATGTTTCTGGCCACATAGCTGCAGAGCATGCTTTTATTGATTTTCAGAAACGGAAGAGAAGGCAAGTTACTGAAGGAAAAGGAGATGAAAACAATGAAAAAGATAAATGTGGCTTTAAATTTAAATTCTAACTCTCTTGAAAAAAGAAGGATGTCTCTGCTTTAGTTTTGATACATTCTTGCTTCAGTGGAGAAATCTTCTGTTTGGGTTATTCCTTTCTGTGGGGACTGGCAAAAGTCGAAAGCTGATGAGGTCTTTAGTCTTTTTGAGGCAATTCATGGCAACCTGCCCTCAACTGGTTTGGCCTCAGAAATGGCATTTGGGATACATTGCCCTTGGTTTTTTTGTTTTGTTTTGTTTTGTTTTGTTTTTGTTTTTAGCTGAACTCTTGTTCTGTCCCTAAAATATTCTGGCACATTATCCCAAGAAGTATTATATTCATTGTAGATTTACATGTTTTGCCTTCCTGTGCTCTCCTCAGGACCTCCTCTCTGTTTATCTCTGTCTTGGGCCTTCTCTGCCCCCATTTTCTCTGAGTAGCTAGCGAAAGCAGTGGTTTTAAAGAACCTCGACCATCAGTAGCATTCATGAGCTGCAGGCTCAGAGAATGTTCAGTGATAGTTGGAAACCAAGCGACTAGAGGGAGCAGAGTGGCAGGTGGAATCATGGGCACCTCAGTGGGACCCAGGACACCTGGCTTCTAGGCCTCTGACCATTTTATGACCATGACCAAATTCACTCTTGCGGGCTCCCAGCTTTCATAATCTTGATTACATTCTTTAAACATTATTTTTTTAAAGATTTTATTTATTTATTTGACAGACAGAGATCACAAGTAGGCAGAGAAGCGGGGGGAGGGGGGAAGCAGGCTCCCCACTGAGCAGAGAGCCCGATGGCGGGGCTCGATCCCAACACCCTGGGATCATGACCTGAGCAGAAGGCAGAGGCTTTTGACCCACTGAGCCACCCAGGCGCCCCTCTTGATTACATTCTTAAGCCGAAATTGTTGCTTATCAGATCATTTTTGGGGTTACCGCCTTGCACTCCCATCAAGAAAATACTGAGTTTGATGCATACATGACCACGTTTTTATGTTTTTTACTTTTGCATTTTTATGTTTTCTCTAAGTAATAAATGCACATAGGAAAGCTTCAAATGGTATAGAAGAAAGAAAAGGAAGATCTCCTCCCATCCCTGACACCTGTTGTCCTCTCCGGAGTTACCCACTGTTACCAGGCTCTTAACGTGTTCTCCTGCAGACACTCGTCTCTATGTGTAACATGCCCTCCCTTTCTGACTACAAGCAATAGCAGGTCCATGCATAGAATTCTTTCCCTCGGCTTTTTCCCCTCCCTGAACAATGTTTCCTAGAGATTGTCCTATTTAAGTACCTACAGAGCTCCCTCATTCTCGGGAATGGTTATAGAGAATTTCTGAACAGGTGTATCTTGACCTCTGATCGGTGAACGAAATTTTTAGTCTTTTGCTACTACACACAATACCGTGGTCCGTTCTCTCATAACAAAGTTCTGTGGGTGTGTATGCTTTACTTTGAAAACAAAACTGCTGTCTGAGTTCCATTCTTTTCTAGTCTCTCTAGTTCATAACTGGAGATGTGCGGTCTGCATGATCCAGTCCATGAAATTAAGTGGAGGAAAGCAGCATCGCCCTCATTCCTTCCTGTCTGTGTCTCTGTGAGGGCTGGTGTTTTGAAGCCTAGCAAGGCGTGGTGTTAGAAGAGCTCATCTCCCAGTCTTCAACTCCCCCAGATAAGGAGGCAGAGGCTAATAAACTCTGCAGTATTTGCTTTTGTTGTGTGGAGTCCATTGTGAGTAAACCCAACGCAGGTTTTGCTCACTGAAAGGGCAGGCTCCCCAAGTCCCTGAAGACGGTCTTGCTCTGATGTATTTGTCCCGTCGTGAAGTTACCAGAACCGAGTCAGTTTTAAAAATTAATAACCTCTGTGCTGCCAACAAGCAACCTAACTTTTCTCAAGCTTCTTTTTCCTAATCTGGGGATTTCTGATGTTGGCAGTATTTCAGTTTACAGATTTCTCTCAGAGACACAGTCGGGCATCTTTTCTGGTCTATAGTGGTTACGTCAGAAAAAAGTAGGAGCATCCTTCTTCAGGAGTTCAGAAATGACTGTCCCTGGAAATAGCCACTGTTCTTCCTTCTAAGCTTCCTTCTGGCTGGAAAGAGGTGTTACAAATTCAGCCCTTCTGGATATCTGGACTTTGTCTGACTTCAATCTGTATTTAAGAGCACTTTTTTCCCGGTGATATGGTGTGTGCAGGATCCCTGACCTACACAGGCCTTCCAGTAGAGACTGTAAAATGCCTTGACCATTTCTAGAATATCACTTGAGAAATGAAACGCTCGTTACAGTAATTTTTTAAAATTATTTATTTATTTTTTATTTTTTTATAAACATATAATGTATTTTTAGCCCCAGGGGCACAGGTCTGTGAATCACCAGGTTTACACACTTCACAGCACTCACCATAGCACATACCCTCCCCAATGTCCATAACCCCCCTCCCCCCTCTCCCAACCCCCCCTCCCGCCAGCAACCCTCAGTTTGTTTTGTGAGATTAAGAGTCATATGGTTTGTCTCCCTCCCAATCCCATCTTGTTTCATTTATTCTTCTCCTATCCCCCTCGTTTCAGTAATTTTGCATCGATTAGGACTGTGCTTTTTTTTCCTGTTCCGAGACTGAGAACATAGATTGCCAACTGGTTTCACTCATTCGTCTCATCATTTCCTGAGCTTCCCTGTGCACCAGGAATGGTGCCAGGAGGCCTGAGTTCCTTGTGGTGGGCTTGATTCAGAAAGGAAAGGCTGCACCATTAGGTGGAACACTCAGAGTATTCTCACCTCCCGTTCAGGAGCTTGTGAGTGAGCAGACAGTTGTCCATCTCTCCAGACCTGCCTTGAACCCTTTCTGTTTGTAAGGCGAGCGGCTTTGGGCCCCAGGCCCTGTTTTGATGACCTGCTGTTTAAGTGGTAACTCTCTTGCTGTTGAAGGCAAACTCTTCAGAGGGTTGCTCTCAGTTTCAGCAGCTGTCCCTGTTCTTCAGGGTAAGGCGTGACCGAGGGCGGCCAAGGACAGTTGAAAGAGCCAGAGGACAGGATGTGTGGCGGCCTCCACTCAGGCTTGGGTGGCTCTACCTGCCGCCAACCAGAGCTCACCCCTTCTCCGCTCTCAGGTTGCAGTCTCCCTCCTGTAAAATAAAAGGATGGACCGCATCATTTCTAAGAATCCTGACAGAGCCTAACATTCTGGCATTCCACAGCCCCACAAATAAATTCACCTCATTTCTTCACACATTCTTTCCAACAGCCTGCTAATTCCTGTGAGGGCAGGAGCTATTTATCCAACGACAAGCCCAGTGGCTGGCGCACAGGAAGTGCGGTAAAGATTTGAGGGAGTTATAAATAAATTTTTTAAAAAAGACTGTTTTTATCCTACCTCTACCCCCATCCGGAGGAAGTTCCTGCCGTGGAATTAATCGTTTCTCAAGGAAACCAGTTAGTCCACAGAAAATCCTTTGTGTTTGTGTCCCTTTTGAGTGTGTGTGTGGGGGGGCAGTCTACATACACATTTAGTACGTAGATGATTAGGCTACTTTAAAATTCATTTAAGGAAATTCTTAGTTGTTGTAAAACGTGTTTCCACATGATACCTATGTCTTCCAGATGAAAGATGTAAAATATTTAACTTTTAGACTTGAAATAAAATATGCCAGTGATTTTCTTTTTTTAAAGATGGTGATACAGGACACCTGGGTGGCTCAGTTGGTTAAGTGACTGCCTTCAGCTCAGGTCATGAGCTCAGGTTGCTGGGATTGAGCCCTGCATTGGACTCCCTGCTTGGCGGGGAGCCTGCTTCTCTCTCTACCTCTATTTCTTTGTCTCTCATGAATGGATAAATAAAATCTTAAAAAAAAAAAAAAAGACAGTGGTACCAAACATAGCAAAAATTGAGAGTTTTTCCTCATAAATGAAGTATATAAAACTATATCTTGTTTTGGGCCTTCATGTAAGAGCCAATAGACAGAAAAGTGTGGTTTTCTTTATTATAGAATATGGCCTAGGCAGAAGTTAAGCAAATTTGACTGATAAACTGTTTAAGGAAAACTAGCACTTTTTAAAAATGTGTGTGTATGTGTGTGTGTGTGTATGCCAGTTATAGAATTTATTAAGGGATTTTAGAATTCTTTCCTCAAGTGAAGTACTGCAAGCAAAATCTAAGGTGTTGGTAAGTGCAGATAAGTAGAAAATCCTTAAAAAGTTTAAAAGACTTCTAGAAGGCCTTTATTCAATCACAAACGTGGTTATCATTTTTTAAAAGATTGATTTATTTGAGAGAGG
Source organism: Meles meles (assembly GCF_922984935.1). Lineage (NCBI taxonomy): Eukaryota > Metazoa > Chordata > Mammalia > Carnivora > Mustelidae > Meles > Meles meles. The sequence goes on from NC_060069.1 coordinate 87,264,477, forward strand.
GAGTGAACACGCACAGGAGGGAGGGGTAGAGGGGGAGAGAGTGTTAAGAAGACTCCGTGCTGAGTGTGGAGTCCCATGTGGGACTTGATCTCAGGACCCTGAGATCAAAACCTGAGCTAAAACTAAGAGTCGGACACTTAACTGACTGTGCCAGCTAGGCAACCCGTGATTACCATTTTTAAAAAGATTTTATTTATTTGAAAGGGGGAGAGAGAGTGTACGTGTGCACACATGGGCAGGGGGTGGGGCAGAGTGAGAAGCAGACCCCCACCGAGCAGGGAGCCTGATGTGGGCCTCAGTCCCAGGATCCTGGTATCATGACCTGAGCTGAAGGCAGTCACTTAATCGACTGAGTCACCCAGGTGCTCCCATAATAATAATTTTTATGTAATTTCTTGTGCACTCATTTTTTTCCTTTGCAAAAACTATATATAACATCTTTTCCTCAGTCAGGTATTTGTTTCTGAGCTTAGCTCATGCTCCTTCGAGGTACCCTTTTTTTAACAAAGCGTCAGTGGGGTCCTGCTTCTGTGTAGGTCCCTGGTCTAGGTACTGTGTTTTACATCTTGCTTGCCAGTCACCGCTGTCCTAGATACTATCATGCACCACTGTATATCTATAATCTCATGCCCTCCTTAGCTCTGACATGAACACGTAGGTTGTCTAGAAAGTGCACACACACCCAGATGTCCTGCTGAAATTACATCATATGTTGTGGTAACCTTTTGTGAAATTCGCTTTTGACCACTATGTTCTTAAAGGCTCTAAAATGTGCTCTAGACACAGGGAAGGTGTGAAATAATTTTTAACAGGGCACCAAATTCCAGGACTAGATGAATCAGGAGTGGGGCTAGTGTCTGAGCCTCCATGAATTGAATTAAGGTAATAATTACTTAAACAGTAATGATTAACAGGAAAGTACTTTGGCAGGAATCTCAGGAATCTATACTCCAAAGCACAGAGCATTCTGATGGTCTCTTTCTGATAAGGTGTTGTAGGACCTTTTCATTAATTTGCTTGGTCTTCCCTCCCATAGTGATGAATCACCAGCACCAGCAGCAGATGGCACCCACTCCCCTGAGCCAGCAGAACCACCCTCCTCAGAACCCACCAGCAGGGCTCATGAGCATGCCCAATGCTCTGACCACTCAGCAGCAGCAGCAGCAGAAGCTCCGACTTCAGAGGATCCAGATGGAGAGGGAGAGGATCAGAATGCGCCAAGAGGAGCTCATGAGGCAGGTATGGCCTTCTGTGGTGCCTGCTGGAGGCTCCATGACCCCACATACCAAGGCTGGGGGTAGGTAGCTGCGGGCCATCAGGGCAGATCTTTCTCTAGAAGCATTAAAGGTCAAAAGCCTACTCCAGACCATATGAGTAGAATCCAGGTTTTTCTCCCAATATCTACCTGCCTTGTCTTCAAAGCCATACATACGAGTATGAGGACCTGCTGTGTTAGCATGGCTGCCTTTGGGTTCTTCTGCTGATCTTTAGAAGAGGAGGAGGAAGACTCTATTCCAGTGATCTGTTGCTGTGTAACATTATCCCAAAATGCAGTGGCTTAAAACATTAGCCTATTTTATTATATCATACAATTTTCTGGGTCAGGAATTTGGGCAGAGCTTAGCCAGCTCGTTCTTCTGGCTTCCATGGTGTTGATGAAGACCACTTCAGTAGTGTTCAGCTGGTGGGTGTGTTGGTCTGGAGGGTTCACGATGGCTTCACTCAAGTGTGTGGCATCATGATAAGGATTGCTGGAAGACTGGGCTTGGTTGGGACGGAAACCTGGGACGTCTGTATTTGGCATCTCTAGCTAGCTTGGCAGTCTCACTGGTGGGACACATTGCATAGCAGCTTGGGTCTCCCAGAGAGAATGTTCCAAGAAACAAGAAGTAGAAGCTGCCAGTGTCTTAGGATCTGGTTCTGGAAACTGTCACAGAGTCACTTCTCCCATATGCTCTCAATCAAAGAAATATCAGATTTGCCCTAGATTAAAGCAGAGAGCAGAAAGGATGTTCCATGGACAAAATGACTAAGAATTTGCAACCATCTTTGGTCCGCCATGGAGCATGAAAAAGAGTTGGAAAAAATTGAAAGAGAATGAGAAAGGAAAATGTTTGTATACAGGCTCTGAGAGAGTGGGTATTGATCGGGTCCCTTTGTGCCATACTTCCCACAATGCATTCGTTCAGTCAGTAGGTGGACAGAACGTTACCATGTGTCCTCTGTGGGTCTCAGCTGATGCAGCACTTCAGAACATGAATAAAACAATCCCTGAAGGAACCCACAGTTTTCTGCCTCCCTCAGTGGCTTGGTCTGTGCAAGAACAGAATTATTTCTTCTGTGTTGCTAAACTAACGTAAACCATGTTTTTAGGTCTCATCAGTTTTGCTGGCTACTTTTTAGGGAGGAAAGCTTCAGCTTATTCTAATTCTTGAGCTTTGCTTTATGACTCACATGGAGCAAGATACACAAGTAGCTTCCTTTCACTAGTTTAAGGAAATAAGTACTTTTAACTGTTTCGGGGGCTTTCTTGGAAGAGCCTGGGAGTGTCACAGTCAGTGCTGCCTTTTCTTTTAGTCACATCTGATACTTTTAAAAATACACATTGAGTGGTGCCTGGGTGGCTCAGTGGGTTAAAGCCTCTGCCTTCGGCTCAGGTCACGGTCCCAGGGTCCTGGGATCAAGCCCCGTGTCAGGCTCTCTGCTCTGCAGGGAGTCTGCTTCCTCCCTTCTCTCTCTGCTCACCTCTCTGCCTACTTGCGATCACTCTCTCTGTCAAATAAATAAATAAAATCTTTAAAAAAAAAAAAAAAAGATTTGTTTAAAAAAAAATAAAATAAAAATACACATTGGGGTACCTGGGTGGCTCAGTGGGTTAAAGCCTCTGCCTTCGGCTCAGGTCATGATCCCAGGGTCCTGGGATCCAGCCCCAAATCAGGCTCTCTGCTCAGCGGGGAGCCTGCTTCCTCCTCTCTCTCTGCCTGCCTCTCTGCCTACTTGTGATCTCTGTGTGTCAAATAAATAAATAAAACCTTTAAAAAAAATACACATTGATTTCTATAAAAGAATAATGTATTTCTCATCAAATAAATTCTAGGATATAAAGTGTCAATACAAAACATGGCAAATTAAAATAATTCCCTAGACATAGGCTCTGACAATGAGGGAAATGAATATAAATTGTGCTATGTTGTTCAGTGGAACTACCCTGAACTTGAGGAATACAGCTTTATAATACAACTACAGTTGTGCCTTTTTCCCTGAGGATTTATGTCTTAACGTTCATGGTTATTTCAGGGTAACAGTTGTTTATACTGTTTTTAGATACACAGGATCATGTTTCTTAACAGGAAATAATTATATTATTACTTTTTGTCTTATGATAATAATTGCATTTGTAATATTTTTTCCTGTTTCATAATACAGAGTAAGTGTAACAGTATCATAGTAGCATTTGTAACTTTTCTCTTAGTTTTATATTTAAATGAACTTGAATGCATTTCTTTTCTTTGCACAAATCTACAGACTGTTCTGCAGAGAATGATTTGTTTCTCAATTTCTGCCACTTTCTGTTTCTTTCTTTTGTCCCACAGCCTTCTTTCCTAGGAAAGTATTTCTGCAAAGGGCTGGGGGAAAGTGCCCCACATTGTTTCCTTTATTCCAACCATAGGTGCCTTTGATCCAGGATGTAGTATTGATGGTTCATATTACAGAAATGCCAACCAAGTTCATTAAACGCTGATCCCTAGAGGCTGTGGAACTTAGAGCATTTTGCTGCATCATACTGGGCAATGCTGCTGTATGGGACAGCGGAGGGAAATGTCCAGAGTTTTTTCTCCCCATCCAGAAGCAGCCTGCTCCTCAGTGTCAAAGATACCATTTAAGGCCAGATAGTAAATAGCGTTGCAGCGTTCTCTGATAGTTTTCTGGGGTGTTTGCCAAGATACCTTGTTGTTCAGGTGTGGATTACATCTATCATCTTGGTGGTTTTTTACTTCCTTTTTTTTTTTTTCCTGGTGATTTTCTGCTTTACTATTTGCACTGCTCAAATAATAAAATCTTGAAAAAAATTTTTTTTTAATATTTTATTTATTTATTTGACACAGAGAGAGAGAGATCACAAGTAGAGCAGCAGACAGAGAGAGAGGGGGAAGCAGGCTCCCTGCGGAGCAGAGAGCCCGATGCGGGACTCGATCCCAGGACCCTGAGACCATGACCTGAGCCGAAGGCAGCAGCTAAATAAGATTGATTTATTTATTTTGAGAGAGAGAGAGAGCATGCTTATATGTGCGTGAGCTAGGGAGAGGGGCAGAGGGAGAGAAGCAGACTCCCTGCTGAGCACAGCCGAAAGGGGCTTGATTCCACAACCCTGAGATCATGACCTGAGCTGAAATCAGGAGTCAGATGGTCAACTGACTGAGCCATCCTGGCACCCCGTGATGAGGTCTAAAGATTATCTATAGACTTCGTTTCTTCATCCTGTCCCATTCCCATGCCCTCCATGGGCAACAAGTGCCTTAACCTCCTTAGCTCACTGGGCAGTCTGTAAGGAGCATGGCTCTCCTCTCACTCACAGGGGGGCCCTAGCTGTGCAGGCTTTCTTCTTGGGGTCCCTGCCTTGCCCAGCCTTGTCCTACCTGCAGTTGCATCAAGAGAGAATTTCTAGGAGAGAGGTCACATCCTATTTTCTGTCTCCGTAGTGGGAAGGGAGGTTGGTAAAATTTTATGAGGAAGATGAACTTATTCCCTAATTCTTGGGAAAGCATCACCATTCTGAAAATTGTTATCATCCTTAGATACATAATAAATGTGAAAGCTCCTTCCAAATTAAATATTGTGTAAATACTTGGTTTCATCCCTCCATCTCCTTTTTCCTTCCTCCATGCCGTCATCCCTCCACCCGTGTAATTGATGGTTGTGCACTGTGGAGAAAGAACCGCCTCAGTATTGGGTAGTAAGCCCCCGTGGGCTGCATGATGCTAGGGGCTCACATGTTAACTCGTGGTCGTGGAAATCATGTAGAATATCAAGAAATGGTTGTAAAGAAAGTTTGATTACAGATCTGAGGTGAACTTTTGTTATTTCAGGATGGAAAATGACTTTTTTCATTCTTTTCTGTATCTCCTCATGCCTTTATCCAACCAGTGTTTCTGTGGTAAAAAATAAAACAAAAAGATAAATGGGACTTGCCCATCTTCAGATAACTAGTATCTTACCAGACAGGCAAAATGATGAAATTAAAGTGATTACAACCAATGCAAATCAAAATGATTACAACTAATCCAAATGTGTGGACAGAAGGGTAAATTTGAACTCCTTCCTCCTTCCATCTTTGCCTTTCATTTCTGCCACAGGGCAGAGTTCTGTGAAGCGGGCAGAAGGTACTTCTTTGTTTCTCTTCAGTGGCCCCTCACGCCAACAGGTTGTTAACAGTCCACAGCATTAAAATCAAAGGGCCAGTGAGGTTTTTGCTATCTCCCTTGATTAGGAATCTTCTCAAGTACGAGAGTTCCATTAAAAATGGTCCCTACAACTTAGCACTGGCTGGTGTAGCCAAGATGAATTTCTTATGTCCAGTAACTGATGAGTTATCTTGGGTTGTGGCAGGTGCTCCAAGCTCAGGGGAATTCTCGCCAAGTCTGCAATACACAGTTATCTTAGGAAAGTAGGTGTTTCACTGCTTTCCACAGGCATCCATCGCAGACATTGTGGAAAGTAAATTTTTGTGAGACATTCTCGGTTGTCCATGATAACAAGAGTTTTATTATCCTTGTGAAATCTCCCAAACCTGGAGAGGCAGCTTCAAGTTCATAAGAGAAATGGCAGTTCGAGAAAAGGCAACCATCTCAGTTAAAGGTGTACCTTCTGGTATCTTTGTAGTTTTTAAAAAGAAATTTGGATTTAGTTTGTGACATTTTTTTCTTTTTTCTTTTTAAGATTTTATTTATTTATTTGACAGACAGAGATCACAAGTAGGCAGAAAGGCAGGTAGGGGGTGGGAGGTAAGCAGGCTCCCCGCCTAGCAGAGAGCCCAATGCGGGGCTCGATCCCAGGACTCTTGAGATCACAACCTGAGCGGAAGGCAGAGGCTTTACCCACTGAGCCACCCAGGTGCCCCCATTTTTTCTTTTTAATTAGAAAAATAAAGTTTTTTTTTTAAAAGAGTGGCATTATTTTGTTTTATTTTATTTTTACAAGTTTTTATTTATTTGGCAGGAAGAAAGAGTGAGAGCACAACAGGGGGAGGGGCAAAGGAAGAGGGAGAAGCAGACTCCCATGGGGCTTGATCCCATGACCCTGGGATCATGACCTGAGTCTAAGGAAGTTGCTTAACCAACTGAGCCATCCAGGTGCCCCGGAAAAATAAAGTTTTTAATTTATAAAAATATAATGAAGTAGGGTTTTGTTTTGTTTTGTTTTTGTTTTGTTTTCTGATTGAGACAAAAGAAGGATTTGGTAAGTGAAAGAAGCCAGGTCTTTATGATTCCATTTTTATGACATTCTGAAAAAAGACAAAACTATAGGAATGGAGATTAAGTAAGTGGGTGCCAGCATTGGGTGTTGGGAGGGGCTGCCTAAAAAGGGGTAGCACTAGGAGATTTGGGGGATAGTGGCACTGTTCTGTATCTTGATTGGTAGCTGTTTCACAACCCATGAATTTTTCAAAACTCAGAAATGTACACCACAGGGGCACCTGGGTGTCTCAGTGGATTAAAGCCTCTGCCTTCAGCTCAGGTCATGATCTCAGGGTGCTGGGATTGAGCCCTGCATGGGGCTCTCTGCTCAGCAGGGAGCCTGCTTCCTCCTCTCTCTCTGCCTGCCTCTCTGCATACTTGTGATCTCTGTTTGTCAAATAAATAAATAAAATCTTCAAAAAAAAAAAAAAAAAAGAGGGGCGCCTGGGTGGCTCAGTGGATTAGCCGCTGCCTTCAGCTCAGGTCATGATCTCAGGGTCCTGGGATCGAGCCCCGCATTGGGCTCTCTGCTCCGCAGGGAGCCTGCTTCCTCCTCTCTCTCTGCCTGCCTCTCTGCCTACTTGTGATCTCTCTCTCTGTCAAATAAATAAATAAAATCTTAAAAAAAAAAAAAAAAGAAACATACACCACAAAGAGTGGATTTTATTGTACACCAGCTAAAATAATAAGAAGGTAAAATTATCACACAAGAAAGACAAAACATACATTCATTATAAAACAATGTTTAAAATAGTCAAAACCAAGAACAAAGTAACCACTCATAGCCCTCCTAAAGAGAGTGGCTGTGAAGATGTTGGTGATTTCTCTCCAGTCTTTGTATGTATCTGTGCATATGCTTTGTTTTAAAACAAAATTGGTAGCATATCATACTTCTGTTTTATTATCTCTTCTTTTTTTTTTTTTAAGATTTTATTTATTTATTTGACAGAGATCACAAGTAGGCAGAGAGGCAGGCAGAGAGAGAGGGGAAAGCAGGCTCCCCGCTGAGCAGAGAGCCTGATGTGGGCTCCATCCCAGGACCCTGGGATCATGACCTGAGCCGAAGGCAGAATCTTTAACGCACTGAGCCACCCAGGCGCCCCTATTACCTCTTCTTCTTAATAATACTGGGACATCGTGTATTTATTCTGTATGAGCCATGGAAGTTGTGCCGTGACTTTAGTTGGATCTATTGTAAGCTGCCTGGGATCCTTCCTACAAGAGGGCTGGACATTATTTTTTTAAAATATCATGAACCGCACAGGCCCACAGTGAGTGTAGAATATTCTGCTGTTACAGCTTGGAAATCAACACAGTATTTGCTCAGTATCATAAAGGGCATGTTTGTAACTTTACCCAATGAAATGGAAAATTTTGGTAACTAGTAAGGAATTGAGAAACAGGCTTCTCAGTCACTCTTTACTCATCTAAAAGAACAATTCCTTGACATGAAAACAAAGTCCTGGCTTTATCTGAGCAGAGTATTTCTTTTCATGTGTATTATTCATTTAATTAGGAAGCTGGAGGCGGGGGGCTTCTGCCTTGAAGATTTTAACCCCAAGGACTTCTGTCAGCCTCCAGGACCTGGAAGATTCTTAAGTGGAAGCCTTAGCTTCCCCATGCCCCTTCTCAGGGCCTGCCTTGTTGAGAAACCATTATTATTCTTAGACAAATTCAGCCCTGCTTTTACCCTGGGTCCGTCCTTTAATTGGGGCTCCTTGGATAGGAGAATGCAGCTTGTCAAACAAAACTGCTGACTAAGCCTGGCCTCTAGTTGCCAGGGCAACGGGGACGAGGACAGAGGGTTTGGGCGGGAGGCCTCGGAATTCTTCTGGCAGGTCTCACAGATTTCTGTTAGGCCTGACAGCCACTGCGGGGTCCGGCTGGCCAGCTGGCTGGCCTTGAGCAGCCATTCCTGACCGTGGGCCCGGGAGGGACACGCCCGGCTGGGAGCAGCACTGCCCTGGGGAAAGAATCTGGAGTCTGGGTTTTGTCATGTGAAAAATAGCTATTTAGAGAGGCAAGAAAGTGTGTGTTACGGCAGACCATGAAGCATCAGTGGTGGTGGCTATTTCATGAAGAGTCTTTCCTTCAGTCGCTATAATTTAACTTGTAGAAGAGCATTTCATAGAGTTCGGTTGCAGGGATGACTGGGACATCAGAAGTCGTGTCGTCTAACCAGTATGGGACTCCATCTGTGGTAGCCTGGCTCGTTAGTTTCATTCACTGATTTGCTCAGCAAATGCTCCAGGTCCTAAATGCACAGCAGGGAGTGGACAAACTTGGGCCGTCCTCTCCAGCGAGCTTCAGTTCTAGCTTCTGTCAAGTCCCAGAAATAATCCATTTTCTAAAATGTCCTGGTGATATTGTTGAGGAATAACATCAGTTCGAGTCTTTTTTACAAGGACCCTTTTTTAAAATGTAAATTGAACACATTTTTCAAATAAAGGTGACCAGCACAAAGGAAAAGCAGCTTCATATTTCTGAACTTCATAAGCTCACCATGGTATGAAGAAACAGACCATTTCAAAAGCCATTCAGGTATTTTTTTTTTTCCTGAAGTGAAGAGAGAATACCTAAACTGTGAAGTTTTCCTTAATGTGATTCTAAGGGGTACAGATTCTAGGATAACACAGGATGTGGTGTACATCCTGAATTGAAAGAGCAACAAACAGGCCAGGGATAAGCATTATGGCCTCAACAAATGTCTTCCTCCAAAGGGTTAGAGTTTTGACTCTTCTTCCATACCAACGGTCTGGCAGCCGAGCATGGATGATGAGGTATTTGAAAAAGGGAGGCTCCAGGAAATGTGACAGTGAATTTCTAGAATCTCTTGGTACAGAGTTAAAGAGAAATATACATTGGGATTTTTTTTTTTTTCCTCTAAGAAGGTAAATAATTCAGCGTTCTGAAGTCCCTGAGGGTTTTGGCAGAGACAGCAACTTTGCTGCACCAGAATAACTATTTTAATGATAGGATTTCAAAATATTGTCTTTATTTGATTTTTTTTCATTTGTTTCTACTCACCGCACCCTTTATAAACAGTCCAGTCCTTCAGTTTTGTGGACCCCCTGGCCACACAGGCTTCCATCATTAGAGCACCCTCAGAAGGGTGATTGTCATCGTGTTTTCTCTGAAGCACATTCCAGCGAGGGCAGGAGCTGCTGGCTGCGGGGGCTCCCCCAGCCGAGGACAGCCTGGGCTGCAGGATGCTTTCAACTGCTGTTTGCTTTCTCACCTCCTCTGTTGATTTATTCCACAGGCAAACTGCAGGCGAGTGGGGAGCTGGAAGGAAAGGGGGTTTGAGGTTTGCTCCCAGGGACATCTTCAACTTACAAATCAGCATTTGTCTTTCACATCCCTCTGCATATTTTACACCCCACCCCGTTCCACAGCTGCTAGCAGAGGGGTTTGGTTTTTGTTCTGTTCTGTTTTGTTTTGTTTTCTAACTCACATATAATTATTTGTTTCAGAGACCTAGATGGACAACCACAAACTCCAAAAGAGATTCTTAAGTCCTCATTTTGCAACGGTCTTTCCACCCTCAGTTTGGATAGAGAAAAAAAAAATACAGTTGTGGCAGGGGACAGGAGGGGTGGAGTTACTAGGGGCAGCTTTCCAGATCTTTCTGAAACCGGTCTTTAAAATCTGAACTTAAAACTGTGCTTCATGTGTTGTGAATTCCCAGGACACTAATTCCACCCATATACGTTTAAAAGGACCATAGAATATGTCCAAGTCAGTCCTTTCCCCAGCTGGGCAGCGGAAACTGTGTTTGGGACAGCCGAACAGGCTGTGTTACCCAGTCCTTCTCTGTACTGCCTGAAGGAAGAGGGCTGGTATTTTCATTTGATAGCTGGGAAAATAGGCTCAGAGAAAGGAGATAACTTGCCCAAGTCCCACGGCCAGCAGGAGAAAGAGCCAAAAATTGGAGATCTTCTGACCTCAGCCCTTGGTTTCCACACCGTCAGTCAGTATGGAGGCTAGGAGAACACTGGGGGGCCAGATCTTGGGAAGAAGTTCGCTTGACTTCCCTGTGCTTCAGTTTCCTCGTCTGTAAAATGGAGACGGTTGGGTTGTTGTGAGGATGAAATACTCAAGTGCTTAGAACAGTGCTTCCCACATAGTAAATGCTATGCGAGCTTTAGCTAACATTTCTGCCTCCTAAAACATACAACACTATCAGTAATTCCTTCTGCTGCCTGCCTCTTTGGACCAGGTTCTTTATAAGTATGCCTTTAAATCTTTACAGCGACCCAGCAAGGTGAGTTTTACAAGCGCACTGTCTCTCTCTGTTTTTTTTTTTTTTTTTTTTTTCTGGATGAATAAGCTGTCAAGGAAGGTTAAGAATTTAGCTCAAGATGTTATAGATAGGGAGTAACTGAGCTGGGATTTGAAACCCAGTCTTTCCGATTCAGGGAAGCTTTTCCTCCACTGCCAAGCTCTGGACATGTCTAGGAGCATTTAACGTTCCACAGCTGCATGAGAATTCCAGTGGCCAGCAGCCCAGAGAATTGAGAGAGCAGTTCCACCCCTCAGCGGGACTAGTAACTAGAAAGGCCCTTCATCAGATCTGTCTCAGATCCTTGGCAGAAGGAATCTATCTTCCTTCTTCCATATGATAATCCATAAATAGTTTGAGAACCAAGGTATACCCTTCAAGTTCTGTTCTGGTTAAACAGTTCCTGCTTCTTCATAAGACATGACACCAGGATCCCTTCCAGCCTGATTAGTTTTCCTCTGGTCACGCTTTGCAAAGCGTTGAACGGAGACCTGGGTGCAACCTTGCCTGTGGAGATCGATAGGAGGTAGACAAGTCTGTTGGAATAGCTAGAGAAGCAATGCTGATCTGCTGCTTGAAATGGAACAGAGGTTTGGATCATGGACATATCTAGGAGATAGGACCCACAAGGCTTGGTCCTTGTCCACATCTGTCTCCTTTCTAGAATGCTCTGTGAGCTAGGGCACTGTCTTTTCATTTCTCTGGTAGTTTCTATAGTATTTTTTTTAAATAAATACATGTACAAATGAATGAGTTGTTATGGGGGCTGGGAGTCAGTGGGCTTGGATTTTTGTACCCATGGTGATGGCACTAAGAGAAAGCTTGAAGTTGGTAGGAAGAGCTGTTTTGGGGCCAGAGGAGGAGTGGAATGTGAGATGTGGGGTATCCTACCCCGGTGGGACACTGTTATTGAGGAGTCCAGAGCTGGGAAAGGGGAAGCTGGCTCCTTGCTGAGGTTCTGGTGGTCAGGCAAGGCCTTCTGGAAACCGTGGTACAACAGAACTTCTAAGGGAAGGTGGGATATGGCTAGATGAAGAGGGACCCAAAGTAGGAGGAGTCTGGGAAACTGAAGGCTTGTGGGAGGACTGAATGAGGGGGACCTTGGGACGGCATCTGTGGTTAGACCTACTGGACTAGAGTGGAAGTGGGAGTTGAGAGTCAGACCCAGGGGCTCAGATGTGCCTCCAGCTTAGCGTTTGTTCTGCGTAGACTCCGGGGAGCTCAGGCCCCAGCAACGGTTAGAGCAGCTGCCACACCCACTCTGAGTCGGAGGCCTGAGTCTAGTCCTAGACCAGCCTTGGCTGACTGAGCCTCTGTTTCCACATCCGTTTGCTAAGTCCAGTCCATCCGTCTTCTGTCTGTGGTTTAGCTGATTTACCTTCATCAGTCCTGACGGCTGCTGCTTGGTCAAACCAAAGCCAGGCGTGTAGGGCAGCAGATGGCATGTGGTAGCCAAAATCATCCTGAGGCTGGGCTTTAATTTCATACCTAAATTTAGTTGTTATTTTTGAAAAAAATCCTCCCTTGTTGGGATTCAGACGTGTTAGTGATGTTAGTCCTTTTATTTCCAAACTTTGGGTTTTGTGCTGCTCTTTTTCTCCTTCATGAGCAGAAATAAGAAAGTGTTTTCATTCAAAAAAAAAAAAGGTAACTTCTAAATATGGAACGATTACATTATGAAATATAATTAAGTGAAGTGAAACTTCTCACTATTCTCCATGTATATTGAAAACTAATTTTATGTTATATACAAAAAAGGCTTACAGATCTGTCCTTATTTAGAAAAGAAAGAAAATTGTTTTCTTTTGCTGACTCATTGTGATGAATTTCACACTTGGATTTAATCTTTCCAAGGTGAAAGTTCATCAGGAAGAAATGTCAGACCACTCAGTATGGATCAGTTCCGCACGATAGTGTGACTTCTGAGATGGTTTGGTCTTGGTTTTGCGTTTGTTTTCTGGGATTAGAATACAGAACATGAGATGATAATAGTATTACTTAGTTCACATTTATTAAATGATCGTGTGTGTAGATGCTGTCATTTCCCCTGCATCATAAATAAGGAAGAGAGGCGGCGCCTGGGTGGCTCAGTCGGTGGAAAGTCTGCCTTCCGCTCAGGTCATGATCCCGGGTCCCGGGATCAAGCCCCATGTTGGGCTCCCTGCTCATCAGGGAGTCTGCTTTTCCCTCTCCCCTATAACAGCCCTACCTTCTCCCCAACTTGTGTTTTCTCCATCACTCTCTCTCAAAAAAAAAAAAATATTTAAAAAAAATAAATGAGGAATAGAGAGTTTAACTGACTGGGATATGGCAGAGTCAGGGTTCACATCCAAGCATCTGGTCCCAGAATCCCTGATTCTGACCACTGTGCTCTCCTGCTTCTCTTCTGTCTTAGGCAGGGAAGAAAGAAAGGAGTGGGATCATCCCACAAGGATGCAGTTCGTGCCTGGCTAGTTGAGATGTATACATAGGCTGTTATTTTAATTACATTTGTGGCTGAAGATGAGAATTGAATGTTCTTAGTGTATTTTTTCTTTTATTGCTAATCACCATTTAAAATATTCCCATTTGAATTCCAGTAATATTTTTCATTTATTCATTGAGCAAATATTTGTTGAGTACCTACTGTATGTCTAGAGTGTTATAGGCAGCGAGGATTTAGTTGTGAACATGACAAAGATGATTTCTTGCTTTGTGGAAATTTCTAACATTCTAATGGGAAAGACAGAAATACTTAAGTTGCTGTGAAGAAAATTTAATGCAATTGCTGAAGAGATAGTATTTGTAGGATGCAGACATTAAATGGGTATGAACTTTGGGAAGATCCGGAGGGGTATGTTGCGAGCAGAGAAAACACTTGCGCAGATGCTGGCAGTGGGAAAAGCAGGGAGAAGGGGGTGAGTGAGGGGAGCATATCAGAGACACAGGAGGGGAAGTGGACAGGGCTGTCACATAGAGCTTTGTGGGCCACCATCCAGATGACTGTAGCTGGGGAGCCAACAAGATCTTCATGTTGGCGGCTGTGTGGAATGACTTGTAGCTCAAGAATAATCTTGAAGAGAGTGTCGCCCCCTGTGATAATTTCCTAACTCACACTAGTCTGATTTATATTTCAAAGTTATTATTTAGGTACATTCAACACCCTCTGTATCTTCTTGTTTGTTAGTCCTTAAAAGGGAACATGATAATGTGAGCCCCCTACAGGCGGAACAGAGGATTGCTTCTTTGATGACACGGAGCCTTCAAAAGAGTTGGGGAAATAACGATGCTGAGGAACGGAACTTCAGTTATCTTTAAAGTAACAGTAGCGGGAACAGATGTGAATTGGGAGATGGCACAGTGGAACATTTTCCCCAGTCTGATATAGGGTCTTTCAACTTTGGTTTTTCTAGCCTTTTGAATTTTATTTATATATTTAACCACCACAAGATTTCTCTTAAAAATATATGTTGTATTGGGCGCCTGGGTGGCTCAGTCGTCAAGTGGATGCCTTTGGCTCAGGTCATGATCCCAGGGTCCTGGGATCGAGGCCCACATAGGGCTCCCTGCTTGACAAGAAGCCTGCTTCTCCCTCTCCTGCTCCCGGGCTTGTGTTCCCTCTCTCTCTGTATCTCTCTCTGTCAAATAAATAAATAAAATCTTAAAAAAAAAATCCATGTTGTATCTATTTGAAATATAGGAGTAATTTTTTTTTATTTTTTTAAATTTTATTTTATTTATTTGACAGAGAGATTACAAGTAGGCAGAGAGGTAGGCAGAGAGAGAGGAGGAAGCCGGCTCCCTGCGGAGCAGAGAGCCCGATGTGGGGCTCGATCCCAGGACCCTGAGATCATGACCTGAGCCGAAGGCAGCGGCTTAATCCACTGAGCCAGCCAGGCGTCCCTGCCAGGAGTAATTTAAATGAAAACAAAAGTTTAGAACTATATATTTTATAGCTAGGTTCTGATATTTTTTCTTATAATTTTTAACATTTTACTTTCATCTTACATGTTATTATAGATGACAAAAAATTAATATATATTATGTGTATATATATGCATATATATATACATACAGTGTGTGTATATATATATATATATATATATATATACAGTGAAGTTCCAGAAATAATTGTTAATTATATTTAAATTCAGACTACCTGAATATTAGAAATTCAACTAGTATTCTTAGGACTTAATGGTGAGAGGGGTGCCTGGGTGGCTCAGTGGGTCAAAGCCTCTGCCTTCGGCTCAGGTCATGATCTCAGGGTTCTGGGATCGAGCCCCGCATCGGGCTCTCTGCTCTGCGGGGAGCCTGCTTCCTCCTCTCTCTCTCTGCCTGCCTTTCTTCATACTTGTGATCTCTGTCTGTCAAGTAAGTAAATAAAATCTTAAAAAAAAAAGATTTAATGGTGAGAAAATTTTGTCAGATATAAGGAAATGCAGCAATATCTTCAACTTGATGTTTAAAAGAGCATCTGTTTAGGGGAGTATAGAGGAGGGGAGGGAAGAATAAGACAAGATCAGAGAGGGAGATAAACCATAAGAGACTCTTAATCATAGGAATCAAACTGAGGGTTGATGGGGGAGGGGGTAGAGGGATGGGGTAACTGGGTGATGAACATTGGGGAGGGCACTGATGTAATGAGCACTGGGTATTATATAAGACTGATGAATCACAGACCTCTACCTCTGAAACTAATAACGCACCACATATTAATTAATTGAATTTAAATAAATTTTAAAAAATAAAGGAAACAACCAAAAAAGAGCATCGGTTTAGGGGTAAACCCCACATTTATTTAGAATGGTTATAAAATGAATTGCAATAGCTGAAGTTGATTTTTTTATGTTATGAAGGTTATTGCCCAAAGGATCTGTGCAGTTACAGTTTATAAAGAACTAGAAATTATATCATTGACTAGATGTTTTCAGACTGTGGTTTGTGTATGTGAGTGTTCTTGGTGGACTTTAGTCTTCTCCCACTGGTTCCATCCCTGTGGTTCTTCTGTTGGAGGCCTTCAGGTGAGCTTTGGTTGGAGAATAAGGTTTCTAATGCATACT
Organism: Meles meles; assembly: GCF_922984935.1. Taxonomy (NCBI): domain Eukaryota; kingdom Metazoa; phylum Chordata; class Mammalia; order Carnivora; family Mustelidae; genus Meles; species Meles meles. The sequence continues at coordinate 87,280,256 of NC_060069.1, forward strand.
GCCTGCCATATAAAAACATCTGTCAGAAAATATCCCTTAGTTGTTGGTGTTTTTTGCTTTTTATGGGTAACTGAAGAAAATTCGTTAGGTGTTTTGGTTATTTGCAACCTGGATGAAGAAAAGTGAGCCAGAAGCCCTTCCTAGACAGGATGTTTATTTAAATATTAATTAACAATGCAGTTTCATATCAATCAGGTGTCTCACGTTTTGTAAGAGTCATGCTACCATAACTGCTCATAACAGTACAATGAACTCTAGTAACCGAAAGTTTTTATTGCCAATGACTTCACTAGACCTGTCTAGACAGCAGTTACTCTCTAAAATCATAGCATGTTAGGGCTGGAAGAGATCTAACAGAGATACCGTAATTTAAATGGCCTAAATATTCTGTTTGCCGTTGTAGCCATGGTTTTGGGGTTTGAGGGATGGGAAGACCAATGACTTCAGGCTGAAAAGTGGGAAACTGATAGGCATAAATATAGGAAGGGCCTAACTTTGGTTTTGGATGCAAGTATAAACATATAAAAGTATTCTTTGGAAAGAGCAGCAAATTTGAAAGGAGTTTGATGTCTGCTCCTGTTTGTCAAAATGGGAGAGACTCCCTGGAGGTTTTACCTAGAGAAAGTGATTGCAGTCAGATTCATAACCTTTTGGATTGCCTCTCTGGCAAAGTCATGCCAGCCAAAACAAAATAATTCTAGCGTTCTAATTTTCGCTGATGAAATCCATATGCTATCAGTTTGTTGTTAGTGGGATTTGGATTGGCTCTGCATGGTTCCCCACCCTTCAGCCATTTGAGTCAGGTCAGCTAGATGACTAGTGGAATAGAAAAACCAATGGACTGACAAACTTGTTCACGGGTTGTTTTGTTCTCCTGGCTGTTGACATAGAACTGCCAGCTATGATTTGATGGAGAGCCTGACTCTGTAACTCCCAACTTTATGGGCCTGTTAGTGGCAAAGACCAGAATGTACTTGCTAGGCCAAAGGAGTTCAACTGCTTTGATTGATTTAGATTTGGTCTGAGCACCTGGAATAAAAATAGCTTTGTCTTTGAGAAAGTGTCTTGACACCTCTACGTGACTGGGGTATTTAAACACTTGGATGGGTGGGACAGTCCCCACGTAAGTGTCCTGAGATAGATACTAGCTGAGCTTCTCATTAACTTGGTGAATGTCAGAAAGTGACTTATGCCTGGGAGGCTTTCTCCGGAGAAATAACAGTAATGATTTCCCGATGATTTTGACTGATTAGGAACACACATGAAGTGCTTTGTGTTTGGTGAAAAGCTTTCATGTGAAATATACTTTGCTCCGATCCTTGTGACAATGAGTGAATAACTTGCCTCTCCCTCTGTCATATTTCTGTAGGAAGCCGCCCTCTGTAGACAGCTCCCCATGGAAGCTGAGACTCTGGCCACCGTTCAGGCTGCTGTCAACCCGCCAACCATGACCCCAGACATGAGATCCATCACTAATAATAGCTCTGATCCTTTCCTCAATGGGTAAGTTAACATTTTGGAGTGACTGACTTATTTTTGCTTTATTTATTACATGGCTTACAGTATAATGGGTCTTTGTTTATGTTGGGGAAAGGTGGGGAGCTGGGAGGTTGGGGTGGGGATCAAGGGAAGCTGTCCATTTCCTGGTGCTGGTAATTGTGCTATGGTTGTGTAAGATGTCCTTGGGGAAGCTGGGTGAACTGTGCACGGAGACTCTACTCTTTTCACATCTTCTCTGTGGGTCTAAAATGGTTTTACAGTAAAAAATGTAATTAGCACAAAGAGACAATGTTTTTAAAATATGAAACATATGAGCAAGAAGGAAAAAATAATTTAGCCAGAAATATGCTCATGAGTAGAAGTAGTCAAACCTTAATTGTAGCTTTTTAAACACAAATAAAGGACAGTTGTCTGTTTCCTGTGTCTTTTCTGCCCTTGCAGAGGCTTGTAGCAAACAAACACATCCGATTATGGAAGTTAGTAAAAACAGAAAGAGAGGTTAAAAACAAGCAGTAACTGAAATAATGAAGAAAGGGAATTTTTAAATTGTTTATTTAGAAGTATTACAAATACACAGAAAAATATAAAGAATAACGTAAGATTTATCCAGGTATCCAACACCTAGATCCCTAGATCTTACTTTTTTAAAAAAGTATTATACCATTTTTTTAAAAAGTATTATACCATTTTTAAGTATTACACCATCCCTACCACCATTGATATCTGTTCTTTTCCCTCCCTGGAGCCACTGTTCAGAAATTGGTGTGTGTCCATCACACATCTTTTTAAATTTCCTATTGCTTGTTAATGTGTGCATTCATAAGCAATATTCAACACTGTTTTCTTTTTTAAAAATTTACATAAATGGTATCATAGTCTATATGCAGCACAGTGTTCAAATTATTATTTTGAGATAAAAAGAAAATCAGCATCCATTTACTGTGACTGGCCGGTTTTATTTGCCTAGTCTTTTCATTTCGCTGACATCGGTGTGCATGTCGGAAAATGAAAGGGAGGTGCAAATTCGGCCTCCCTCCATTCCCTGGAAGGTTGGGCAGCGTGACAGAAGTAGACTAGGTTAGGGGTTTCATGACTCTTTTGATTTGGGAATTCTTGGTGTGGGCTCGCACTGAAGTCTCCCCATGCTTTGCTCCCCAGAGGGCCCTACCATTCGAGGGAGCAGAGCACTGACAGCGGCCTGGGGTTAGGCTGCTACAGTGTCCCGACGACGCCGGAGGACTTCCTCAGCAACGTGGACGAGATGGACACAGGTGGGAGCAGAGCCTGCAAGTCCTTGCCATGTGTTTGCCCTTTTGCATCGTCCCTTCGGTCATCTCCATTCTAAGTCCAACCAGAAACACTTTATCCCAACAATAACAGAAAGGACAGCTGAAAAGCCACCCAAGCCTCAGGCACTACTATTAAATTCTAGTCCTCTCTCCTTTGTTTATACAAAATACAGTTTTACGTACAGGCACAGGATTTTAAATTCTTTCTTCCCCCGCCCGCCCTTCCTTCTCTCTCTCTCTCTCTCTTTCCTTTGTCCTGCATCGTACAGCCCTTGCTCACAGTTGGATTAATGCCGCTGTCTGCTCTGCCTTTCTTCCCCAGTGGAATATTTTTGCTGTTCTCCCTTCAGTTGTAATGTATGGGCCGCTTTTCCTCTTGAGAAATGGGACTGGCTTATAGTGCTTCCCACATGCCATTTTTCTCATGTTATTAGCTGCATTTGGGAAGCAATTGGCAGGGCCATTTGGAAAGTTAAGCCACTCAGAAGATTCTAAATTGTCATCTCCAGGTCCCAACATGGTAACGATGTCCTCCTTCAGCAATTAAAGAGAAGAATCAGTATTTTTTCTTAAAAAAAAAAAAAAAAAGAATTTCTTTCCGCATTGCCGTTGTGCACAGTGCCTGTGTTCGTTATGCTGTGTTCTTAGATGACGGTCATCTGTGTCATAGTCTCTGAAGCCAGACCACTGTCAGACCAGAGTTGGAGTCAGCCGGGCGTCTTAGGAGTGCCGTCGGTCGGAGCAGCTGCCTTGAGGTCTCTCTGCAGGTCGTCATCCTTGTGTTTAGAGGATAGCACAGACTGTCTTGTGAGGAGTCACACGAGAATAGTCTGAAGCATTTGTTTTGTTATTCGTCGATTTATTACTTCAGTTTTCTCCCTCCCTCCTGCCCCCCTCACTTTTTTCATCTCTCTCTTTATTTTTTGGTGTGAGATTTATTTTGTCCTCTTTGGAACAGCCTTATGAAGTAGCTCCTTCCTATATTTAATGATTGTTTGCTTTCATCTTTTAAACACTGGGAAGCCAGTAAAGATAAAAAACAAAAGTTAAATTAAAAAAAATTCAGGAGATCTAAATCTAAGTCTGACCGTTAAAGAAAAAAAAAAGATGGATTCTGTTCTGTGGCTTTTTTTTTTTTTTTAAGATTTTATTTGTTTGTCAGAGAGAGCACAAGAAGGGTGTGCAACAGAGGAAGAGGTAGAAGCAGGCTCCCCACTGAGCACGAAGCCCCGTGTGGGATTTGATCCCAGGACACTGGGTTCATGACCTGAGCTTAAGGCAGACACTTAATCAACTGAGCCACGCAGGCTTCCCTATGACTTTTTAAAAAAGGCTTCAAAGTAGGGAATATTTTGAAGCCAGAGTGTGGAATTAAGTGGTATTCTGGAAAGAACATAGCCTTTGTAGACAGGCAGCCTAAATTGAATCTCTGTTTCTCCACTTCTTGGTAGTGACTTTGGGAAAGTGCTAGAACATGCCAAGGCCTTGGATTTCTCACCTGTAAGTGGGAGTAACATGCTTACTTCATGAAGTTGTGGGGAGTTATGAGATCACATAGCTTGGCCCAAAAGTTCTCTTCCCCCTCTTCTGAGAGGCTGAAGTCATGGACAAATTGAACTTGATAAATGCTAGGCTTCCAAGTTAACCTGGTTAAGTGAGTGTCAGCTCGTGGAGTCTAGGGTCCTGTCTGTGAAGGTCTTTCTAGGAAGTAGGCATGAACCTTCCTAAGGAAAGAAAAGTAGTACAGTAATAAGATGAGGAAAAGCGAGGGGTGGGCACAGCTCCAGTGTGGCTAGAAAAGTCTATGAGATTCACTGACCACATGCTGAATGGAAACAAGCCAGCCAAGCACACTCCCTTTGCAAATCACACATAGAAACAACAGCTGGATATGGTGTGGAATAGAATCAAGGGAATAGCAGGAGCAAAGGTGGGGAAATCAACCACTCTTCCAGAATATTCTGCAATAATCATACTCTTTTAAGAATTGTCTGGTTTTTCTCTCTCCTTTTTTTTTTTTTTAAAGATTTTATTTATTTATTTGACAGAGAGAGAGATCACAAGTAGGCAGAGAGGCAGGCAGAGAGAGAGGAGGAAGCAGGCTCCCTGCAGAGCAGAGAGCCCGATGCGGGACTCGATCCCAGAACCCTGAGATCATGACCCGAGCCGAAGGCAGCGGCTTAATCCACTGAGCCACCCAGGTGCCCCTTTTTAATGGATAAAACTGTTAAAGGCAGAAAAGATCACTATGTGATTACAAAGTTGATCCAAAGAGAGGTATTTTAAGATTGTTAACCTAAACAAAGAATCTTAGAACTAGCCTCCTCATGCTTTCCATGTCTGAGGAGAAAGGATAAGAGAAATTCTTTAAAATAGATTTTGTTTGGCTTAAAAAAAAAAAGTGTTCTTGAGTTATTAGTAGATATCAGTAGAGATGAATGGTGCTAACTAGAGATGAGGGAAAAAGACACCCAGCACTTTAGATTGGATAGTTTTCCTGGGCAGATACTTTCATTCAGCCTCATTTCCGCCTGTTACATTCTAGTGGGTAGTAAAAGTTATTTAGGATTTCCTGTTCTGTTTGATGCTGTTTCCTACAATATCAAATTCGATGTTTTGATCACATCGAACTTGTCAGATTTGATGTTGAGGTCATGTCGAACTTGATAAAAATTTCCCAAATTACTGCCTTTTGCAATGAAAATCCTCTAAAATATTGCCAAGAGTCACTCATTTATATAGGTTACAGAAGAGCCATTAAGCTTTGCTATCACCAAATGCAAGTTTGATTATGTTTCCCTCATCACTTGGAAAGATGTAATTTTTCTCTTTGGAAAAATGCATTTGGTTAAAATGAATTTTCTCGGTTTTGCTCAGAATAATGATATTTCTGTGCAAAATTTCAGGAAGGCTACCATACTTCTAAAACACAAAAGCTAATTTAACAAGCTTTTTAGAAATGATTCTAGGGTGGAAGCTGGCCTTAGTTACCAATGCTTCTGTCTCTGAGGTGTATATATATTTTTAAGATTTTATTTATTGATGTGAGAGAGAGCAAACATGAGAGAGGGAAGGTAAGAAGGAGGAGCAGACCCCCTGCTGAGCAGGGAGCCGGATGGATGCGGGCGGGATCCCAGGAGTCCAGGATAATGACCTGAGCTGAAGGCAGTTGCTCAACCAACTGAGTCACCCAGGCACCCTCTGAGGTATATTTTAAACCTTCAGAAAATTGATCAGGGCTGTTTGAATTAATCAGTTGTTCTGATATTGGGTAATCAACGAGTTCCTAGGTTTTTCTTTCTCTGAGCACAATCAACATTTATTGTATGTGTGGCAGACGTTATAGGGTACTTCGCTCCAGTGTGTGAAGAAGGTACCTATAATCCCAATTTCAATGGAGACACGGAGGGTCAGACAAATTATGTGTGTCTAAGGTCACACGGCTAAAGAGCCCAGTCCACGGGCACAAAGGTCAGTTTGTTTTCTCGTCCACTATTGTTCATAAAGAACATGTGTTCTTCATGTCCTATCCCAGACGTCTCATTTTCCTGGAACGGTGTGTTCTCAGCTGTGTTCTGTAGACTCCAGTTCCATTAGGCTATAGGTTCTGCCAGAATAGGATTGAATGATTAAATGGGTTGAGGTAATAGCAGCCTCAACAAAAGAAAACAGATCTCTTTACAGCAAGACTTCTTTGAACCTTCAGTGCTCATGTGCACTGTGACTCGTACGCATTATAAGAAAAGTAGATAGCTGTGGGGTGCCAGGTGTGTGTGTGTGTGTTGGGGGGGTGTTCTGCAGAATTCCCTTTATAAAATACTTTGAAAATGATCCCGAGAACCATCAATAAAGACAGGTTTTTGTTGTTGTTGTTAAAGATTTAATTTATGTATTTGACATAGACACAGGGAGAGAGGGAACACAAGCAGAGTGGGTGGGAGAGGTAGAAGCAGGCTTCCTGCTGAGCAGAGAGCCCGATGCGGGGCTCGATCCCAGGACCCTGGGATCATGACCCCAGGTAAAGGCAGACACCCAACGACTGAGCCACCCAGGTGCCCCTGTAACCAGCTTTTTAGTAACAAGGTTAAAGGAAACTCCTCACTACTATCTTTGAACATAAAAAGAGGGAGGACATGGGTAGATCTAAGCTTCACATTGAAATCCTTAGAGTATAGCTGGGTGATAAGGCATTTTTACAGGGAGGGACTCTCTTTGACAAAGCAGCTCTTCATGCAGCTGTCATGGGAAGGCGCAGATCGCAGCCTTCCTGTGCTGCTTTGCTGTCTCCTGGGCTTATCCATTGTGGGCCCTTATCTGGGCCCTGTCTACCCAAGACAAAGAAAGGTTCACCCAGCATCTCCGCATCTCCTACGAGTGAGCATCACCAGCTCAGTTTCGGGACCGTGGTAGCTGAAATTTTTCAGAGCACTGAACTATTTTAGACCGGCAGCAGTAGAATCTTCGTTTACATGGAAGCCTGGTGGCAATGGAGGTGAGCATTGGGTTAACTTCTCGAGAGCTTAACAAACGGAATGACCATGGCCACCTTCTGTTCTGTTCTAGGGGACAACGCAGGACAGACAGCCATGAACATCAATCCTCAGCAGACCCGCTTCCCTGATTTTCTCGATTGTCTCCCGGGAACAAATGTGGACCTAGGAACTTTGGAATCTGAAGATCTGATCCCCCTCTTCAATGATGTGGAGTCCGCGCTGAACAAAAGCGAGCCCTTTCTAACCTGGCTGTAATCGCTACCATTGTAACTTGGATGCAGCTGTGACCTGACATTTCCTGGGCCTCTTGGCAAAAAGCAATGGAGCAGAGTCAGTCCACAGGTGTACTCCATGACTCCCTGCTCCCTCCTTTCATCATTGCCTGGATTTGGTTAACAGTAACTTAAGTTAAACAGTTAAGTGTTCTCCTTTCGGTTTCCGCAGGCCTGCGTTCCCGTCAGGGGCTCTGTGTCGTTCTTCTGCAGAGCCGAGGGTGGAGAATTGCTTCTCTCTTTTTCTCTCTGCCGCCCCATGACTAAGCTTAATGGGTGTTAGTTGAAATTTATGCATCAGATTGATTATAAACCATAAAAAAAAACTGACCACAGGCAGTGACTTGTGACAGGCGGGCTCGGTCCAGGAAATGTACACAAAATTAGAGCTGATTCATGGTTTCAAAAACTGTGTTGATAACAGTAGTACTGAATGCTTTAAAAAAAAAAAAACTTAACTCGAGCTTTAAAAATCATTGTATGGATAGTACATGTCTGCTGTATGGAATACAATGTAGTTTTGAATCCATGCTGGTTCTGATGGTTCTTTTTACTCTGTATCTGCAAAGGCACACGCGGTCCTCTTGTAGTTGGTCCTTCATCATGACTTTACTGCGTAGCGTGTAGACAACTCGTCCTTCCAGCAGGAGAGGAGCAGGGACCGTGAGTCACAGTTCCTACCCTACAGATCTTATGAAAGAGACCAGTTTGGTACTAATTACGAGCATTTATTAAACAAAACCTTTTTTTTTTTAAATTACAAGTTGGATTTTTTTAATTGCAGCTTAGAATTTGATGTTTATTTTATAAAGCACTATAATTTTGTAGCTGATGACAAAGGGCAGTCAAATGTTTTTGATAAATCAGCGGTGACTGTATTTTTTTGTCTTTTGCAACCGTTCTGAAAACATCAGGACGACCTAGCTTTCAACCCGACAGCACACAGCAGAGAAACTGTTGCTTTTTAAATGCTGAAGCCTTATCAGTTTTGCTTTCCAGATCTCAAGTGCTTAAAAGAATCTTATCTATGAAACTGTTTGAAGGATGAAGCAGATCTCTGACTGACGTGTTAAAAAAAAAAAACAGTAAAACCCTCTGAAGGGTGTATGGTGGAGACTTGTGTTTCTGAATTCAGTAAAATGGATTCCTCAGTATATTATCCTAACCCTGTTTGCTACAGTTGGTATAAAAAGGCATGAAATATGTACTCAATACCTCTTGTGTAACCAAAAACATTTTTTATTAGCTTTTAAGGACTGAGAGAGAGCATCAGGTTCACCCGGCATGTGCTCTGCCTACATTGCCATGAAGTCCTCAATCGTTGAATATTTTGAACTGACATTATTTATAATCTATGAATTTAATACCTTTTTTGGAAAGACATTAATAATTCAGGTCTCTGAGAGGAACCTTCAATTCCCAAGGGGGCTTATCTGTTGGGGATCTTAAATAAGATCATTTTCCATCTATGAGAATAGAGACAGGCAGCATGCATTCTATCTGGTTGGAAAGAAGGCAAGTGAAAAGGGCAGAGATGAAGTAGTGAAGTCACGGTAGACAGTGGAAGGATACTAGTTGGGGAAGTGGAAACTGACAAGTTAGAGTACCCCAAAAGCTAGACGAGCAGGATGCTAGGAGAGGTGCCCAAAAGAACAAAGCAACAATTTTCTACTACAGCTTTTATTACCAGAAGACTCTGTTGTAGAAGAAAGGGCTTTGGTGCACTTTATGGGGGCGTAGGAGGGTCAGGGCTACGTGGCCCTGTCCAGGCTGATGCTGAGCATGTCTGTGGACAAGAGCATGGGCCTGCTGTTGCTTCCAAAACAATGAAGTGATTTCTTTTTCCTGGAGGACCCATGGTTTATGTTCAGATTGCTTTTCTCTCTCTAAGCGCTCAGAGAGAGCGGGGTAGATGTTTGTGTTCGCTACTAAATTGAAGGGAGCACTATCTCTTTTTCTCTTTTGTGAGCAATCATTGCAAAAAGAGTTGTACATTCTTTCTAAGAAAAACAAAAAACAAAAAACAAGGGACCTAACAAAACTGAGCAGTGTTACTGTATTTTTTAAAAATATTTTTATAGACTCCTTTTCGGGTTATTATGTGTAAAAGAAACAGATACCCCTCTTTTTTAAAGTAGTTAAAACATCGGTAATTTGTATTATCAATTTTTAGAAGTAATTTCCTAGTAAGCTTGTGGCATTAGAAGACACTAGAAGAATTTTTTTTTTCGTGAAATTAGCTGGAACATACATTAACGAACGTAACAAAAATTTTTCCAGAATGAAATATGAACCATGACTACATGTTTACTAAAATGGACAAAGCCAGATGTAATTTTTTTGTTGTTTCTAAGGCCGTAAAATATGGCCTTTGTTAAAGAACACTAAAGCTAGAAATCTAAACGTAAGAACTTTTTAAAGGCTTTTTTCTATTATTGTAAGTGTTAAGACCCCTGCAGAATTCATGATAAGGTGCTATTTATATTTTTCATTGTAAAAGAACTGCCAGGATATCCCATCTTTTCAGCCCTAACTCAGCAAATTTCAGCATTTCATCCAATAACTTTGCCACGGGAAAGACATATTAAAAATTGAAATGGAAACCTAATTCCCAAGGTATCGATATCCTGATAGAACACATTTTCTTGAAGTAAATACATTGTCAAAACGTGTTGGCAATTCTACTAAGTCCAAGTAATTGTTAGTGTTTCACCAGCATATTTGGAATGTAAGATGCCATTTCTTTCACTGACTGTCCAGCATGTGGGAGCAAGGGAGACAAAGTAAGACATTTTGTGTGGGGGGTGGGGGTGCCGTTGACCCCAGTGTCGTGGAAAAGCTCTCTGTAGAAGAAGGTGAGAGAAGTGTTGCTCTAATTAAGTTGTGTTCTTATGACATAATTAGAAAGTAACTTCTGAAAATACAACTTTTATGAAAAAAAAATAAGCTGTTTAAAAAAGAAATTGTAGATTAATTTGATTGGGAAAATGGGCGATTGACAGAGACTGTTTCCCTAATACACTACATCATTTATGTGCTCATACTTTAACTTTTTAAAAAATTTACTTCTACGTTTTGTAATATGACATATGTGTGTTTATTTGTAATTTAGAAAGCTCTGCCTGCAGAAGGTATGCAGCCAAATCAATCCTATCAAACCATTTTACCTGGAGTTTGGTACTGGTTTTTACTTCTCTGATTCTGTATAAGAAAAATAAATACAATTGAATTTCCACTTGGAGCCTTTGTCTTTCCATTATTTGTGTGTGTTCCTTTTACTCAAGGCTTTGGGTGGTACCGAAGAAGGGCTTATGTAACTCTCCTGGCAGACAATGAAAGAAGGAAAATTTTGTAGGCCAACATTGTTTTGGCTCAAATGTCTGGTCTTCAATATTCTAAATATTCGCCGAATATCCTGGTTTCCCCTTTGTTTGAAGCAGCCCACTGAGTTTGTTGTTGTTTTTGTAGTGTGTATATATATATAATTTACATCTTGCACGTATAACTTACATCTTATATATATAATTTATTTTTAAAATCACACTGTCCTTCCAACACCCTCACAGATTTGATAGATACTCAGATTTCATAGATATTTGATATTTGATAGAGATGTCAGAACTGTAGGATCCTCAGTCTTTTCTGTGTTGCTAACGTTATAGCATGGCTTCTTGTTACCAAAACTAAGAAGAGCTTATTGTTCATTCTGAGTGTGGGCTTGTGACAGTATATATTCTCTGTCCCTTGAGTCCCTTGATTCTCACTGTTGTAATATCTTTCTCACTCCACAGAAACATTAGGTGAGAGCACTCAGGAAAAGAGTATTTTCAAGCAGGAACACAACAACAGAAGAGATGCTGGTGGGAACAGCTTACCAACATTCCAGAGCCTTAAGTCTCATGCATCCTTCTTTTTTTTTTTAATACTTTTTTTAAAAATTCCAGGATAGTTAATGTACAGTGTTCAATTTGTTTCAGGTGTGCAATGTAGTGATTCGGCAATTCTCTACCTTGCTCAGACCTTACTCGGCGCTCATCGCGGTAGGTGTACTCTTTTTTTTTTTTTTTCTTAAGATTTTATTTAAAACAATTTAAAGAAATATACCACATAGAAATGTTAGAGAAATACAAAAGAATTATAGGCAAACAATGGATAATGAGAATTCTTTTTAAAAGAGATACACAGTGATAAGAAAAAAAGAGATACACAACAGGGAAGAAAAATAAACAGTTTTTATATACTATTCATACATCAGTTATAAACCATAGCAGTAAAAGCTTTCCGAACATTGGCAAGAAAAGCCGAGAAATTGTTGGTCTTCCTTACATTCTCTTGGAATTCTGTCAGGCACTCAAGATGAGGAGAACTATCTGATACTTCATACTCCCTGGCTTCATTTAGGTGGAGGGAAAACATAAATGGGTTCTCAGGATGCTTAGGGTCAATATTAGTGAATATAAACTGCAATTTATCACCATAAATTTTACGAATTTCTAGTCCAAGTCGATCTTTATATAAATCTGCAGATTTCTGTAGTCTTTTCAACCTCTCTTCATTAGCTTTGTTAGCAGCAGAAATAGTTTCCTTCTTCTTAGCATATTCCTCCTTAAGATCCTGAATGTTTGAGGTCAGTACTTCCAGTTCCTGCTTTTTGTCTTTTATTCCAGCAATCAACCTTAACAAGTTAACTTTTTTTTCCTGAATGACGTTATTCTGCCTACAGATCTGATTTTGATACTCCAAAAACATCTCAACCATTCGTTCTTCTTCCTTTAATTTCACAGACAGCTTTTCTGCACATGCTTTGATGGAGTCTTTGTAGGTATCTCTTAGTCCCACCATCTGACAGGAAGTGTCATTGACAGTGCTTTTGAATTTATTCCAAAACTCATTTATGCTTTTATCAAACAGTGCGAGTTCGTCCTCTATCATTTTGGGAGAAAAAGCCACAAAAGACCTGAACCAATTTGAGAAAAACCGAGTTTCCGGAACCAAGCCGCGGTAGGTGTACTCTTAATCGCCATCACTTACTTCCTTCATCCCCTCGCCCACCTCCCTCGTATCCATCAGTTTGTTCTCCATAGTTAAGAGTCTGTTTTTTGTCTCTTTTTTTTCTTTGTTTTGTTTCTTAAATTCCACATATAAGTGAAATCATATGGTATTTGTCTCTGTCTTATTTCACTTCGCATTATACTCTCTTGCTCCACATAGCAAACGGTAAGATTTCTTTCTTTTTTATGGCTGAGTAGTAGTCTGTTCTGTGTGTGTACCCCCGTTTCTTTATCCATTTCATCTGTGAATGGACACTTGGGCTGCTCCATAATTGGGCTATTGCAAGTAATGCTACAGTAAATATACGGGTGCCCATATCTTTTCAAGTTAGTGTTTTCATATTCTTTGGGTAAATATCCAGTAGTGGGATTACTGGATCCTAGGGTAGTTCTATTTTTTATTTTTTGAAGAACCTCCATACCGTTACCCACAGTGGCTGTGCCGTTCCCATCAACAGCGCACAAGGGTCCCTTTTTCTCCACATCCTCACCAACACTTAGTTTGTGTTGTTGATTTCAGCCGTTCTGACAGGTGTGAGGTGATAGCTCGTTGTGGCTGTGATTTGCATTTCCCCGATGATGAGTGATGCTGAGCATCTTTTTTTTCTCCCCTGTAGAATAAGTTGGACTTTTTTAACAGAAGAAAAATAATGAAATATGCTATTCTCAAGCTTTCATTTTTTCTCTTGATAATAATGATACTACTAATAGTTACTGATCATTTACTATGTGCCAAGCACTATGCAAAAACACTTGATAGGTATTATCTAATTTAATCTGCATAGTGACCCTAACATTTCAATATTATCCTTACTTTATAGATGAAGGATTTAAGTTGTTAAATCTTTTGCACAAGGTTATACAGCAAGCAATAAATACGTCCAGTATCTTACGGGCATCTTTCCATGCCATACAGTATACATAGTTATATACTGGATTATTTTTAATATTATTTTGTACGGATGTCCCCTATTACAAACCAGTGGATTCTTTTTAGTATGTTGCCTTTATAATAGTGCTGCAGTAACCAGCCTAGTCTCATGTGAATATGGCTGGAGGATAAATTCCTAGGAAGGGAATCATGACATCATGCAATCTCAAATTTTGATAGATCCTGTCAAAATATTTTAGAAAGGACTGTACCATTTTATATTTCCAGTAACAACAGATGCAAAGGTCTGTCTCACCATTGCCAATCTGGAGCTGAATATTGCCTCTTTCGTTTTGAAGATTGAGAAATTTTCCTACAAACGTGCGGTTTCAAAACCATAAATAATCAAACCTGATTTGAATAAACATGAACATTTGGAGTTTTTTTCCCCTCTCATTGTACATTCTATAAAATATTTGGGAAGATAAGTACAATATATGAAGTTCGAAAATTGGATGAAAGATGTATTTCCTATCAATAAATATAATACAAATAAGTGTCTTGTTTTTGTTTTTCTTCCAGCTTTATCAAGATACAGACACACTGTGTAAGTTTAAGGTGGATGGTGTAGTGATTCTACGTATGTATATCCTGCACAGTGATTACCACAAAATGATCACCTCACACAGCTACGGGTGTGTGTGTGTGTGTGTGTGTGTGGTTAGAACTTTTGACTAACTCTTAAGTCTGTATAGGTAGAAATATCTTCCTGTTACAGCCTGTATTTCTTTTTTTTTCCCGTTTGTATTTCTTGAGTTAATAGTGAAATTGATACTTTCATAATAGCGTTATTTATAGTGGGTGATGTCAGTTCCCCACCCAGATCACCTTAGATTCTCTTTTCTGTTTTGTGCACCCCATCTCCCACCCTGGTGTGTTTTTGCTTCCAACAGCCGACACCTGTGACTCCTTTTTAAAAAGGATCACAGTTACGTTGCTCCCACACGTGCAGAGAGCTAGATGCCTAGGAATTTACATTCTACAACATGACCTTTAGCCAGCAACGGGTGGGTATGTAACTGGCATTTATTTCAAAGTCCCTGGGGGGACCAGACAGAGACTGCCTTCTACAGGACTTGGCCTGAGACACACTCTCGCTCTGTTTGCTCCATTTTCCTGTCTTGTTTCCCCCACTCTCTTACCAATTTCCCTTGCAAATACTCAATTCCTTGAAAAACCCTTTTTTTTTTTCTTTTAACTTATTTGACAGACAGAGATCACAAGCAGGCAGAGAGACAGGCAGAGAGAGAGGAAGCAGGTTCCCCACTGAGCAGAGAGCCCGATGCGGGGCTCGATCCCAGGACCCTGGGATCACGACCCGAGCTGAAGGCAGAGGCTTAACCCACTGAGCCACCCAGGTGCCCCGAAAAACCCTTTCTTAAATAGCTCTTCTTTAGTAAATCAGTTGCACATGAGTCCTTGTATCAGGGTCTGCTTCTGAGAACCAGACCTAAGCAAGTATCCGGAATATACAATAAACTCGCGTGTTAATGAGCGAAACAGTCCCATAGAAATATGGGCCAAGGATATGAATTGAAAATGTATAGGCGCCTGGGTGGCTCAGTGGTTTAAGCCGCTGCCTTCGGCTCAGGTCATGATCTCAGGGTCCTGGGATCGAGTCCCGCATCGGGCTCTCTGCTCGGCAGGGAGCCTGCTTCCCTCTCTCTCTCTCTGCCTGCCTCTCTGCCTACTTGTGATCTCTCTCTGTCAAATAAATAAATAAAATCTTTAAAAAAAAAAAAGAAAATGTATAGGTCAGGGAACGGGGGGCCAAACTGCTTGCCAACTCCATTACTAATCAGGAAAATGGAAATTAGACAGCAGTGATTGACCATTCCATTTCTATCAAACTGCAAGATGAAAAAGACTGCTGACCTTTTTGGTTAACTAGGATCTGGGCTAACAGGAACCCTACTGCACCGTTGGGGCAGCATAAGTTGTTAAAGGCACGAAGCAGGACACCTAGTGTGTTTTACTGACCACTATATCTCCACTGTATTCCCCAACTAAGTGAGTAGTTTCAGAAGGGACAGATAGGGAAGAGGGGCTGACTGCTAAACAGGGGAGAGGGAACTTCCGAGATGATTTGGTTGAGTACACAAATATGTCACCAATCAATGGGGTGACAGGCATTGCCACCAAACTAGCTCACAGCTGGGACTTGTAAGTGTATCCAAGTTGCCTTTTTTTTTCTTTTAGGATTACAATCTTGAGAATTCATGTATTCATATTTTCAATTAAAAATTATAGCTGCTGAATTTAAGATTTTTTTTCCTTAGGACACCAGTTTTTAAAAATTACAATTAATATTGTGTAGCTATTGGGACACCTGCGTGGTTCAGTTGGTTAAGCAACTGCCTTCGGCTCAGATCATGATCCTGGAGTCCTGGGATTGAGTCCTGCATCGGGCTCCCAGCTCCACATGGGGAGTTGTCTTCTCCCTCTGACCTTCTCTCATGCTCTCTCTCTCTCTCTCCCTTAAGTAAATAAAATCTTAAAAAAAAAAAAAAATACTGTGCAGCTATCGAAGCTCCTGGATATATTCTTTACTTATCTTCCATTGAGGGCCCATATGGAAGTATTGTACAAGTAAAATGTAGAGAATTTCTGCTATCTGCCTTGCTGCCCAGAGTAGTTTAATATATGCAATATATTAAAATGAATATAAAATTAATCGGACACATCATGTCATGTTAGACTCTCTGGATGAGTTTCTGGTCACTAGAGCTGGATGGGCTGTGAATTCTGGCTCTAAAACAGAATGGGCCTCAGAAGGTCTGGTATATTAGGGTCCTCCAAGCAGAACTCCTTAGAACTTTCTCTGGAATGCCCCCAAATTTCAAGATTCACCAAAACAATTAGCCAGTGCATTTTATTTTTTCGTTGTCTCAGATGGCTTTGAGAAACTGATCAAAACTTTAGGTGTTGTTCACAGTAAGTTGCTCCCACACACATTTTACCCTCCCATTCCAGGTGGCTCATAGTTCACTGATAACCCTTCCACTGACCTTAGAATTTGCAATTTTTTCCTATAGACCGTCCTTTGAAATAGGTCCCTTGTAGTAGCGTAAAAGCGTGAGATGATAAAGCCTTAATGTAGTTCACAGAGATGTATAAGTTGTGTTTGGAAATAGTAAGTTTCTGGGGTCACAGAGTTTACCGTGAAGCTTATGTGTCCCAACTGGACCCCTCTGCTTGTAAATCATTAGGTCATATTGGAAATTGAGCAAAGTGATGCATACCTCCTATGTTTGCAGTCTGAGGACCAGAAATAGAGTGACCAAGTGTCCCAGTTTGCTTGGGACAGAAGTTTCCCAAGACTTAGGACTTTTCAGTATTAAAATTGGGAAAGTTCCAGCAAACTGGGAAAGTTGGAAAGTATGCATCATGCACTCGTTGGCAGGACTGGCTACATAAATTGTGGAACCCTGTGCAGAATGAAAACATGGGGCCTTGCTCAAATGTATTAAGGACTGACATTAGAGCATTAAACTGTGGGGCTCCTGTGAGGGTGGAGCCCTCTGTATTGCATAGGTCATGTCCTGAAGCCAGCCCCATAGCACCCCAACCTGAGCTAGAATATATCTATAAGAATAAGAAGAGGGGCTGCCTGGGTGGCTCAGTGGTTTAAAGCCTCTGCCTTCGGCTCGGGTCATGGTCCCAGAGTCCTGGGATTGAGCCCCATATCGGGCTCTCTTGCTCAGTGGGAAGCCTGCTTCCCTTCCTCTCTCTCTGCCTGCCTCTCTGCCTACTTGTGATCTCTGTCTGTCAAACAAATAAATAAAATCTTTAAAAAAATAAAATCTTAAAAGAATAAGAAAGAAGAGGCTGACAAAAAAAAAAATTACAAGAATTGAGCTAGGGAATTATCAACATTTTCTTCTGACATAATGTCTTACCAAATCTCCCAGATAGTTGGTTGTGTATCCAGTAGTAGGAGAGAGTTAAGGTGGGTCTGAGGCCCCTGGTCCCAAGCCAGATTTAGTTTCTCCCAACGATGCCAATGAACGTAAGACTCTTAAGATCTTTTTTTTTTTTTTTATATCTCCTGACATTCTCAGGGGCATTAATGTCCAACAACCAGCAAATATATATTGAATTCCTTCATTCATCACTCTGTACTTGCTGAGTCCCTTGCCATCTCCATAGCACCGAAAACTTTGGAAAAATACAACGATGAAGAAAACTCAATCCTTTCTCTAAAGGAGCCATCTATTTAACTGGGACCCTACATTGTGGGGCAAGAAACAATAGGAGCTCAGGGTAGGGAAGGAAACCTCAGCTAGGACATGGATGGAGTGTGAGCCTTAGCCTCAAAGAGTTCTGTAGGCACTTCAGGGAAATAGCATATATGAAAACCCAAAATTTTGAGTGCTGAGAAGGTTCATGGCCTTGGAGGGGCGGTGTAGGGAGGCAATAAGGCAGGAGGTAAGTAAATAAGTAAAACAGATGGAGATAATTCTCGAAGGGGCTTGAATGATTTGTTCCAGAATTGGAGTTTAGCCTATATAATGGAAGCCAAAAAAAAGATTTCTTTTTTTTTTTTCAAGATTTTATTTGTTTATTTGACACACAGAGAGAGAGATCACAAGTAGGCAGAGAGGCAGGCAGAGAGGCAGGCAGAGAGAGAGAGAGGGAAGCAGGCTCCCTGCTGAGCAGAGAGCCTGATGCGGGGCTCGATCCCAGGACCCTGGGATCATGACCTGAGCCGAAGGCAGAGGCTTTAACCCACTGAGCCACACAGGCGCCCCACATAGAGAGATTTCTAATAGCAGAATGACTTAAGGAAAACAGGCAGAAAAGTGAAGATGAACTGGAATGGAATGAACTGGAATGGAGAGAAGCTGGTGGCCCTCTCTGAGGACAAGGGCCTATTTGGTGCTAGGAGGATAGGAAGAAATTGAAATCATGGCCTCTGCCTCTAAGAGGATAATATACTACCATGTATTTAGCATCAAGGGAGTGCCAGCGGAGTTCCAGAGCCAGAGAGATTGCTTGGGGCTTGCTGGTGAGGTGAGACGAGGGGAGCAGGCAGAGGGTCCTGGGGATATGGAACTGGTAAATGAAGGCATGCAAGACAAATGGAAGGAAAACGGTATGGATGTTGACAACCCACTGTGTTCCGGGAACTAGCTCCTCTGTGTGCTTATTTCGGTCCCGTGACGCTTTTAGAGTCATTTAGGCGGAACTGGAATTCTTTATAGTATTGAGTCTTTCTATTCAATTCAGTGTTTTCTCAACATCTGTTTTCTTAACACCCTCAACAACTCTCGTTGAAGATGGGTAGACAAAAAAACAAAAGCTCCCCTAAAACCTCAGTCTTGGAAGTCAGGTGCTAGGGCCAGCTGTGTCAGAAATGACAGATGTACACGGCACATGGGATTAGGGGCAGCAACCCCCAGGGCAGTCAAAAATTTACATAAAACTTTTGATTCCTTCAAAACTGTACTACCAATAGCCTGCTGTTGACCAGAAGCATTACCAATAGCAAAAATAGTGAATTAACACATATTTCATGTTATATGTACCCTACACTGTATTCTTACAATAAAGTAAGCTAGAGAAAAGAAAACATTGTTAAAGAAGGTCATAAGGAAGAGAAAACACATTTACAGTCCTGTACTATTATTTATTTAAAAAAAATGTGTAAGTGGACCCATGCAGTTCGAACTTGAACTGTTCAAGGGTCACTTGTAATTGTAATCTCTAGAAATCTACTTAACTTTCCTGGGTATCATTTCTCATTTTCCTTAGCTATAAAATGTTCATTTCCTCCTGGCACTAGAATCCTCCCATTCTATAATCTTCCTTAGTGTTTGAACAGATTTTCTATGTTGATGAGGTAGGTAGATTTGTGTCATATTCACAAGAACACACTCTTTTTCTTTCTTTCTTTCTTTTTTTTTTTAAGATTTTATTTGTTTATTTGACAGAGAGAGATCACAAGTAGGCAGAGGGGCAGGCAGAGAGAGAGAGAGAGAGAGAGAGAGAGAGAGAGAGGAGGAAGCAGGCTCCCTGCAGAGCAGAGCCCGATGCGGGGCTTGATCCCAGGACCCTGAGACCATGACCTGAGCCGAAGGCAGAGGCTTAACCCACTGAGCCACCCAGGCGCCCCAAACACACTCTTTTTCTTAGAGCATTTTTTGAGAGTCCAGCAGTTCTAACAGACGGGGGAATGAAAAACTGATATTTTAACTATGACTCTAATCTTGCAAAGTGATACCATTTTTATCAAGCACATTCATCACTGCTGGACCAGGGGGTCTGACATTTCCACCACTGAGATTTAGGGACTATTCCATAAAAAGGTCCCACTCAAGTATCTTACTTGGGTAATGATGGTGTGGCTAATTGGGCTATAAATGGAGAAAAATTAATTTACAGGATTAGCAAACAATTAATAATCAGTAATCCCGGGGTGCCTAGGTGGCTCAGTAGTTAAGCGTCTGCCTTCAGCTCAGGTTAGGATCCTGGGGTCAGGGATCGATCCCCACATCGGGCTCCCTGCTGAGCGAGGAGTCTGCTTCTCCCTCTGCCTCTCCCCCTGCTCCTTCTCTCTCCCTCTCTCAATCTCTCTCTCAAGTAAATAGATAAAATCTTAAAAAAAAATAACCAGTAAACCCTTACCTCTTGGAAGAGAATTCATTTATGGAACAAGCATAGAGTAAAATAAGAATTTCAGAGAATGAGAAGAGGGAAGCCCCAACAGAGAAAGGTGAGGTCCAGCACATTCCATACAACATTGCCAGTCCTGGAGAAGGTGGGTGTGTGAGCATTAAGAAAGGGCATGTGTGGGCAGTCTCCCTTACATATTTGCCGGGGGCTTCATTCCTCCAACCAGTTCAGAAGTTCCTTGCCACGCAGCTATTAATTAATACCGTGGCCTGAGCCAAGTCTCTTACAGTTTTGAAAGTTCAGTTTCTTTACATGTAAAATTGGCTGTTATAATAAAAGATGGGGTACAGTAGGAGGGTGAAGATTAAAAAAAACTGACATATAGAATACCCAGTAAATAAATAAATGGTAGTCAATAAATATTCATTTCCTTCTCTTTTGGTGAGCCTTTCCCTCTCTTCTTCCCAGGCCCTATTTTTCTCCACAGCACTTACCACCATATAACAGTAAGAGATAATTCACTTCTTCATTGTCTCCTCCCATTAGCCTCTCAGTGCCCTGAGAACAAGGATCTTTGTTTCTCTTATGGCCTTCAACAATGCCCGGTAGACTGTTCAAAAATACTTGTTGAATGGATATGTTTGTGAGAATATTGTTTTTCACGCCGCAACCCTCCCTTTGGACAGTGCCATTTTGGTTGACTTGTTTGCTCACACTTGGCAGGCCTTGAATTGATGAGGCTTTTGGGAAACTTTTCTGTATGGGGAGATACTTAGAAAGATGGCCAAACCCGTCTTCCCGAGAAACTGCCCACTGAGTGAGCTGGTGGGCTGAGGAGCCACTAGAGGGCAGCAGCTGGCTCCTCCAGAACGTGGTGACCAGCCCCTCTCCCAATCCCCACCCCACCACCCTGCAGACTGGATGAGGGGTGTGGTATCATGACGGGGAAATAGAAAGGTGGGCAGGAGTCTGCTGTTTTTGTCTCCCTCTTTGCACTCACCTATATATACGTTGCCAGGAAGATCTGTGGCTTTTAGGTGAGAATGAAGTTTAAAGAAAAGTACAGAGAAAGAAAGAAAAGAAAAATTAAGGTATTCTCAGAACAAGATTATTCATAGTGGAGTCAGTGAATCACCTGCCTCAGAATATCCTAAGGTGTTAGTGTAAAATGTGAAATTCTCTGACTTCCTGAATCTGAAGGAAGGCGGGACCTGGGAATTTGCATTTTCTTAGCAAGCTTCCAGGTGATTCTGGCGCTCTCTCAAGTTTGAGGACCACCACACCTGGGGAGTCATCTCCAGACTTTTTATCATGAAGGCCCAGTGTATGTATGTTTGCCTGTTTATTTCTTTATTTATAAGTTATAGGCATAGATGTCTGTTCTAACGTACTGTGTACATTATAAAGCATCCACAAACAGAAAATTTGAAAGGATGAAAGATCACACACATTAAAGTTTATATATGAACTTCCCACAGCACATTTTGGATGAGAGGATGAGTATAATTCATGCAGATGAAATGTTATTTAACTGATCCCCAGGTAATTGTTATGGCACAATACTCATTTTCTCAAGTTTATGGCCCCAGCATCAATGGGCATGAGACAGCATGATTATCTGTAGAGGTTTTATTTCTGTTCCAGTGGTATCACTGGGCATTCTCCTCCCCACAAAATTCACATTTGGTTCTCAGGAAAGTTGTCATATTTACCCTCGTCGCCAACCTGATGTCCCAAGTGCAAATTTGGGGTGGGAAACCGAGTGTAGACAGGTCAGTGTGTTGGTATCATACAGCCCAGCAATGCCCAGGTAATTCACGAACACACACACACACACACACACACACACACACACACACGCACCTGGGGCTACATTAAGACTAAAAAAGTTACAAAGCCCTCTCCTAGGAAACCCTGCCCACAAAAAGCTTTAAATTTAATGAATTGACTCTACTTCTGGTTCTTAACCTTTCTGGAGTCATGGGTCTCTTTGCAAATCTAATGAAATCTATGAGCTTTCTCTCCAGGGCAGGGCAAAAAAAATACTCATCTGACTATATACCACTTCCGAGGGTGTGGAAACTTTTGGAGTTCTCAACGGGTGAGCTCTGAGCCAGCAACATCAGCGTTTCCTGGGAACTTAACTTGAGATGCCCCACGCCCAAGCCTACTGAATCAGAAACTTTGGGGTGGGAATAAGCCCTCCAGGTATTTTTGATGAATGCTCAAGTTTGAGAACACTCCAGAGCAGAGGTTCTCACTGGCTTCCTTTTTAGAATCACCTGGTGATTTTTTTTTTTTTTTTTTAAAGCACTGATGCCTGGGATCCAATCTCCTTTAATTAAAATCAGTATCTTTGGAGGTGGAGCCTGGACACTAGGATTTTTAAAAGCTCTCCGAAGGAGTTACGCTCTGTGGACCAAGATGTTAATAACCCAGGCTACTTCTGCTGATCCCCAAACTAGAGGCACGATAGCACTGGAGAAAAACTTAGTGGAAGCCTGACTCATCACTTTCATTTCCAGGAGAGGACGCTGAGAAGCTTTTCCATGCTGCACAATTACGGGATGTCTAGGCAATGTCTAGGCACCCGGTTCTCCTTCCCCTGCCCGAGGAAGTACCACATACCGAAACAGTGATCCCGAAACCCTCCCGAAGAAGCCTGGCCAGCGAAGACACACGTAGTTAAAAGTAAACTGGATCACAGCATTTTTTGGTATAGATCACTGACATCAGCTTCCAGTGGTTTTTCCTCTTTGGCTCAACATCTGCCATTAATTGTCCTTGAACTCAGTTCATTAAGCTTTCTTAGGAAGGAGCTTAAGTGCTCTGCTTGGCCATTTGAAAGCGACAGAGCTGACATGGGGGGCCACACAGCAGAGACCTTCCGTTGAGAGGTGGGACAGGCCGGGGAGTGTGGCAGGGTCGGGATGGGGGGGCGTGGGGTGGGACCAGGAGTCCTGGGGTTAATGCCTGCTCTGCCACTGACTCACTCCGTGACCTTGGGCTTCTTGCTCAAGTGTTTCATGCCTCGATTTCTTCACTTCTCACTAAGGGTGATAATAATAGCACAACTACCCCATGGGTTGTGACTACTAAAGGGGTTTGACGCATGTCAAGACAGATTTCCACATCAGGTCACACTCTCGGACAGTGAAAGCTCCTGGGGGGTGGCACCAGGGAGCGGGGATGGGGGAAGCTACCCTGCAGCTGCAGGCGAGGCAGAGAGCTCAGGAGCCTGCCTTGTCTTTCCTCGTCGTTTTTAACCCTGAGGATTATAGAAATCTGCCTCTGCATTCTGGCTTCTTCCACACAGAGGGGTAACATCAATGAGTAGAAGTGAAAAGCAGCCGAGTGAGGAAGGGGCAGTGGGTGGGGGGTGGTATGTGGCGCGGGGGGATGATTGGGTGAGGTTGTCTTTATATAGGTGCTTTGAAATTTATATAAAAATGCTGATTTTGATTATGAATTATTTTATTTTTTAAAAAAGATTTTATTTATTTGACAGAAAGAGAAATCATAAGTAGGCAGAGCAGCAGGCAGAGAGAGAGGGGGAAGCAGGCTCCCCACTGAGCAGAGAGTCTGATGTGGGGCTCGATCCTAGGACCCTGAGATCATGACCTGAGCTGAAGGCAGAGGCTTAACCCACTGAGCCACCCAGGCGCCCTTCTTATTTTATTTTTTAAAGATTTTGTTTATTTGACACAGAGAGACAGTGAGAGAGGGAATTCAAGTAGGGGGAGTGGGAGACGGAGAAGCAGCTTTCCCACTGAGCAGGGAGCCTGATGAGGGGCTTGATCCTATGGCCCTGGGATCATGACCTGAGCTGAAGGCAGATGCTTAACTGACTGAGCCACACAGGTGCCCCTTGATTAGGATATTTTAATTGCTCCTTTGCACTAATTCAGGTTAGAATGAATGAATGAATGAACAGGATACATTGTGACATTTAAAAAAAAAACCCCAAAATTTTAGTACTTTGAGTTCTCTATAGGAACTTGGAATTAGCATCACAAAGCCTCCCTGGACGCTGTTAGGAGATTTAGTGAGGCTGGGAGCACCATGGCTGAGAGTGGGGCTCTTACCCTCAAATAGGCAGATGATCTGGGTTTATATCCCATCCCAGATTTTTCACTTGGTGTTTGTGGGGCCCTGGGAAAGTTTATTTTTTTCTAAGCCTCATTTTCCTCTTTCTTACACGCAAGGAGCTAATCATAGTTTCTATATCATAAGGTTGTGTCAGGTTAAAAAAAAAAAACAGAGTAGGAAAAACTTTATTCAGAAGGACTATTGCAACACGAGAATCTCCAATCTCAGGAATCTGCAGCCGTCTCAAAAACAAACAGAAAAGGCTTTTCTTTTCCAGGCTGGGGTAAGCAGAGCTTGGCAGCAATAGGAGGTTGGGCAAGCGCGTGGCATGCTGGCCCGGGTCTGACAGGAAATGTGTCTCCCTGTGGGTCATCCGATTCCCCGGATAAGCTAATAAAGGGACACTTCCGTGCTTGCTCAGGCTTGGGGGCAAGCAGAGGTCAGGGCCTGCGGGGAGGAGAGAAGCCTCCCTGCAGTGTGGGGAAGACAGAGCAGCATGAGAGGCATGGGCAGTTGCGGTGGGTTGTTTAGAGGATCAAGTGAAATCATGTGCGTAAATTACTTACCAAGGTTTCTGGGTATTACCGATAAATGCTGGGGTTATTTATTTATTTAAAAAGACTTTATTTATTTGTTTGTCAGAGAGAGAGGGAGAGAGAGCACAAGCAGGGGGAGTGGCAGGCAGAAGGAGAAGCAGGCTCCCCGCTGAGCAAGGAGCCCGATTCAGGACTTGATCCCAGGACCCTGGGATTATGACCTGAGCAGAAGGCAAAGGCTTTAACCTACTGAGCCACCCAGGGGCCCTGGTTTTGTTTTTTTTTTTTAATGACAAATGCTTGATTCTCAAATGCTTGGGAGTAGCTTTTTCTTTGTTTCAAGCAGAATAATTCAGTCACACCTACGTGACAATGATAACACCCACCCAGAGCACAGCTACTATGTTCCAGGCCCAAGGTTGGGGAGAGGTCTGGACTTGGATGAGATGGCATTTCTGAGCTCAAGGGCTTCCCTGTCCAGAGGGAAAGAGGACATTTTATGTGATCTAACAGGGAAGGGCAACCATTCTGTCAGATACAGGATACCAGGGGAAAATGTGTGTGTGTGTGGGGGGGGGGGTGTCAGTTAACTGGGGGGACTATTGGGAAAGAAGAACCTGGACAAGACGAGAGCCCTGAATGGATTCTGGAAGGAGAAGAAGGGTTTACCCTGATGAGCTGGAGAGAACGAGCATTCCCATGCACAGGGACCAGCACATGCAAGAACAGGGTCTGAAAGCCTGTTTTCAGACCCTGGTTATGTCATTGGGCCAAAGACAAGGACCCCCAGGTTCTGGGTGGAGTGATACTGGGTCTGCAGGGGCTGGGTGATGAAAGCCACTGAAAGGGTCGGGGTGTGGTAGGTTCTGCAGTTAGGATAGTCATCTAGCATCATTCCCATAGTTCAGTGTCTGCCAAAGTGCCGATTTCAGTGCTCTCCGAGACCAGGATTTCAGGAGCGCCATGTGCATGGAGGACTGGGAGAGTTCAGCCCAGAACTGTTGCCTTGAGGAGCCCATGAAACATTCAAAACCAGATACTTAGGGGTGCCTGGGTGGTCTCCTTGTTTCACCTTGGGGAACTTGAAAATTTCTTGGATGATGGGCTGCCTTTCAGCAGTAGGGAAATGGAGACTTAGAAAGTAACTTTCCCAGGATCCCTTAGCTGGTGTGTGGTGGAGCTGGGGTTTGAACTCACATCAACAGAATGGATTTGACTCCTTATTAGTGCCTGACTCATAAAACCAAACTTAATGTCTTCATATAATGCACAAAATTAATAATACCTATTACCTTAATCCTGGTCATACACTGACAAAAATTATTACCCAAGCCAACTTTCCTAAAACATCGTTTTTTTTTGTTTCATCAAAAGAAGCCATTTGTAGAAAAGGTGAAAAAAAGTGTGGTAGTCATTCAGTCTTTTCCCCTCCCTCCCAAACACACACACACACACACACAATCTTTATTATATCACTTCTGAATTATGATTTTAATTTAATATACATAAGAAAACCTTGCAAGTATAAGCAGGCTCAAAAGACTAGTCACAAGTAATTCAAACGCATTAGCCCAAAAGACACCAAATAAAATTATTTATGATACATCAGTCATTCTGTTTTTCTCATAAATCTTGAAACAGAAGCTGGTCCTAGTTTCTCATTTTTACTGTTCTTTCCTCTATTGAATTATGTAAACATTCCAAAGATATAAACATCTTTATATACAAAGAAGCAATGTGGAAGTATGTGCGACCTTACACATTTTCCCCTCAAAACAAATTATGATAAAGTTGCTTTGAACCTGCTCTTCAATTATACAAGGAAGTGAATCTGAAAGATACAGAAACCTAACTTAAGTAAGCAATCTATTTTTTATTTGAAAATAGCATAAACATCTGAATTGAGCTAAGCTGCTTGGAAAAGTGGAAGGAGTAACTCTGTTGTCCCTAAGCTTTGTCAGTTAGGACACAGACAGGAATTGCCAGCCCCGGGAAAAAGAATAAGTCTAATGTAATGTCCCACATGCCATCAAGTTAGAGCAGCTCATCAAGGAGATTTAAACTGGTCCGTCTCCCTAGAAGACAGAAAGGTTAATTTAATTATGACAACATTCTTTTTTTTTTTTCTTTCTTCTCTCCTCACTCTCCCCCTCCCCATCACCCCTCTTCTTCCTGATTACTCCTGCCCCATATTGTTACCTATTGAACATTTTCAACACTTTTCTCATTGTTTCAGAGCTTTCATCTGTCACTTATCTGTGCTTAGGTTACAGGAGTTGAGGCTTCATTTTATTTTGCATCATTTATTATTATTATACAGATTTTTATTTATTTATCTGAGAGAGAGTGAGAGAGAGCATGAGCAATGGGGAGGGGCAGAGGGAGAAGAAGAAGCAGGCTCCCCACTGAGCAGGGAGCCAGAGGTGGTACTCTATCTCAGGACCCTGAGGATCATGACCTGAGCCGAAGGCAGATGCTTAACCAACTGAGCCACCGAGGTAACCTCGCCTCATTTATTAAAACATTTTTTTTGATAAGGGGCACAGAGAACTCAAGTGATGGATACAAAGTATACAGCTAATAAGATGTATACAACTAGTAAGTAGAGGAGTGAGGATTCGAACCCAGGGAGGTGAAGCTCAGAGACCGTGTCCTTTCCTTGAAGCTGCGCCAACTCCCCAGTTTTTGTATCTGAGTAAATAACAATCAGTACAATGTGCTGAGCCTTCTAACTGTTGATGTGCATACATATTTATCACCCCATGTTCAACACGCAGCCACCTTGGGAAGTAGGTTTAACCACCACGTTTTGCAGACAAAGAAACATTGCGTGCAATGGACTCTGCCAAGACTGCACAAGCTGGCACCCAACCCAGGTCTCATAGTTTGTATTTCAGGCATGTTTCCATCTATTACCTCATGGAAGGCCCGTGCCAGGCTCAGGAATCTCTCTCAATAAATACTTTCTGCTTGAACGCGATGGGTCTGCACACACTCTGTAAAAGGTCTGCAAGAGCCTGTCGGGGTAACTAAGACTCAGGGAGTGAGGAAGCTTGTTGGGGTCACTCAGCGAGGAGGCTTTGGAACTAAGCTGTGAGCCCAAGTCCCCCCACAGCATCCCACAGGGTCGGGAGGTGGGGGATGCTGGCCAGCTGGACGAGAGGCAAGCTGCCAACAAGAAAGGAATCCTCAGCAGACCAATTGTTAAAAAATGTAGCTCTCGTGTGCCCTGAAATATCTGGTAGTGAAGTTTCATGATTGTCTGCATGTTACTTCCCGATGGTTCAGGGAGAGAGTGAGCAGATGTAAACGGTTTGTGCCTCCAGGTGAAAAAATATAGGTGGTCATCGTACTGTTCCTTTACGTTGTATGCAGACTTGAAGTTTTTGAAATAAAAACTTGGTGAAGAAGGAAGGGAGGAGAGGGGGAAAAGAGGATGGGAGGGGGGGGGAAGAAGGGAGGGAGGACAGGGAATTCAGGCAGTGTGCATTCACCCTCGGATTCTACGGTTACCAGGCACGGACAACCGTGGATCCTTCTACTGTATTCTGACTATCAAGTGATTTATTCATTAAAATTGCTAAACTACAGGGGCACCTGGGTGGCTCAGTCGGTTAAGCGACTGCCTTCAGATCAGGTCATGATCTCAGGGTTCTGGGATCGAGTCCTCGCATTGGGCTCTCTGCTCAGCAGAACGTCTTCTTCTCCCTCTCCCTCTGCTGCTCCCCCTGCCTTTGCTCTCTCTCTCTCTCTCTCTAATACATAAACAGAATCTTAAAAAAATAAATAAAATTGCTAAGCTACAGTATCTGTATAGTTGGCCCTCACTGAAAAGAGTCAGTGTACTGGTACCTATGGGGATATTTTAAAATTTATAGATAATCCTCAAAATGCATAAACTACCATCTTCTATTCAAAGGGCAGCTGTATTTGTCATAAATCTGGCAATGAAAATTTGCTTCCTAATTAAATATATGATTCTTTTCTGTTTAGGCAGAAAAAGAAATAATGAAAGTGTTTGAAATGAGCTGATTTAGCAAGCATGAAATCATTTTGGATGAATTACAAGATTTAGATGCTCAATATTCTTAACTGCTCTCACGAAAATAATTTTGATGGATTACTAACTGGTAGTTTTCTTTTCTTCCCATGTGCATTTAAAGACCAAAACATTTAATACAACACAATAGAACTGAAAATTTATAGCCCAGGGTTGCCTGATTGGTGTTTTCTGGTTAAATGTCCTACTCTTGATTTTAGCTCAGGTCGTGATCTCAGGGTCCTGAGATCAAGCCCGGTGTCAGGCCCCTATGCTCAGCGTGGAGTCTGCTCGAGATTCTCTCTTCCTCTGCCCTTCTCCCAACAGTCTCTCTAAAGTAAACAAACAAGACTTTGGAAGGAAAAAAAAAATGATAGAACAAAAATCTCAATAGTCAGTGAAATTTATATGTAAATTATATGACCTTTTAATTTATATTTTGGATATTTTAAAATTTATGATTGTTAAACTTTTTTTGAATATAAGCTAGAAGGTAGGAAAAAAAGTCAAAGTCTTCTTATTGATCATTTACCATTTGAGTTGGATTTCCTTTAGGTCTTTTTAAAATTCATAGTTTGTTTTTTCTTATGTACAAAGTTGTTTATTCTCTATACTTTACTTTTCTTTGTATCTTGCTCTTTTTATTTTTGTCTTTTTAAAAAGATTTTATTTTTAAGTAATCTCTGTACCCAATGTGGGGCTTGAACCCGAAACCCAAAGATAAAGAGTCATATACCCTTCCAACTGAGCCAGCCAGGCGCCCTTATGCCTTGCTCTTTTACAATAACACTAAGTTGGGACACCTGGGTGGCTCAGTGGGTTAAGCCTCTGTTTTCGGCTTGGGTCATTGTCTCAGGGTCCTGGGATCAAGCCCGCATCATGCTCTCCATTTGGCGGGAGCCTGTTTCCCCCGCCTCTCTCTGCCTGCCTCTCTGTCTGCTCGTGATCTCTGTTAAATAAATAAATAAAATCTTAAAAAAAAATAAAATAACACTAAGTCATAAGCATTTTCAGTATTACTGTAGTTTTAAAAATATTTTTAAGGTAGGGGAAAATGCTAACAAAATAACTCCAGAGGATATAGAAGAAATCAGGTGGAGAGAAGGGGAACTGGGTGGATAGAAGACAGGGTAGGATACAAACTTTCCAAGTGAATACCAATATATGAAGTGTACATTTCTGAGACACAGAGTTTTTGACCTATATGCATACAATGGTTGTTAGAAATTTAAAGAAAATGATTTGGATCATTTAAAATGGGGGCATAATTTTATCTTAAGTAGATGGACCACAATTCATATTTCTTTACATAGTTCTTCCTTATGGAACTTTTGAGCTCTGTTTAATTTTTTCCTCCTATACCAATTTGTGTTTTGAAATATTTCCATGTGTGTTTGAACAATTCTCTGGTCTGGCTTGGTCATGAGTTGAAATAACCGCACTTTCTTGCTGTCCACAAGTTTATTTTTGTTTTTTTTATGTAGTCAGAAGTCTTTATTTTATCTGGAGACTAAATCCTCAGTGACTTCCTCTTATCCCCCCACTTGAGAACCCTCTCTCTCTTCTAGATCAGAAATCTCATCAAAATATAGGTTTTGCATTGGTATGTCCTATTCTTTTCCAGAGAAAATACAATGCCTGACATGTGTTCCACATATTTCTTGGCAACTTTTTTTATTTAAGATTTTATTTATTTGAGAGAGAGAACACACTTGAGCTGGGGGAAGGGAGAATCAGACTCTCCACCGAGCACAGAGCCCACCTTCACTTGGGGTTCGATCCCAGGACCCTGGGATCATGACCTGAGCCAGAATTAGATGCTTAACTTACTGAGCCACCCAGGCACCCAATTCTTGGCAACTTTAACCTGCTGTCTAGATCTATTTAGGGAGTAGTGAGAACATTCTGGGCTGGACCATGACGTGTCATTGTTGTCAAAATGTGTGAATGACAAATGCCCAGTCCCTGGGGATCTTCATATAAATAATAGTAAATGTTATTGTAAACTTCTACATGTATTCAGAGTCCTCTTTCTCCAGGACGTGGTCAGCTGGGCATGAGACTGAAAAGTTTGGTCCCCTTCAGCCTGTGTATATTAACACATGCAGAGAGCAGAACCGGGTTCTCGGCCACACGATGTCTCCGTTCCCCTGAGCTGACAGAGAAGGCTGCCTGGACTTTCCAGCCTGGGTTTTGGCAGCTGCCACCCTCTGCACCCTCCCTCCATCAGCACAGGTGGCCTTTGCCCTGGTCTCCTGTATGATGAGAAGAAAGCGCCAGGACCTCAACTTACCCCACAGCAGCCGCAGCACTGACAGTCCCCACACAGGGTCCCCAGGAGTCCGTTGACGATCTGGATGACACAGAGAAGCATCTGGATCCCTCCTACGACCAGCAGGATGGAGAAGAGGGTCAGATTCCAGGGCACCACGTTGACAGGTTCTAGGCATTTCCCGTACAAGCTCTCATCCTTGAGGTAATCCCTGTTGGGGACATGGAGTTGAGAAAGGAGTTGTTTGTAAAATGTATGCAGTACCTGGGCCAGAAAGACACCACCATGATTTTCTGTTTTGTAATACTTTCCATCCCAAGCACAAGGTCCCTAAGAAAAATGTCCCATAATAGGCACCTGGGTGGCTCAGTCGGTTGAGTGACTGCCTTTGGCTCAGGTCATGATCCTGGAGTCCTGGGATCAAGTCCTGCATAGGGCTCCCTGCCCAGCGGGGAGTTTACTTCTTCCTCTGACCCTCCCCTCTCTCATGCTCTCTCTCTCTATTCTCTCTCTCTCAAATAAATAAAATCTTTTTTTTAAAGAAAAATATCGCATAATAGCAATTTTAAAAACAACACCTAACATATACTATGTACCAGCCAGACCCTGTTATGAACATTGTACACATATCCACTCATTTTTTAGTTTTTAAGGGCCTAATTCTAGCCCAATTGTGAATTTGATTCAACTGTATTTTTGTTAACATGCGAAGATTTAGTTACTTCCTTAAAATTCCTTAATTCCTTCCTTAAAAGAGGAAGAAATCATCTGCTACCTTTATACATAGTTTATGAAACTTTGAAGTAGGAGAAACTGCAATATCTTTATAAAATATATATATTAGGAGTTCAATGCAATATAAAGGGCATTGTGTCTTGAAGGAGAAATATGAAGTATATTATCTTTAAGACACAAAGAAGAGTAAAGTAGGTAAATGTGGATTATTATAATTTCTTCTCATATTCTTAGAGCTACAAATTGGTCTCTCCTTCTTCCTTTATGTATCCTCTATCCTTTCAAGAGCTCAGTGGGAAACTCCATCTGGCTACTAAATGAACATCTACCATATTGTTTCCAGATCTTTTTGACGACTCCTGTTCCTGACAAATTTAAAATTCTCATGTTAAATCCACTCTGTATTAAGATCCTCAAAAATCTTTGGAGTGAAGGAAGATACCCTGGAGTTTAATAGAGCAGAAGGGGTAAAGGCAAGATGGGGCATTTTGCTCTTGATTTCAAAATAAAACATCATTTGTAGCATTGATTCACCTTTCCATAATTGCACAGTGTCTAGCTGCTTATTAGCTATGGGACTTGCGTCCTTATTATCAAGTGGGAATAACATCAAGTCATAGGGCTGCTGTGACAATGACATGAATCGATACCAGCGAAGTGCTTAGAACAGCACCTAGCATGTAGTAAGTGCTCAATAAAGCACTAGTACTGTTACTATTTTACTTAATCTGAGCAGTGTGGCCTAAAAGGAAAGAACCTGGTATTTTGGATTCAGCTGGGCCTGGGTTTGAACGAGAGCATTCTTCTCACTAGCTGTGTATTCTTCATATGAGTCTTACCCCAACCCTTACCATCAGTTCTTCATTTATAAAATGGGCTGAGAACAACCTCGCCATTGTGAAGACCCATGAAGATAAGGTACCTCATGTATTGTATAAAATTCCCTTTTTTAATAACTTATTTTTTTTTAAAGATTTTTTTATTTATTTGACAGACAAAGATCACAAGTAGGCAGAGAAGCAGTCAGAGAGAGAGGGGGGAAGCAGGCTCCCTGCCAAGCAGAGAGCCCGATGCGGGGCTCGATCTCAGGACCCCGGGATCATGACCTGAGCTGAAGGCAGAGGCTTTAACCACTGAGCCACCCAGGCGCCCCTTAATAACTTATTTTTTAAAACTCTTCTTTCTGTTCTGCATTTTTCTATGCAGTCCTCTCTTTCTTTACAATTTTCAAACTTGATTATAGAAAGTCATAAAGGCATGGTATTTACCAGGCGCATTCTAGAAAGCAAAGATTCTAAGAAGTAATTGGCAATCCCCAGTTCTTTCCCTCGGCAAGAGTCTGTGCAGAGATGGGACGACAGCGCCTCCTGGCGGTGAGATTGGTAAAATGCTCATGGGGGCTCTTGAAAACAATGGTTGAGTTTGGATACCTGGAGAATTCTTCTCAGTCCCACCTCTGCTGCTGCCTCCCCGCTCACAAACCACCACGAATACCCATTCTAGACCCTTCTACTTTCCTCCCAGATTCTCAGGCTCAGAGTCTCTGAGATTCTGGCCATGACTACACTGTGCAACTCTCCAACCCCAGGAGAGAGGGGGCCCTAATTTTTCATGGCCCCAGGAGCTAATCATGTTTCTGCATACTGTGAAGCAAGGAGAGCTGAATCAGTATAAAGCCCCTTAACTGGAGTTTTCCAGCATCTCATTATTGTGAAGGCTATTTCCACCTGAGCGGCAGTAATCCCATCCACATCCAGATAGAAAGCCATGGGTTTCCTGAAATTCACTTCTTGCAAGCATCAAAGGCAGCAGATGGAAGGAACAAGGAAGCCCAAATGCATTGCCCAGGGTGCTCTGCCTGGCTTATTCAAGGGGCTACATCTTCCAGAACGGACTCCCAATGTTTCTCCTGCACTCGGCTGTCTTTGGTAGCCCTCCTGTACTACTCAACACTCTGTGTCCCTCCGGAACAGAGCCCCCAGGACCCCGTGCTGCCATTGTCTGTCCATGTGCCTGTCTTCTTTCTAGGACCGTACACCTACAAGGGCAGAGACCATGTTTCCTGCCTGTCCCCAGTTCTAGCACAGGGAGTGGTCAGTCACTAATAGCAGCTGTCATGCCCTGGTCTTGCCCGTGCAGGGCCCTGGGCTAGCGGGTTCACACCGTCCTTCCCAATTCTGCAAGGAGAGGCTATTTTACTGCAACAGTGCCACGCATAAAGTAGCCTCCACGACATAGTCACTGAATGAACAAACATAGGCAGATTCAGAACTTGAGTCCAGTGCGGCAGTGCCTGCATTCGATCTTGGGTCTATCAGACTCCACAGCCGATGTTCTTCATCATTACACAACCCCTCTCTGCTTGAGTAATTATATCCCTTCGGTATATTAGCAATATAATGTATTTGTGAAATTTGATTTATACAACATATTTATCATAGCATGTCAATTAAGATCTACCTATCCCATGGTAGAGAGAATATCCTCTTTGGACCTTTATGTGGGTGGGTAGAAATTAAAGCACAAAGTCATTATGAAAGCATAACATTTCAGAAAGTTCTAATGCGTAAAAATGAATTCTGTTTGCAGTCATGAGTTCTGTTCATGACGATGAATAATAAGGCGGAATGTTCAGCTCACAGCACCTGGCAGTAACGGTGCCAAGAGCTTTCTGGACATCAGGTTATTTCCTTCTTGCCTGAGTGAAGCAGAGCTTGCCGTCATCCTTCCTTGACCGAAGATCACACCACTGGCAGGTGGCAGGGGTGGGTCTGGTCCCCCAGTCCAGTCAGGCCAAGAGCAAAGCTGTTTCACATCCCCAAGTGCTGCCTGCTCCATGAAACACCCGCCCCCCCTCGGTCGGTGTGGCTTTTGGCTCTAGGGAATGTGTTCAAGAGCAGCTCAGGGAGTTCCTTGCAGATGAGGAGTCTTTGAAGTACAAATGCAGATGGTCTCAACTCAAAGTCCAGGCAGAACCTGTATTGTACTCTCTTCCATGTTTTTGTGTGAGGGAGCTCGCCTTACTTCACCTTCCCCGGGGAGCGTCGCAGCCTGACTGGGCTGGTCGAGTACTGTGCGTGGCCGTTTCCCTTGCCCCCCCGCCACTGCTAACTGTCCTTGGCAGTTCTCTGGCTCTCCCTCCTGTAGCTGCCCCCATGCCCGATGCAAGCTGCTTCCCGTTCAGCAGCTCAGGGTCAAGGTACACGTAGCCAATTGTCTCAGAAAGGAAGACCTTGGATGGGAGGAGGTCCTACTTCAAAGGAAGCCAAGAGGGTGTATCTCAAAACGTCCGAGGTTTCTTTTTCCTTCTAGAATGCTTCTTTAGTATGGTTTTTGTGACAGAAAAAGTTAACTGTCTTTGCTCTATTAATATGATCGCCAACAAAATTTTCTGAGGAAAACAACAAAAACAGGCTATGTTCTATGGCATTGAAGAGTCCTGAATTTTGTGTCGCAAGTTGGAAATCTCAGAGTCCACCTTAATAACTTCTGCCCTGTCTCCTCATACTTTATCCTGATGATATCCTCTCAGATGGTCTCTGAAATCTGTGTCCTTCTTTTGAACCCCAATTCCACTGCCTTGCAGGTGTCCATAATCTTATCTGGATTACTACTCCAAACTCTTACTTTTTCTCTCTTTGTTATTGAGCCCTTGTTCTTTCTCCATATCACTGCCGTCATGATCATCCTAGAAATCCACAAGTGGTGGTGGCATGTCCTGCTTGAAGTCCTCTGCTGGTCCCCAAGGTCCCAAAGGTCTGGCCTGCCTGTCTATTGCACCCCCATGTGGTGTCCCCTTCTGTTTCTCTCTGCCACATTCAGCCTGAGCTTCAGGCTCACAGTGATGGGACATCCTCTGAGCATGTTGCTCCTTCCCCTGCCTGAAATGTGCTTCTCCTCCCTCTTTGGAAGACACATTTTTGTTCATCTCTCCAAACCAGCTCTCATCCCCTCCTCAGGGAAATTTCCCTTGCACTTCTCCATTTCATCCTTTTCTGCACCATGAGGGTCTGGCAGGTACGGGCACCCTGACTAGCCGCCTGCTCACTGGGGCAGGAGTCACATGTCTTTCCTACCCTGCTCCACGTCTGCGACCGGCTGCAGCACGAAGTAGCGTGTCGACCAAGTGTTTGTTTGCTTTTTAAAGTTCTCCTTCTACTCACGACTAGCTGCGGAGCCCTGGGAAGATTAACCTTTTTTGAATTACATTTTTCTATCTAAGGATAAGAATTCTCCTCAGATTTATTAGGAAGATTAAGTGAGATAATGCATGCAAAACCACTTAGCCCCTTATGGTTAAGGAGAAGGAGGAGGGGGGAAGAGGAGGAGGAGGAGAGAGAAAAGGAAGAAAGAAAGAGAGGAAGGGAGGAAGGAAGGGAGGGAGGCAGAAAGGAAGGAGTGGCAGTGACTGCCACTGCCCTTCGGTGATAAGGAAAGAGTGACAACTGTCCTGAATCCTTTTGCGGGAGCTTGTGCATGCAAGTGACTCATCTGTGCTCCTCACTGGTAACTGTGCATGTGTGTTAGGTCTGCAGCTACAACAACAGCCGCTGCCATGCCCACGTGCTGGAAACCCCTAGATAAGAAGTATCCACTGAGGCAGAGGTGCTGGAAACCCCTAGATAAGAAGTATCCACTGAGGCAGAGGTCCCTGAGCTACGCTAGATGGAATCTATAATTTGCACAAAAAGCAGAGACCGCAAATCACTATCACTCTCCTTCTAGAGAAAACACTGTAACTTGGGCTCAGAAAGATTGGATCTGAGCTTCACTCACTAAGAAACAGCATAGCTCGGGGCAAGCTGCATGTCCTCTCTGGGCTCAGCTTTCCTCCCTCTGAGGGAGAGTTAATCCCACAGGCTTTTTGTAAGCATCAAATGAAATACTTTGTTCACCAGAAAACACCGAGTGACAGAGGTTCAGTTATTGCTGAAAGAAAATCAGGATGAGCCCCAGCAGTCGGAGGGAAGGTTTAGAGCTCGCATGGGAGATCAGGTCGTAAAGGGCAGTGAGTTCTTGCCTCAGAAGACAGGACACAGGATGTAGGAGACAATGGAATGCTGAGGAAAACCTGCCAGGTCGCAAAGAGGATAAAGTGTGACACGCTCCACCTAGAGCCCCCCCCCCCCCCCCGCCCCCGAAAGCCCTTCCTGTGCCAATTGTGGCCTATTTCAGGCCTTGTACACAGAGAGAGGACTTGTACCTTCTGTGGGATTAAATGCCAGAGTCAGGGCATGAGGGAAAAAAAAAAACCAACCATGGGTAGTCAAATGACTTTTAAATATTCTACAAATCACCTGGAAAGTGTAGTACCCACGGCTTTGCAATAAGCCCCTATCCAGCCATGTTTAATCACAGCGTAGCTTGCAGTCTCCGCGTAGACCTCACGGGAGGCAAACCTCTCTCCTCTCACGTAGAATTATCAAAGCCCGGCCATGCACAGAGGAGGGTGCAGAATTCTGAAATGCTCCTGCTTGCCCACAATGTCGACTCTACCCTGTTTTCATTATTAAACCTCGGTGATCTGATACCGGTTCATGAGTGGGTCCGTTGTGAGGAGAAGGCATGATGACTTATAGGAAACTGGCCATCACCGGGTAACGGGGAGGTAGATGGCGGTGATGTGCGTGGAAACTTTCTTCACCAGAAGGACAGAATAGTTTGAAAAGTACTTTCCTGTCCTTCCCCCACACTGGCATTTCCTGCTGCGGCCCACAGAGCAGCTGTCACTCTCCTGACTCTGGGCATCCATCCCATTCCCTCCCAAGCAGGGAGTGGCTATGCCCGCAGAGTGTGTGGGGGCCTAAGGCCATCGTGTTGCCTTGGGGTGGGACCATGGGGCCGGGGTTGTGTTTCCTTTCTCCCTCCGTTTTGGACTGAGACTTATCCTAATTGACTTTAAGTTCAGCGTTTATGTAACAATAAATAGAAAAGTGCTTCCTACCACACTGAGGCTGTGGGTAGAGATAACAGTAGGAGCGGCCTAGAAAAGAGACAAGCTGGAGTTTCAGAAACACACCGCCAGGAGGGAGAGAGTAAGCCGTCTGGTGAAGAACCTCAGGAAATGGATCCCGTGTCCGATTTCCGTGCTCATGCAGGCCAATCCCAAGGCAGTTGGACACTTCCAACAGCCCTCTGCCAGAAAAGGGGGCTGTCCACAATGATGAGGATACTAGAGGCCTGGACCCCTGTGTAACTCTCGAGAATGGCAGGGATGCTCTCTTACCTGAAACCCTTGTGGCCCGTATCACCACCGAACCAGTGCTCTGTCTCCCCGTCGAAAGCCTGCTCTTGTGGGACTTTACACTCTCATGGAAATTAATACAGAGAGTGTTCAGATTTCTTTAGGCACGGACCCATCCTCCCCGTGCAGGAGGACCCCACAACCGCGTTTCCTGACCACCTCGGTGTGCGTCAGTCAGTGCCAGGCAGTGAAGAACAAAACCGAAATGGTTCCAGTCCTCCCGGAGGTCAGAGGCCGGTGCAGCGCTGCCTCACAGACCGTCGGTGATGATGGAAATGGCCTGTATCTGTTGAGTGTTGATGCAGTTGCTGCTAGACACATATAGCTGCTGGTCCTCGAAATATGGCTAGTTGATTGAGAAATTTTTAACTTCATTTCATGTAAATGAATTAAAGTTTGAACAGGTACATATGGCTACTGGCTACCGCACTAGACTGTGCAGTCTGTGGACAGAAGGATGCGTAATACAGAAAGACTAGAACTCAAAGTCAGAAGACACGAGTTGGGGCTGCCTTCTGCCTTCAACCACCCGCGTAACTTTGAGCAAGCCAAATTTAGTACGCCTGCCTTGGCTTACTAAACCTTACTAAACTTACAGCCTCGGGGTTGCGGAGGGGATTAAACTACAAATTGGTGAGGAAAGAAGTTCTTTATCAACTACAAAGTTCCATGAACATATCAAGTGGTATTTTAATGCGTTCTGCTGACATGAATTCTCCTGAAGAATCTGCAGTATCTTCAATGTCATTTTCCATAAGCTCGCACCTTAAAAAGTTGTTTGGTCAGAGAGCGTTTGGGGTGTTAGTGAAAGCCTTTGCGCCCTGTTACTGGGTAGTCATTCTTGTTTTCTGTTATAAGATTTTCCATGGATGCCACCATGTTCTCTTTACTAATATTATGAGCTGCCTCGTGTTGCTGCTTGTAAATGTTTGAGTGTTGGTCATGGTACCGCAGACCTCCTTCTCTCAGGCCAGCTGAAGCACCCTTTCTTGTTATGTCTCCTGCTGTCTGACATCAAAAGCTCAATTAGAGGTGAGATCTTGCGCAATTTCACTCCTGCCACACTGGCTCTGCCTCAGAGGAGTAAGGCGCCCGAGACTCATCAGATGAAGGGGACGGGACCTGTGCAGGGCTCCCCTTGGGCCATTAACCTGCCCGTGCCCCTTGTGGGGATACAGGGCATTGCAGGATGTACCTTACCCGTCGTGGAAGGGGTAGCCCCACGTGCTGTTGTCCATGAGACACTTAGGACCCTTGTTGATTGAGATGGCTGAGACGACAAATGAATATCCAGCACCCAAGAATCCAATCACAGCAAATATTGTGGAGGTGAACATCTGAAAGAGAAGGAGAGAGACAGGCAGGTTCTTAAGTGTTCCTGAGGTTACCCCCAGCACACCTGACTGTTGTTGAACACTCCAGGGAAGTTAGGGGTAAGAGCCAGTCTTCCTAGTAGGTGGAGCCAGTGGGGTCTCCCAGAAGGAATTTTGGTACCTTATGTCCCCTTCTCTCCCCCATCCCCATATCTTTTTTCGCTCATGGATGGCTGACATGCTAGTTCTGGTTGATCCCTTGGAACCATGGTTTTTAACTTTATTA
The DNA here is from genome assembly GCF_922984935.1 of Meles meles. Lineage (NCBI taxonomy): Eukaryota > Metazoa > Chordata > Mammalia > Carnivora > Mustelidae > Meles > Meles meles. Next base: position 87,319,921 of record NC_060069.1, read on the forward strand.
AGAAAAGACTTGGGGCACCTGGGTGGCTCAGTGGGTTAAGCCTCTGCCTTCAGCTCAGGTCATGATCTCAGGGTCCTGGGATGGAGCCCCACATCAGGCTCTCTGCTCGGCGGGGAGCCTGCTTCCCCCTCTCCCTCTGCCTGCCTCTCTGCCTACTTGTAATCTCTTTCTCTGTCAAATAAATACATAAAATATTTAAAAAAAGAAAAAAAAAAGGAAAGAAAAGATTCTCCTCCTAATCTCCCTCCTTCTCAGGGCTAATATGAAAGGCCAGGCTATTTAGACAGATTTTTTTTTAAAATACATTTTTAATGTTGTGATTTTCTTTTTTTCTTTATAATTTTTTATAAACATACAATGTATTTTTATCCCCAGGGGTACAGGTCTGTGAATCGCCAGGTTTACACGCTTCGCAGCACTCACCATAGCACATAACCCTTCCCAATGTCCATAACCCCACCACCCTCTTCCTACCCCCCGCCCCTGCAACCCTCAGTTTGTTTTGTGACATTAAGTGTCCCTTATGGTTTGTCTCCTTCCTGATCCCATCTTGTTTCATTTATTCTTCCCCCCCCAAGCCCCCCACGTTACATCTCCACGTCCTCATATCATGGAGATCATATGATAGTTGTCTTTCTCCGATTGACTTATTTCGATAAGCATGATACCCTCTAGCTCCATCCACATCGTCACAAATGGCAGGATTTCATTTCTTTTGATGGCTGCATAGTATTCCATTGTATATATATACCACATCATCTTTATCCATTCATCTGTTGATGGACATCTCAGTTCTTTCCATAGTTTGGCTATTGTGGACATTGCTGCTATAAACATTTGGGTGCACGTGCCCCTTCGGATCACTACATTTGTATCTTTAGGGAAAATACCCAGTAGAGCAATTGCTGGGTCATAAGGTAGCTCTATTTTCAACTTTTTGAGGAACAGACAGATTTTTTTTTTTAAAGATTTTATTTATTTATTCGACAGAGAGAGAAGAGTGCATAAGCAGGAGGAGCAGCAGACAGAGGGAGAGGGAGAAGCAAGTTCCTAGCTGAGCAGGGAGCCCAATGCGGGACTTGAACCCAGGGCCCCAGGATCATGACCAGAGCCAAAGGTAGATGCTTAATGACTGAGCCACCCAGGCACCCTGAAAGGCCAGCCTCTTACGGCACCAAAGAATTTTAGAATTGGAAATGACCTTAAAATTTTTGGTCTGGTCATCTCACTTAAGCTAAGCCACAGCAGGGTCCTATGTCGTCAGTAGGCTCTGCTCAGGAGGAAGAGCAGAGGTCCCGGAATTCTCCTCTGGGTCCCAGTTCCATTTCTCAAGGTCAAAGAGTTTAAGCGCTTCTCTTCCATGTGGTAGCAGCCTTTAAAAAGCTGAAGATATTTTATATTTCATATAAACATATTTCATATGTTGCATCTCTCCACTCCTTCTACCCTCTGAAAGTTTTCTCTTCTTTGGGTTAACAAGCTCCCAAACTGAAGTTCTTTTAAATATCTTTATATGACAGGGATTAATTAGTAAGACATAGATGGCACTAGTCTCTTTCTTTTTGTAATTATGAAAGCAAAAATATGAGATTATGCTGAGTGAAATAAGTCAAGCAGAGAGAGTCAAGTATCATATGGTTTCACTTATTTGTGGAGCATAACAAAGAACATGGAGGACATGGGGAGATGGAGAAGAGATGGGAGTTGTGGGAAACTGGAAGGGGAGATGAACCATGAGAGACTATGGACTCTGAAAAACAACCTGAGGGTCTTGAAGGGGCAGGGGGTGGGAGGTTGGGGGAACCAGGTGGTGGGTAATAGGGAGGGCACGTGTTGCATGGAGCACTGGGTGTGGTGCAAAAACAGTGAGTACTGTTACGCTGAAAAGACATAAAAAAAAAAGAATTATAGAATATGAAAGGCAGGAAAAATCCTAAAGCCCATCTGGGCTAACTCCTCCTACAGGCAAAAACAATCGGGCTCAGAAAGGCAATGTCCATTCTGAATGGTCATTAGAGGGTAGCATGGAAACATCCGTAATTTTGGAAATGGAGGTGGAAAATGGTCACCTCTCTTACCTTGGTTCCATGAAGGAGTGGCACAAAGCACACCTTTAGTTTAGTTTAGTTTAGTTTAGAAGTCGGCAGGCTCAGGCTCCAGTCACAGCTTTGCAGCTTTTCTCTGTGTGGTGACTGCGTTAGGGATCCATCCCCAGGATCCTAGTCTTCCTATTTATAGATGGGCATGATAACGCCTGACCAAAGGTCTGTTGTGAAAATTAGATGTGATAACCTAAGTTAAATGGCAGGTACTTCCGCTCCCCCACTTCTGTGTATTACTAACAATCTTATCACAGAATATATTTGGGCAGGAGGGTGGGGCGGGTGTGGGTTTGGGGGTGGAGAGAACCCGACAGTGCCTGCCAGTTGGAATCTGCGTAATAATGGAGTTCCACTTCAGCTGTATTTGTTTTCATATCTTATATTAATGTATTTTTTAAAAGATTTTATTTATTTATTTGACAGACAGAGATCACAAGTAGGCAGAGAGGCAGGCAGAGAGAGAGGAGGAAGCAGGCTCTCCGCTGAGCAGAGAGCCTGATGCCGGGCTCAATCCCATGGCCCTGAGATCATGACCTGAGCTGAAGGCAGAGGATTAACCCACTGAGCCACCCAGGCGCCCCTATTAATGTATTTTTGGTGCAACTTTCCAAGACTGAGCTCTCGCCCCGGGTGCCTCTTGTAGCCTTGTGTGACTTCTTATGTCAAACTGACTGTCCCCTCCTTCATCTCTTACCCCCAGTACTCTGGACTATATAAACTTTTACCACAGCACAACTCCCACAACGCATTCCTATATACCGTTTTATGTCTGTCTTCCCATGAACCACGGCATAAGCTCCTCGCGCTCATGGACGAATTATCTGAAGATGGGACATTGCTTTATCCTTACCACCATCTAAATGGTTTTTCTCCTTCCTACCTTTTCAAAGGCACTGGGAACTACTTGTTGGATGTTTTCAAAGGCGATGGTTTCATCTTACTCATTATTTAAATTTTTCCCCTTAATTTTTGTGTCTAGTCCATTCTCACCATTAGGAACATTTGTGAATATAATCTAGATCAGAAGTAAATGAAAATGTTGGTCAGTTTATCATGTTAGGACAGGCAATATCTTCTCCAAAGGATGTCTAGTTGAATGATTTTGAAAATTGCTGGGTCTATCAAGTTAAATGGGTTTCACTCCTGTTTTACTCCTAAAAATCTTTGTGACATGCTAAAATCTATGAGACTCCAAGAACAGGATACACTATGTATTCTGGAATATACACAAACTTATTAGCTCGCAGAGCACCCCTAAAAAGTGAGGGAATTGCCTTAGAGCTGAGTCCTTATTTTATCTATCGGGCAAGAGGGCACTTCCCCCAACACTTTATTTGGAACAACTGAGAACTGCAGGAGGAAGGCATTAGTCAGGAACAACCCAGCTAACGTTAGCTGACAGAATGGTTTAAAGAAAGCTTTCTGAACACAGATGTATTACTTATTCTAGGAAACTTGACCTCATCATTTCTACTTCTGAATGTTATAATTAACGATACTTTTAAAGGGCATTCTGAATGAGCACACCTAGTGTTTACAGTTGTGGGGATCATTACACATATTACACGTAACTGCAAGAGTAGTGTTCAAATACTTCCTTTGTCTTTTGTGAACTGAGATTTGTGACTGAGTGAAATTTCCACTGACAGCGCCATATGTTGTATCCAAACTTCATGGCAGAGAAGAGAAGATGTTCTGTGGGAAACTTTTGATGGCTCAAAAGGAATCTGTAGCAGTAGCAGAGACATAGATGTCAAAAAAGCATGAATACATTTAAAAATAAATGAGTGGGGGCGCCTGGGTGGCTCAGTGGGTTAAGCCGCTGCCTTCGGCTCAGGTCATGATCTCAGGGTCCTGGGATCGAGTCCCGCATCGGGCTCTCTGCTCGGCAGGGAGCCTGCTTCCCTCTCTCTCTCTCTCTGCCTGCCTCTCTGCCTACTTGTGATCTCTCTCTGCCAAATAAATAAATAAAATCTTTAAAAAAAAATAAATAAATGAGTGGGGGAAACGTCTTACTTCAAAATCAATGTATTAAAATTTTATAAAATGTGATTAAAATATGTGGATGGCATTCAAAGTTTGTATATTCATTTCAGTCAAAGAGCTTTTTTTTGAAACTTCTTTATGGGAGAATAAGAGATAGTTGTTTGTTTCTTTCTTTCAGATTTTATTTATTTGACAGAAAAATCGAGAGAGCACAAGCAGGGAGAGTAGCAGAGGGAGGAGGAGAAGCAAGCTCTTTGCCCATCAGGGAGCCTGATGCAGGACTTGATCCCAGGACCCCGGGATCGGGACCTGAGCCAAAGGCAGGCGCTTAACTATCTGAGCCACCCAGGCACCGCAAAAGATAGTTTTATATTCAGTTTTGCCTTTTATTTGGGTAAATATGGTGATTTACAGAGTTTTCCAATCTCATTGGAATCTATAACGTTTTTCTGTGAGTTCTTGTAAGAACACACTTGGGGAATTACTGCTCTAATTCTTAGTGACAGTTTCTCTGGCTGGTTCTCTGTCTCTGAGCTACCTCCATGCTCCAAACAAATCCCTGTTGAGTTAGACACAGGCGATACAACTCTAGGAATGGCCAGAATGTCCTAGTATAGCAACTGAAAACTTATACTCAGGGCAGTTTCTTCTAATGGTACCTCTTGTCCTTTCAGAGTGAGGCTGCGCATGGTCTGGAAACATTTGTTGACATGCAGTTCTTTGTGACAGACTGGGTTGTCTCAATGAAAAACAGATTCTGGGTCATCTGGGTGGCTCAGTGTGTTAAAGCCTCTGCTTTCGGATCAGGTCATGATCCCAGGGTCCTGGGATTGAGCCCCGCATCAGGCTCTCTGCTCAGCAGGGAGCCTGCTTCCCTTCCTCTCTCTCTGTCTGCCTCTCTGCCTACCTGTGATCTCTCTCTGTCAAATAAATAAATAAAATCTGGGTGGCTCAGTGGTTTAGGCCGCTGCCTTCGGCTCGGGTCATGATCTCAGGGTCCTGGGATCGAGTCCCACGTCGGGCTCTCTGCACTGAAGGGAGCCTGCTTCCCTCTCGCTCTCTCTGCCTGCCTCTCTGCCTACTTGTGATCTCTCTCTGTCAAAATTAATAAATAAAATCTTAAAAAAAAAAACCAACGGATTCTATGATGAAAAGTCTCTGACATCTTAAAACTGGTTAAAAGTCTTCAAAAGTCAGGATTTCCACTAAGTGATTAAATATTCTTATAATTAATTTTTGTGAAAAATACCTCAAAAGCCATCCAAGGCAATCATCTCACTTTTTAGCTAATAGAAATAGCTAGCTCCCTTCCGTGATAATCTTACATGCTTTATCTCATTTAATCCTCTCAACACACCTGTGAGGTGAGTGGTATTTTGAATGGCATGGGTTCTCTCACAAAAATAAAAAAATACATAAGAAAGAAACCCAGTTTTTGTTTACTTGACATTCTGATTTTGAGTTCTAATTGCTAGTCAGGAATCATTAAGCTACTGACTAAGAACACAAGAGTATCTAAAATTAGGAAAGACTGTATCTCCAGGAAGGCAGTTTGGAAGTCTGAAGAGACCTGTGTTCTAGCCCTCAGCATCACAGAGGCCCCTACCCCTCTGGCCTCAGCTTCCTGTGGAAAACAGAAGAAGGCGGGAGAGCAGGTCTAGAAGGTCCCCTCAGCTAAAATGACCCAGGATTTCAACATCTGCTGACTGGTAGTGAAAGGAGAAATCTGACTTATGCTATTCCTGCTATGTAAGCTGAGTAAAGGATTTTAGATATCACTCCTGGAACATTTTAGCAGCAAATATTTAAAGATACAGAAAGCAAATACAAACGTACACATTCTTCATGTTAGGCAAGTCTGAATAAATGAAAAACCAGGTTAACATAAAATATCAACTGGATAATATTCCCTTTACGAGGAGTCCCCATTGCAAGGCCCTCTAGACCAGTACTGTCCGAAGGAATTTTAATGAGAGCCATATGTGTAATTTAACACTTTCCAGTAACTACCTATTTAAAAAGGAAAAAACAAAAACAAACCCCCAAAACCAAAACCACTGAGATTAATGTCAGTATATTTTCTTTAACTCAACATATTAAAAAATTATATCAATACATAATCAATATAAAAATTATTCATAAGATAGCTTACATTTTTTGCACTAATTCTTTGACATCTGGTGTGCATTTTTGACTTACGATATACCTTAATTTAGGTGTGCCACATTCTACCACTCAATAGCCCCATGAGAACATCCAGGCTATCCACACTGGACAGCATAGTCTAGAATATCTAAAACTGATTTTTGGTAGTAAAAGTTTAAAAAATGCATGGATCTAGTCTGCACTGAATTTATGACTATGGTTACTATGGTTAGAAGACAGGAACACAGTGACTCTCAACTGAATCAATAATGTTTTATTTCTTTACAAAACTGTCTAAAGGAAACACAGAATCAAGTTACAACTTCAGGAAAGCTACAGGTGGCATGTTCTGATTTTGTATCTAGATTTGAAATACCTTACGTTAAAATGAAGAAAACAAGCAACCCAAACTTATTTTTCATAACTTTCCCAGAATGGATGAACCACAGGAAGCAAAGTACATGTCACTTTGCTTTAAGTAATTCCACATTCAGAAGTCTTAAAAAATAATCAAATTCACTCCTCAGATATTATCACTCTGGAATAACTTTATCATGGTTTTCATGATAAAAAAATTTTCATGTTGAAAGCAAAGTTGTTGGGGCGTCTGGGTGGCTCAGTCAGTTAAGTGCCTGCCTTCAGCTCAGTTTATGATCCCAGGGTCCCTGGTTCAAGGCCTGCATCTGGCTCTCTGCTCAGCGGGGAGCCTGCCTCTCCCTCTGTCTGCTGCTCCTGCTGCTTGTGCTCTCTCTCTCTGACAAATAAATAAATAAAATCTTTAAAAGTAAAGTTATTGAACCTCTGAAACTAATACTACATTATCTGCTAATTAATTGGAAAAAGAAGTAAAATTGTTGAGACCAAGTTGAACATGTGAGGGTAGACACTTGAAATAGGTGTTATTCGAAGTAAACAGGCAAAAGGCCTGGAAAATCTCTGGAAGGAGACACAAAATTGGGAATAGAGGTAACCTTTAGAGAGAAGAGTTGCCAGATTTTAGAGTCAGGACTGTGAGGCTTTCCTGGTAACACTTTCCCTGGCCTGGTTGAATAAACAGTGAAGAGGGGGCTCTACTGTGCAGTGGTCAAGGGTGCAGGTTACAGGCAGATTGATCTGGGTTGAGTCTTGCTTCCTCCCTTTGACCATGGCAAGTTCATCTTTCTAAGACCTCCAGTTCCTCTTTTTTAAAACAAGGCTCAAAAAAAAGTACCTGCCCAGGGAGATCATAATCTGTAAGCTAGCCTAATAAATAGTAAACAGGGAATGCAAAGTACCCTTCTCTACAAGATCAGATAACCCCCGGGTGGGGTAGGCTATTAGATAGTGCCTAGTACTTCCCTGATAAGATACCCAGTAACTTCTTTTGCCTACTTCTAAGTTTTGGGTAATTTCCCACAACGTTAACAAGCCCTCAATCAATGTCATTATTACATTGTAATATTTTTATTATCATACCCTCACACACTCTTACTTTCCACAAATACCGAGAGAGTAACGCTGGGCAGAAAAATAACAGGCCGATCCCCAGCACACACATTCTGTTCCCATTGCTAAAGAAATGGGTTTATGTATTTGCTGGAAACATTTCCCCAGAAAAAGGAGATTAAAATGCCCTTGATTTCAGCATTTGTCAGCTTTAAAACCTTCCACTTCGCCAGGTTCTGGAGATAGAGGCTGGGGGATTGGACCCTCGCTCTGCCACAGCTCACTCTGTGTTCTTGGTCAGAGGCGTGTGGAGTTGGCTGAGCCAGATGGCAGAGGCACAGGGGCCTGGGAAGGGAAGAAACCTGGGAGGTTTGGGGACATAGTTTTCAGAGACTTGGGTAGTAGCAACATGTCAGGGAAACATCTCTGATGGGCATGAAGGTTCCTCCTTAACAATTATTCTGAGATACACAAGTATTACCTGAAGCATTTTTTTCCCCCTTTGGGATGTTAATGTTCTGTATTTTTGGCCTTGGCCAGGCTTGGGAAGGGGAGATGACTGGGGGCATGGGGTGAGTTGCAGCCATCAGAAACTTAACTTGCCTGCACTTCAGTTTCCTTCTGTACAAAACAGGCAGTTTAATGCCTAACTCAAAGGGTTGGTGTTAGAGAGTTGGGCCAGATAGTATCAGTTTGGAAATCACTTGAAATCCCTCTGGAGCATTCATTTGCTTCATTCATTCCACAAGCATTTATGGAGGATCTATGTGTCCTCCCTACCCAGTCCCCTGGTGTTCCTCTCCCCTTTTGTTTACTCTAATGCCGGCACCAGCTTCCCCCACCCTCGGACGGTCCTTGTGAAGGGACATGTGCGTATCATCCATTTCATAGCAGAGGATTTTGAAGCCTAAAAAAAATTTAGTGAATAGGATTCCATATTTTATTTCTTCATTCAAGATAATCTGTTATTTCAAAGGAACTGTCCTTCTTGAATCCCCATCAAACTGGCCATCATGTCGAGTCCATGCTTCTGGCCTCAGGAAGGGTTTACTTCAGAAGTGCTCTCCCAGGAGGTGTCCCTAGGGGGCACTGGTGAGCCGGGCACGGAAGAAGTGCTTCTAGTGACAGCCTAATTTAAGAAGTGACAAGATCCTCCTTGGCAACAGGATGGTCAACCACCTGGCCCTGCCTGTGGGTGGGGTGCGCCTTTATCTTCCTGATACGCCACAAGGACGCTGAAATGCCTGCCTGCCTTACCTCCAGTTCTATTATCAGAGATTCCTTTGACTCAAGGCCAAGGTCTTCAAAAGGCTCTTAATAAAGTACAGACTTAACATGAATGAGTGGCTAAAATTAATTAGCTGTTCTATGGACTCCGACAGCTTTGTTTTTGTTTTTAAAGATCAGGAGCCCAGAGACCTTGACCCCCGACAGATAAACTGCCAGGAGGCCACTGAGAACCTCTTGTAGGGGAGGAAGAGGATGAGACCCAAAAACAGACCCAGGTGTGGGTTTTCAAAGCCCATTTTGGAGGTCACCCTCATCTCACAGTTTCTGTCCCCTTTCTGGGCTCTCATGTAGCTTAATTTTTTAAAAAATATTTTATTTATTTATTTGAAAGAGAGAGCATGAGCTAGCATGAGCAGGGGGGAGGGGGAGAGGGAAGGGGAGAAGCAGACTCCCACTGAGCAGGGAGCCAGATGCAGGACTTGATCTCAGGACTCTGGGATCATGACTTGAGCTGAAGGCAGATGCTTAACCGACTAAGCCACCCCAGGGCCCTCGTGTAGCTTAATTTATTTAAAACAGTGCAGACCCTGAGGCTGGGCTTCTGGCTTGCTCTAAGTCAGAAGAGAGCAGCTTCCATCTTCTAGTTTGACCATGAAATACTGGTTCAGTGACCTCAAGATTTTTTCCAGCTCATTGTCTTGCTTTATCTCTACAATCACCATATCCTGCTTCTACTATTTATCGATTATTATGCCCGGGTTTTACGTAAACCCAGGGAAAGGGAAGAGAATGATGCAACTGACTTCTGAAAAGTATTCTCGAGAGATGTGTAGCAAAGAAGGGAGGCGAGAGAGAGAGAGAGAGAGAGAGGCCAGGAACCAAACGAGAGCAAGACTGTGGAGACAGGAACAGGATGTAGTCCCACATCCCTTGGCCTAGTGTGTGTCAGCCTCAAAGGACTTTGTACCCAGCTGGATTTTCCAAACAGTGTTCCACAGAAGCCCCGTGGTCCTTAAACACCTGGTGGGGAATATGCCACGAGCCTTTGGAACCTTCAGCATTAGAGGACTGAGCAAAATATGCTGCAGCTTTTTCTCCTTGGTCTGACAAAACGTTTGCAGATTCCTTTCTTTAAAAATGATTATTGCTTAGTGCTCCAGAGCCTCAGGAAGTTAAGGAAACAGAGCTCTTCCCAGAGGCATGAGCTCAGTGGCCCTGAGGGGGGAGGGCAGGGACCCGAAACAAAGCGCTCAGCCTTGTCTACTGCAGACCACCGCTATGTCAAAATGCAGGCCCAGGTCAATTTTGAATTTTTTGAAAAAGAAGTAGAATATCTAAATACTTCCGTAAAATTTCTTTTTTTTTTTTTTAAAGATTTTATTTATTTATTTGACAGAGACAGACACAGCCAGAGAGGGAACACAAGCAGGGAGAGTGGGAGAGGGAGAAGCAGGCTTCCCACTGAGCAGGGAGCCTGATGTGGGCTCCATCCCAGGACCCTGGATCATGACCTGAGCTGAAGGCAGATGCTTAATGACTGAGCCACCCAAGCACCCCAAATTTCTCCATTTTTAAAAGTTGGTAGCTGAATAGGAACCAAACCCAAAACCAAGAATTTCTGCAGGCCACCTAGTGGGTGGCCTGTCTCTGGTCCCAGGTGGCTGTGGCTGGCTGCCTTGTTTCACGGTCTGACAGAGCAGGTCCTTTGATGGGCACTGCCACTGTGGGTGATCAACCAATGGCTTGGAGGGCTCATCCTCAACCCAAGCCAAGGGCACCTCTTCCATGGGGTGTAAGGGAGCCCAGACAGACAACTTGAACTGGGCAGACCACATGTTTCAGATTTGATTAACTCAGCTTGTAAAAACACAACTTTTCTGCTTTTCTTTGGAACCTCACATTAATCTAATTAAAAAACAAGCTATGTACAATACTTTGAATATTATTTCCCTTTTCCTTGTAGTTCTGTATAAACCTAAAAACAAAAACAAACAAAACCCTTTGTTTTAATTCTGAGCCTTCTAGTCAGCACAGAGAGAGAGCGAGCGAGCAGAAAGCACAAGGGTGAGGGAAAAGCAGAGGGAAAGGGAGAAACAGGCTCCCCACAGAGCAGGGAGCCCAACATGAGTCTCGATCCCGGGACCCTGGAATCATGACCTGAGCTGAAGGCAAACGCTGAACCAACTGAGCCACCCAGGTGCCCCTGAGCTGTTAGATTTCTAAGCAATGGCATTTTTTCCTTTTTATCCAATTCCTTAATTGCCAATTTTTTTTTTCAAATTCTCATCTTCAACTTATTCTCCAAAAGGAGGGTAACAGGATTATATTTCAAAGGGCAAATGAGTTATAGATGTCTTCCTTTCCTTTATAATTAATTATATAAAAATATCATATATAAAGGGGCTCCTGGGTGGCTCAGTGGGTTAAAGGCTCTGCCTTCAGCTCAGGTCATGATCCCAGGGTCCTGGGATCGAGCCCCGCATCGGGCTCTCTGTTCCGAGAAGAGCCTGCTTCCCCCTCTCTCTCTCTGCCTGCCTCTCTGCCTGCTTGTGATCTCTGTGTGTCAAATAAATAAATAAAATCTTTGAAAAAAAAAAACAAAAAAACCCCAAAACAAACAAACCAAAAAACAATATAAAACACATGTTACATAACTATATCAAAGAAATTGTGATTAATTTTTACATCTCTGCTTTTAAATGTTATAATAATCAATGCTAAAAAATGATCCATGCTTACTCGGGACACATGATGATGTTAAAAATGTAAGAACAGGGCGCCTGGGTGGCTCAGTGGGTTAAGTCTCTGCCTTGGGTTCAGGTCATGATCTCAGGGTCCTGGGATCGAGTCCCGCATCAGGTTCTCTGCTCCACAGGGAGCCTGCTTCCTCCTCTCTCTCTGCCTGCCTCTCTGCCTACCTGTGATCTCTCTCTGTCAAATAAATAAACAAAATCTTTAAAAAAAATGTATGAACATTCTCTTTGAATGATATTTGCACATAAAAAACTGTAACTGTATGCCCAGTACACTAGCTTCAACCCTTCACATGTGCTCAATCGATATTTTTTGATTGAATAAATGAATATTTATTCAAATATTCATTTGAATATTTGAACAATATTTTTTGATTGAACAAACAAATATTTTTTGATTGAACAAATGAGCAAATACTAATGGGAAAGAAATGTTAGAAATGATTCTATTTTGGAACAGATGGCTACACCTTTCCCTTTAGAAGTTAAGGCAAGTTTGTATAATTCATCATTGGAGTTCACAAATCTCCTAGATGGACAATTGAGCCTTGGGGAGTTAGAGAAAGAACCAGTCTTACTCATTAGCCAGCCAGTAATTCCAGTTCATCCTTCTTCATTTTTGCCATACCAGTGGACCCAAATTCTTAATATCTTTAAGTCACCTCTCTATTAACTTATATCCCCTCTATGAGTAGTGCGCTAGAATCATTAACAAAGATAAGACAGTATTACTGCATTTTTAGTTGATGTTGCTTGTGTTCCAGGAGCCTGAAATGTGTTCTTCCTTTGTTAGAAAGGGAGATTATGAGGGGTTTGGGATGGCTTATTTCCAGCAAAATTTGAGTTTCTCTTGCTCAAATCAAAAGGATTGAAGGAGAATTGACAAGGGAATGACTTTCTATGTTATTGAAAGGTACAGCGCACCTGTGCGCCAGCAGAGCTTGTCCCGTATTTGGGAACTTCTGATCTAGTGCAACATCCTGGTTTTATAGACCAGTAAAAGGGAGGCAGAGGGCAGTACAGTGACTTGCCCAGGTGCAGAAATGGGACCTGACCCCACTTCCCAGGCTGGGACAGTGATGCCAAATATCTCTAGCTGACCTCCTAAAAGAGGCATGAAACAAGAAACAGAAGTCCTGAGGCAAAATCTGGGCACTGAGACAGTGAAACTGGCAGTGGGGTAGATGGGGAATTTAGGGGGCTTTTGGGGAGGGGCTATTATCATCTGTCATGCTGCCCCACTCCCTTTACATATGAGACGACTCAGGGCGGGAGAAGGGAAATGACTTGCCCAGGGTCTCGAGGCTTCTCAGTGGTAGAGGGAGAGCTACAACCCTCACCCCTGCTTTCCATGCCTGCGTCCTTTACACAGCACGACTCCAGTTCTGATGCTGACATCCCTGCCCCTTTGCAAAAGCTAAAAGGATGCTCATAGTCTGTGAGTATAAGGGCTATGGTAGTTTAAATTTTATTATTACTGTTACTTTGCACCAGCAAGACGTCCATATTTCTCCATGCCCCAGTGCCCTCCAGAGCTGGGGACCGCCTGGGGCCGCTCACTTGGCCCCACACCCACGATGCCCAGCTCGAGGAGCGGGGAGCGGTGCAGCAGGCGGCTGCCCCTGGCAACTTACCGCGAAGCGCTTCCCACAGCTCTCGTTGCCACAGCACCCGCAGCAGTCGTTGTTCTTCAGGCCCAAGAACACCAGCGCGGGGAAGATCATCTGCGAGAGAGAGAAGCATCTCAGCCGGGGTCGGACCGGGGAGGGAGACCCTGGGCCTGCCTGGCTGCAGAGGCCTCACGTCCAATCCGTCCAAGCCATGGGACCGGGAGGCTGAAGGGCATAAACGTACAGAGAGCTCCACCGGGTAGTCAAGTGTGACTGTCTAGGGTCTGTAAGGCCTAACTGCAGCTTCAGTGAGGCCAGATTTTAAGATCTGACGCCCTGATTTTCCATTTACATGGTGGGGTAGGATAGCAGTAAGAAACTTGTCCTCAGGGCGCCTGGGTGGCTCAGTTCTTCTTTTGGCTCAGGTCATGATCCCAGGATCCTGGGCTCCCTGCCGGGGGAAGGGGAAAGCCTGCTTCTCTCTCTCCCACCCCTCCTGCTTGTGTTCCCTCTCTGGCTGTCTCTCTGTCAAATAAATAAAATCTTTAAAAGAAATAAAGAAAAAGAAATGTCCTCAATTGTTCTGAAAAGTGAGTCTCTAAACTCTACTGGAAAGGAGGGGTAAGTAGATCATTAGTGGATGAGTGGAAGAGAAATCCACCAACACCTGCTTCTCTTGGTAGTTTTCAATCCTTCAATTTCCCAGAAAGTGTGTGTCTACTCCCCCCAGCACTATCTTGTTAGAAGATAGAAACTATGTAGCCCTCAGTTTGGTAGGTGGAATTCAATTTAGCCCTGAGAACTGCCAGCCCAATCTTGGGAATTCATAACTTAGTAAATTTCATGGAGCTGTCCTGTCAGGACCTCATGGAGAAAGAAAAAAATAAGGCCCTGACTTTTCAGCATGCAATGTTTGGGCTCTTGTTAGTAACTAAAGATCTTCTTGTTCGAAAAGTACCCAATTTTAAAAGGATTCCACAAAAACCTTTGGCAGGATTTTAAGGCATCCTTACTCACCAAGACCCCGCTTCCTAATATTCCTCCGAAAAACCAGACCTCGTCAGAAAGGTGATCTTTGTTGTCTGTCACTTTTCCTCCAGGAAAAAATAACAGGATGTTAGCCAAAAAGCCGAACAAGGCAAGGGGGATGAGGGTGCCCCCCAGGCACTTGGCGCAGTCTCCAGTGCACATGTTGGGGAAGTATAATATAGGACTGCGATCAAAGGCACCTCAGTGTCCCCTTCACGGGGTCTTTTCAAAGTTATTGGCGACAGCGTCCTAGCAATTGTCCCCAGTTCAATCCGTATTTTGGAGCCGTGAACCAAATCAGCCTGTGAGCTGCGTCCTTGGAGTTGCTTCTGCTTCTCAAATGAGGCAGAACATTGATGGCAATGGACATTTATACATTCTCCCTGACCTGAAGTTCTTTTTTTTTTTTTGCACTCCAAATGAGATTAAGTTCAGAGCAATAATTTTGCCATGGAGACCAATAACCTCTGTTAATAATCGACCAGCACAGGCAAGACACACATTGTTGCAATCGAACACAGGGCTGGGACAAATAGCATTTTGAACTTCTGCACCTTTAATCTGACAATGCCCCTACCCAGATACAGAAATTTTTCTCCCAGCCTCTTTATAATCACTGGATAATTGAGTTACATCCTAAAATCATGTCTGGCGAGTTCGTAATGGTCTACAGTGTATGTCTTTTTCTTTTCCACTGAAAGCCTGGAATGCAAAAGAATTATCCCAAAGAGCTTCTGTTTTCCTCCATATAGAAGTAACAGTCTGATGGTCTGGTTGGGCATCACTGAGTTCAGCCCTATAGGGACTTCTTCTTCTTCTTCTTTTTTTTTTTTAGACCTTATTATTTATTTGACACAGAGAGATCACAAGTAGGCAGAGAGGCAGGCAGAGAGAGAGGAGGAAGCAGGCTCCCTGTGGAGCAGAGAGCCCGATGGGGGGCTCAATTCCAGGACCCTGAGATCATGACCTGAGCCGAAGGCAGAGGCTTAACCCACAGAGCCACCCAGGCGCCCCCTATAGGGACTGCTTAAAGGATCAAACCAGAATGATTATTAATTTTATTGCCTGACTGCTCTATTTCTGTACTTGTCACTTCATTGCATTTTATCTTCTTCATTACCTGGTGTGATGGAATCAGCAAAAACAGTTTCCCCAATCAGCTTGTTCAGTCACATCCTGCACGCAGGAACCAAATCCTCTGTCTTCACAAATGGGAAGGGAAAGGGAGATGGGTTTGTGGAGAGGAGAAGGAAGATACCAATAAATCTATCAAGGGGAGGCGGAGCAGATGCAGTTGGAGGAACCCTCAGTGAGTACGGGGGGGTTGTCAGAAATATTGGAAATTTCGCCAGTTGCCAGAGGCATGGTTCAGTTACTCATTTGCTTTGTGTCACTTAAGAAGGCCTTGGCGGGGCGCCTGGGTGGCTCAGCGGGTTAAGCCTCTGCCTTCAGTTCAGGTCATGATCTCGGGGTCCTGGGATCAAGCCCCGCATCGGACTCTGCTTTGTGGGAAGCCTGCTTCCCCCTGCCTCTCTGCCTACATGTGATTTCTTTCTGTCTCTGTCAAATAAATAAATAAAATATTTACAAAAAAAAAAAAAAAGAAGGCTTTGGTGGTGCCTAGACCCAGCTCTACAGTATGCAAGGAACAAGGTTGGTGCTGGTAGCCACAGGACCGTGGGGTGGAAGAGGGAGCCTACTAGCTCTTCGTGGAGAGTCTAGAGGTTAGATTTAAGGACAATAGGGAGAATTTTATAGAGGGCCGAATTTTAGCTAAATAAAAAGCAAGTAACATGGTGATCATGGTGGAAACTACCTGAGTGGTGGTGTTCACCCACTCGCAGGGGAGCAGGGGCTGCCTTCCACAGAGGTTCAGGGGCTGTTGGCAAGGGAGGCTGTGGTCAGGACTCTGGAGAAGCTGGGCAGGATGGACGCTGAGTTTCCTTCTAAAGATTCTTTGAATTGTGTATTGGTCACTCCTTAAAGATCCTTTCTGAGATTTCAGGGTTGGGGTTAGGAGACAAACAGCAAATATTTCTTGAGCACACATAATTTACTAAGCACCAAAGAGCACTTTCAATGCTCCTCAACTTCCTGTGAGGAAGATGTCAGGCCCCTCTACAAGCGAAGATACTCGGGTTCAGACAGATGTACTTCATTCTGGTCATTCTGGAATGTAGGTCATTCCAGTGTAATAAGGCAAGGAGCTAAGATTGTCAATCAAGAAAACATGTTGCCCAAACCAGAGTGTGGTCTCTCTCATAGGTTTAGAAATTAAAAAAAGATTATCTTTTCAATATAAACAACAGACTGGCTCTATGTGCAAGTCTATGGAAACCATAGGACATACTTCCTTCTGAACAACAATTTTTATTTTTTCCCCCTTATTACCAGTAAGTATTTATTTAGGTAAAAAAAGTCAGATATACAGGCAAGCAGAAGGAAGAAAAGGCAAACCAACTGCGTTCCCACCAGTGGGTGAGGACTGTCTTCACAGTTGGCGGGTGCTTTCTGACACTCCAAGCAAGTGCAAATGAGCTTTGCTTAGAAACCACCAGTTTTGACAGGGAGCCTTGAGAATAATCCCATGGAGGAAGATAAGGTTCTAGAAATGTAAGGCTTGACTTAATCATCATAGATGCCACTCTGAAGCTAGATAGCTCCCCCACTGGGATCTGGACAACTTCTTTCTTTTGCCAGGGCCTTTGGCCCCTAGAATTTCCCATCATGTCATTTCAATAACACTGGTCAACACAGCCCTGATGTCCTAGACTTTTCAGAAAAGCAACTGGGGTTGCCAGCCTACACTCTCAGAGAGAAGAGAAAGCAAAGGGTACTGTGCACTACACTTCAGTTTCCTTCCACAATTTTTTTTTTCCAATAAAAATGAGACGGAATTTTTTTAAGGCAGGGGAGGGGCCAAGGGGAGTGGAGAGAGAATCTTAAGCAGACTCCACACCCAGCCGGACTTGATCCCACGACCCTGAGATCATGACCTGAGCAACATAAAGAGTCAGACCTTTAGCAGGCTGAGTTCCCCAAGCAACCCAAAAGTAGAAGGATTTTTAATTTTTAAGAGTTTTGAGAAAGCAAGACTAATAAAACGCATGTCGGAATATCTAATTAATAAACTTAACAGTAAGCCAAGGTAATTTTCTTACATAAGTTAACCCATTTATTGTAGACTAGTAATGTTTCAAACAGTGGACCTTCTACTGCTCTTTCAACTCTGCCATTCCTCTGATGGCTGACTCTATGCTGACAACAAAAGTGGTGTTTTAGGTCCAGGCACCATGGGCTACCATTTTCATTGCAGGAACCACAGCTCATCTTTTCCTGTTGGTTTTGCCACAGAGGGAGCAAATGTACTCTGGCGTGCTGGCTTACTTCAAGCTTCCTCACCATTTTCCTGAAGGAAGCACCATAACGGGTTGCAAACTAGGTCTCAGCCCAGAGAGTCCTTCCAGAATTTTTAAGAAGTTTTGGTACATGAGTAACTGTGAGGGAGAGGCCTGAGGTCATTTATTTCCTGTGTGAAGAAGGGGAAACACTGACAGTCACTCTTCTGGAATGCTCTGGCCATCCCAAATCTGGAGGGTGACTAAGTCATTTATTGTTCAACTATTAATTGTACCTTTAGACCTGCAAGCGGGAAGTGGAACACCTAATCTGGAGAAAGGGCAGAAGTAGGGAAGGGAGGCAGGAAGGGGTGGGGGTCACCAACAGACTGCTCTAGGCACAAGGAAAAAAAAATGTTGAGATTCTGGCAATCGTTTTTGTGAATCCCACACTTGATGGTTTGTTACTTGCTCTCTGGCTAGCAGTGAAGCCCTTAGACCTAAAAGGTTAGAGGCCTCTCTTTCAGAGATAGCAAGGAGAAGGAAACTGAGACTGAGCCCCATTTTGGATCAAGTCCTGTAAGAAGACCTCAGCAGTGAGAGCAGATAGCAGCTCTGGAAGGGACAGAAAGACAGTAGTGATCCTCACAGAAAGAAAAGAAGAAGGCAAGCATGATGGCCATTCTGACCTTCACCTTCTGTGATGCAGGCAGTCTGTTCCTGAGACAATGGGCACAGGAGGAGGAGATATTTTCCAGGAGACTCTGATCACCTGTGGGGGCACACACACTACCTAGGTGAAGTTTGCTACTGTTTCTCAGCCTGCTAAACTTCTTTGCCCTACAAAGGATGAAGGTGCCACCAAGGTGCCAAAGCTGTCCTAATGAACCAAAAAAATTGGACTTACTTTCTGCCCTCAATGGGATCACAACCTCTTACAACGAGACACAATAGAAATTGTGCATAGGGGTTATAAAATTAACTGCTTCTTAGTGGAACTGGAATAGGCTCTTCCATTTCTCTGAAAGTAGATCACTCTCATTTATTCAACTAGCTCATTGGGGAGATGAGGGGTCTCGACACCCATATTCAGGCATCATAAAATTTAGTTCTCTATCTTTGCTTGCTTAGATTATTAGAACAGCTTCTTAAAAGGGATTTCCAAGAGGAGGAAAAAGTAATAGAAAATAATAGTGGGCATTGCATGTAACAAGAATTAGGCCTGTTTTATGAAACTTCTGTAATGTGTATATAGATAATGGGTAATGATGTAATATGTTTTGTTTTCTAGAGGTCTCCGATGAATGAATAAAGGTCACAAAATAAGAATCAATGCAAATCTGATTGAATATTCTCTTGCCTGAAGCCTTCAGAAGCTTCCCATGGCCCTCATAGCTTAAACCCAGACATCTCTGATTTGCCTTCCTGCCAAGTCAAGTTGACCGTCCTCTTACTTTCTTCTCTGCTCTCTTCACCTGCTTCCCTCTTCTCTACCTCCCGACTCAGCTCAGCTGTTGCTCCTTCTAAAAAACCTTGCTTTACCAGAAAAATGTTTCACAATCAAGACACATCTGCACAAATCTAGATAATACCAAGTTAAATAGATTTCTGAGTGGCATAACTTTTTAGGGCTTTCAATTGGCAAATGCACTCATAATTACTAAAGGAAAGTTAGGAAATGCAGCATCCAGTCTCTCCAGAATTTTCAGTGGGCCCAGAATAGTTCATCCTGAAGGACTAGGGTCACCCCAGCACATCCTGCGGAGACTTGGAGCTTCTGCATTTCTCAAGTGTTTGTGAAGGAATCTGTGTTAGCAGGGAGAAAGTGAGTGGTCATTTGAGGGAAAGGAAGTGTAATAGGAGAGAAAGTTGAAGAGGGGATGAAGTGTAATTTGGGGGAGTTGGGTGTTCTCTGCAGGTGGTGAGCTGGGAGCCGGGTTGGGAGCCAGCTCAGCCTCTGTTGAATGGGAGATAGCTGACCTGAAGGAAGGCCATAGCTAACCTTAGGTGGAACAGTAAACTCTAGTCCTTCATGCTTGGGTCATTTCGGCATGAGTTTCCAGAAGAGGCTACTGTCCTGGTTGAGATTGGGCAATAAAAGGTCCACATGGCCTGGAGAATTAGATGACATGGAGTCCCCCTCAGACTTCTCCATCTCAGAATCTGATGAGAGTTGTCACCCAAGCTTAACAGGAGCCAACTTTTACAGAGCCCTTGCTGTGTGCCAGGCCTTGGTCTGAAGGCTTTACGTTACCACTCATTTAATCCAATAAGGTTGGTATTGTAATTGTCCCTACTTTAGAAGTGAGGAAACCAAAACATCAGTAAGTGTTGTTCTAGTTATCTGTCAATGTATCATAAAGGACTTCAAACTTTTGTATTTGAAACAGCAACCATTTTATTATATATCATGATTTTGGAGGTCAGGAATCAACTCGGTGATTCTTCTGTCCCAGGTAGTGTTGATTGGGGTTGGTCGGTCTTACACAGCTGAGGTGTGCATTGCATGGGTCTGTAGGGTCCATGCAGGGTCTGCTTACCTGCTAAGTGCCTTCATGGGAAGGGCTATAAGGCTGGGCTTGGCGGGACCCCTGTCTTCTCCCTGTTATCTTGGGTTCTCCCTGCGGTCTCCGTAGCAGCATAGTCTGGTTTTACCCAATGGCTTAAGGCTCCAAGAGACGAGGAGTGGAAGTTGCATCTTTTAAGGCCTGGGATGGGTCTGCTTTTATCCTATCCCCTTGGTCAGAATCATCACAGAGTCCTATCCTCTTAGAGTCAGTGGAAGGGGCATAGACCTCACCTGTCCATGAAAGAGGATTAGAGACTTTGTGGCCATCTTTAACCTGGCACAATGGTAGAGAGAGGATTTGAACTAGGAAGTCTGACTTCAGCGACTCTGTGTGTGTGTGTGTGTTTAAGATTTTATTTATTTGTGAGAGAGAGCTAGAGAGCACAGAAGGAGAGTGAGTGGAAGAAGCAGACTCCCAATGAGCAGAGAGCTCAATGTGGGGCTCGATCCCAGGACCCTGAGATCCTGACCTGAGCTGAGAGCAGATGCTTAACCGATTGAGCCATCTAGGAGCCGCAGAGACTGTGCTCTTAACTACTACACTATATGGTCTCAATGACCCAAACTGGCATCGACTCTTCCATCAAGACAGCGAAAGCTGTCTGCAAGGATTTAGCTTCAAATGAAGGGCCTTTCTTAGCTACAGGCTGACACATCTGGGTAATTCCCTCTATTTTATACAGGTAGACACAGCCTGAGTGGAGATTTGGACTTTGGGATCTTACAGGTGCCATCAACACCTAGAAGTCAGTATCTCTGGTTGTTTTCACAATCAGAATGAGCAAATGCACACATGCCCTTCCTCCTGATTCAAAGGGGTGCTGTGTAGCTCTCTCTGACATAGGCTTCAGTACAAAAGGGCACAGCTTGACCTCTCCGAGAAGCATGAGCCTTAACTGATAAATCCGTCCAAGAGATCTGCCCAAATATTGATTGGTTTTAGCGTTGTTCCATGTCTCTATGGTTATAGGTAGAAAATTAACTTTCAGCAGGACTCAGCCTCCGTGTACTCCCCATAAAGCGGATCATCGCTAACTGAGGGTCCTCATCCTCTTTTTAAAATGAAAATCCTTCTCAAGTAGACTAAATTTAGAAATCCATGTTATGGTTTTTAAAAGGCAGGGAACTTTCAACACATTTGTTCTTTTATATTTATACATCTGACTTTATAAAATTATGTTATTCTTGTGGTCTGTGCCTTTGGACAGGTATTTCCCCAATAATTTTTAGTATTATATTTCCTCAGTCATATTTGCTGTTAAAAAATTCACACACGTAGTAGAAAGCAAAAACAAAAACAGAAAGAAGAGAAGTGAAATTTGGAAAATTACACTGATAGAAACTGGCCGAAAGCATTTGTCAGGTCAATGAGCTAAAATCATGTCAATTTTAGCTTCATATATTTATTCTTTTAGCATCTTTATTTCTCCTTTATGTATCAGGCACTGAGCTAGGCACTGGAGATATGTTAAATGGACAGAGCTGCTAAGAAGAGGAAGAGAGATACTAATAATACTAAGAATAGGAAACACATCTAGTACTTATTACATACCTACCAAATTATTTCTCATAGCAACTGTATAAAGAGGGTCCTATTATCAATCTGCATTTTGCTGATGAGGAAATTGGACACAGAGAGTAGCTTGGCCAAGATCTTACAGTTAGTAACAAGAGCTAGGACTGGATCCCATGTAGCCTAGTGCTAAAACAAAGGTCTGTGCTCTCAACCCTGCCTCTTGTTAATCAGAGAGTCTCAGAACCTTGTAATAACCAACTGAGATCTGTGTCATGCCATTGAAGGAGGCATGAACGTGTACATAGTAACAAGGGGATTCAGGTGGGGGAGGGAAGGCTCCTCTGGGAAGGTAATGCTCCTTTGAAACTTCGTTCATCGTCAGAGATAAATTTTAACAAAATTCTGTAGTTAATATTTCTTATACACTTGTTAGATTTAATTTCACCACTGACTCATTTTATCTTGACCAGGTCCCTCTGAGGCGGGTACGTAACTGCCTTTTTTATGCAGGGGAGGGAACTGAGGCTCGGAGAGGTCTGGAGCTTGCTGAAGCCCATACAGCTAGGAAGCATCAAGTCAGCCTTTGAACCCAGGCCTGCACACTGCTCATCTTAATGAAAGGAAAAGGCAGTGCTGGGGAAAAAGGGAACGCGCACATTGTCGCACTGCCCAAAGATGCTCGCATTGACTTTAAGGACTGATTTCAAGCTGTAAAAGGATGAGCCAAGAGAGCAAAAAGTGTGGCTAAGACCAGATTCTGAGGTAGTGAAAACATTAAAACTAAGTTTTTTCCAGAGAGGGAGACAAACCATAAGACACTCTTAATCTCAGGAAACAAACTGAGGGCTGCTGGAGGGGAGGGGGGTTGGGGGATGGACACTGGGGAAGGTATGTGCTATGGTGAGTGCTGTGAATTGTGTAAGACTGATGACTCACAGACCTATACCCCTGAAGCCAATAATACATTATATGTTAGTTAAAAAAAATTTACTACAAAAAAGTTTTTTGTTTTAATCATGGTATAGTAATATGTAACTTAAAACCCGCCATTTTAGCCATTGTTAAGTCCACAGCTCAGGGTTGTAAGTACATTCACCTTATTGTGCAACAATCGTCACCATTTTCACAAATTTTCCATCATTAAAATGGAAGTTTTAAAAGACAGAACTTAGAGTGCTGATCATACCAGCGGGCTTTCGTGCAGGTTGGTTTTAACTTTCACACATTTGTTTTTTTTTAGCATATTTTTTGAGCCCTTTTGTATCGTGCACAAGAATGCTAACTAAGAACAATCCATATTTGGGAAGATCTCTTAAGGGTGTAGGCAGCTGGTGTGATCAGTGTTTACTCTGTGCTGATTCCGGCTGCCCTTCCCTGTCAGTCAGGTGGTCCAGAACCTGAGTTCAAGGATAAACCTCACTCACTTGAAATCGAATGACCAGCTCCAAATTACAGAAAGTCAAAGCTAAAGCACGCTGTTTTCTCTTTCATAGACTTTGAAGACTGAACTATGATTGCAAAAAAAAAAATTTTTAATAAACAAACAAAAAAAACCCCTTCCTACCTAATGACAGTGATTAAACCTAGAGGTACAGAATACATCCTAGAGGTCCTTGGAGGTCTTCAGGGTACCCAGTATGGCATGAGGCATATTGCAGAGACTCCGTATTCTTTTTTATTAAGATTAGCATTACTGCGATTACCTGTGTGTACATCGAAGATTTTAGCAGAGTTATAGACGAGGGCATCTCGAACTTTAATGTGTATGAGATTCATCTGCTGTCTTGCTAAAATGTAGATTCTGATTTAGAAGGTCTGAGATGTGGCTTGAGATGCTGGATTTCTAACAAGCTTCCAGATGATGCTGGTGGTCCTATCCTAGGACCTCCTGGAGTCCTAGGACCATACAGTGAGGCTGCACACAATTATTAGTATCTTTTTTGGGGGCTAAATAGATGCCCTCCCTTTGACTTCCTACTGCCTTTGCCCTTCGTGGGGGTATTTCAGACAGCTGTTACTTGCCCTAGTAAACTTCTGTTCTCGAGACAGTCACTGCCAACTGGGGATTTCAGAAGGTTCTAGGACCAGAAGAGAACTCTCAGCATTCTGGCTGGGGCTGTTTTCTGCATGCTTTAAGGCAGTAGTTCTCAAAAGCTGAGCCCACTAAGAATTCATGCTGAAGTCCACTAGGAGGGCCCTCCTACTCAGCGGTCTGTCTTCCTGCCTTACTCATGCATTCCCTACCGCATTCCACCACTGTTGTTCCAACACTTTCCACATTCTTCCGAGCACTGTCTTCTTCCCCTACGCCCCACTCCTTCGCATCCTGTAATCTCTCCTCCCACTTTGTGGAAAAGAGGCCCCACTTTCTCCACCCATCTTCTTTTTAGGCTTACGGTATTTTTATGCCAACACTCCCTCTTCAACCCGTATTTTATCCTTATGTGATTATCCATTCGTTTCTCTGATCTTTCTCATCAGAAAGTTAATTCCCTCACCAGTGCTTTTTCAAAAACACTTTGCAGGGAAACTTGTATGGAACTTTGAATTAGAATTTGCAGTTCTATTGATTACACATGCCACGTGGCCCCGGGCAACTGAGGACACCGCGTTTATTTTGACCAGTTGTTGAACAACCAAGTATTAAAATCAGTATTTATCCAAAATTGAGGCCAAAGCCAAAGATTGGCTTTATAAAATAAACACGAGGGATAGAAGGATGAATCTGAAACTTGGGACCAACAAACTTAATGATTATTGCAATTGCATTGTTTGAACTTTTGGTAGGACTGAAGTTAGAAGTCTGGCTAGACCAGTAAGGACCCAACACTGTCCCCTGCCAGATATCTGCTGCCCCAGCCAGGATGCTGCCCATTTTGGACACTAAATAGCTGCTCATTTTAACTGAAGCTGGTGGAGAAACAAGATATAATAATAATAAGACACAAGGTAATACTTTTTTCCTTCATGCCATTTCTTTTTTCAAAATAAAAGTTATATATCAATAAGGGATGCAAGGGAATATTTGATATATGTTAGAGTGAAATAATTACTATAGTCAAGCTAATTAACATACCATCCCCTCCCATAGTTACCTTTTTTTTAAATCCTGAGAGCACTGAAATGTACTCTTTTTGCAAAATTCCCAGTATTCAGTACAGTCTTATTAACTATAGTCATCATATTGTGCGTTAGGTCTCTGTTCATCCTCCCTAACTGCAACATCTTCCCATTTTCTCCACTTCCCCAGCTCTAGGTAACCACCATGCTACTCTCTGCTTCTGTGTATTCAATACGTAGATCCTATGTACAAGTGAGATCATGCAGCTTTTTCTTTCTGTGTCTGGCTTTTTTCATAAGTGCAATGTCCTCTGGGTTCATCCATGTTATTGTAAATGACAAGATCTTTTCCTTTTATAAAGCTGAATAATATCTCATTTTATATATATATATATATACACACATATATATACACACACACACACATACATATACACTTTTTTTTTAAATTTATTTGAGAGAGAGAGAGAGAGAGAGAGTGCGAGAGCATGAGAGGGGAGGTCAGAGGGAGAATCAGACTCCCCATGGAGCTGGGAGCCCGATGTGGGACTCGATCCCAGGATTCCAGGATCATGACCTGAGCCGAAGGCAGTTGCTTAACCAACTGAGCCACCCAGGCGCCGTACATATACACTTTTTCCCCCCAGAAGATATGGAATCATAGCAATACCCTGTCTGGATTGAAGATGATTTATCACAGAGGTCAATGTATGATTTTGGAGTTTCTCCTGCCCTTCACATTCTGAAGGTGTTAAAGTTATTCTTATGCTTTTAATACA
Organism: Meles meles; assembly: GCF_922984935.1. NCBI lineage: Eukaryota > Metazoa > Chordata > Mammalia > Carnivora > Mustelidae > Meles > Meles meles. The sequence goes on from NC_060069.1 coordinate 87,345,463, forward strand.
TCCCCCTAATATGTAAAGAATTTCCAGATGGGACTTTTCCTTGAAAAGTATACGACTTAAATGGAATTTAAATAACCACGAGCAAAATGCAATTCTGAAAGGTTATTTTATTTAATGTCATGGAAGTTAGTACCCCAGTCTGTTCCACCAAGGTTGGCACGATTGCCTAAACTGTCAGTTGATTTCCCTATTGATCTGTTTAGTAGTTCTTTTTTTCTAATTTTTAAAGATTTTCTTTATTTATTTGTCAGAGAAGAGAGAGACCACAAGCAGGGGGAGCAGAGGGAGAAGCAGGCTCCCTGCTGAGCAAGGAGCCTGATGCGGGGCTTGATCCCAGGACTCGGGGATCATGACCTGAGCTGAAGGCAGATGCAGAAGTGACTGAGCCACCCAGGCATCCCCTGTTTAGTTGTTAGTCATAATTGTTTTTGTATATTAAATAAGCAACTTTCACAATCATTGATATTTTGACATTTCACCCTTACAATCGTAAATATGTACATTTACATCTTAGCTATCCAACAGACAGTGAATGAAACGACCACATGAGGAGACTCTCCATTCTAAGTTACAGCCTGAATGTTTACCTATATTCAGAAGTGAATGCAGAAGATAGCTAAATGACAGGCCATGCTGTGGCAGATAGTTCTTTCTAAAGATGACTATACCAATATGTATTCCATGCCCCATACTCTTCTCATAACCTGAGAAAGGTAAGTCAGACCTATGTTCCTTCCCCTTGAAACTGGTGGAGGTGAGTGACACTGAGGCCAGGTCATAAAAGGCAATAGGACCTCTGCCTGGTTGTCTCTCTAGAGACTTTTGCCCTGGGATTGCGGCTCCTGTGTTGTGAGGAAGCCCCCCTGCGAACACTCTGGCTGGTGCAGTGCACTAGAGCTCTGTGCAGTGCTCACAACCAGCATCTATGGCCGGACACCTGCTTGAAGAAGCTTTTGCTGATTCTGGACCCATCTTCCAGCTGTGGCCCCAGACGTCATGAAGCCGAAACACCAGAAACTATCCCTTTATGCTCTGAGTTCCTGACCCACAGAAAGTAGGAGATACAATATTATTGCTATAAACCACTAAGTTTTTCTTTTCTTTTTTATTATTTTTGAAGATTTTACTTATTTATTTGACAGACAGCAAAAGAGCACGAGTAGGGGGAGGGGCAAAGGGAGAGGGAGAAGCAGGCTCCCCGCTGAGTAGGGAGCCTGATTGGGGCTCAATCTCAGGACCCTGAGATCATGACCTGAGCCAAAGGCAGACGCTTAACCAAATGGACCACCGAGGTGCCCTTATTTTATATGTTTTTAAAAGGTTTTATCTATTTTAAGAGAAAGAGTGCATGTGCATGCTAGCATGAGCAGGGGGAGGGGCAGCGAGAGAGGGACAAGCAGACGCTTGTCAATCCTAGGACCCAGAGATCATGACCCAAGCTGGAGTCAGACCCTTAACTTGACTGAGCCACCCAAGCACCCCTGAATTTTTTTTTTTTTTTTTTTTTTTTAGTATAAGTATGTCCCATGCAGTTTCTGGGAGATACTCCTACTAAACAATTACTTTTTGTTTACGCAAAATTTGGATTTAACCATTTTTGATTTGCTACCTGGCCACCCAACCTGCAATAAGAATCTCTGTGGAATCTGCACTCTCACAGTCACTGAATGCCTGCGACACTGGGGAGACCACTGAATGCCTGCAACACTGGGGAAGTCTGCAACCGCAGACCCTGAGGACCAAGCAGAAAAACAGACTGGCTGGCTGCGGCTGGGACTGAACATCCTTCCCTGTGGCTCACAAATTCTCTCTCATTCCCAGACCCCTTCCTATGATTGTTTCAATTAGAGCTGACAAATGGCTATTTTTATTATTTTAAAAAATTATTTGATAATTTTTAAAAGTTATTAAATTTTGGCTATTTAAAAAAACTTTTTAAATACAAAGAATACTCTGATTTTGGCTACTTTAAATTTTGGCTATTTTTTAAAAAAACTATTTTCCTTTAAAGAATTTATTTATTTATTTGACAGAGAGAGATCACAAGTAGGCAGAGATGCAGGCAGAGAGAGAGCGGGAAGCAGGTTCCTCGCCAAGCAGAGAGCCCGATGCGGGCCTCAATCCCAGGACCCTGAGATCATGACCTGAGCTGAAGGCAGAGGCTTAACCCACTGAGCCACCCACGCATTAAAAAAAACTATTTTTAAATACAAAGAATACTCTGAAAAAAATTATGTCTTTACTTTTTATTTTTGTTTTACGGGCAACTGACCATCATGTATCTAAAGACTACTTGTGATGAAACTGCTGTTCATCTGTAGTCACACCATTAAGTGAAGACTTTCTCCTTAAATTTCTATGTATGAACAAATATGATTGTGGGCCTCTGCATTTTAAAATGGTCCTTTTTCTTAAAAAAATTTTTTTTTTCTTTCCAGTAAGGGAAAGCAAACAAAACGAGATGATGTCTAGGGATTTGCTTCAAAATAGTCAGCCACTGGCATGGCTGGGTGTAGAAACACACTGGCTTCGGCCAGGGCTGGGAATTTGGTAGCTGGAAAGTTCGTGATGGCTGCTTGGGGTTTGCTTTACTATTCTTTCTACTTTTATCCATGTTTGAAATTTTCCATGATGAAGAGTCAGAAGGAAGGAAGGGGATGTATAAACATATAACATAGCTAAGACTATTTCATGCGGTAGAATCAGAGACTGATACAAGCCGCAAGTCATTTAGCACAAACTGATTATATTGTAGATGACATGAGGGAGGTCTGGTGACATAGTGATTAAATCAAGAGCCACACATGCAGCACTTGAACAGAGAAGCCTTTGAATTCCATGTCAGTGTTTCACACGGGTCATATTACATTGTATTCTTTAATCTCTCCTGTCTCATATATCATCATTTTACAATCATCAAATGTTTGGAAGCTATTTTCAAACAGTTGTGTTCCCTTGACTCTCAAAGGGAATGCATGAGTTCATTTTTCTTCTCTAGAGAAAGATTTAAGGAAGTTTATTAGCACTTGAATGTAATACAATAAAACACACAGACACACAAATAATGGGTGATCAAATGATCTCAAAGGAAAAGTGGGTTCAGAAACTCAAATTGTGGGGTACCTGGGTGGTTCAGTGGTTGGGCAACTGCCTTCAGCTCAGGTCATGATCCCAGGGTCCTGTGATGGAGCCCCGTGTTGGGCTCTCTGCTCAATGGGGGGCCTGCTTCTCCTTCTCCCTCTGCCTGCTCCTCCCCCTTCTTGTGCTCTCTCTCTCTGTCAAATAAATAAATAAAATATTTTTTTTTAAAAGGAACTCAAATAGAACAAGTACTAAAGATAGCAGTAGTCAACAAATTCATATACCCTAGAAAGCTGTAGGATCGTGAGAAAGAAAAAGTTGCCCACAACATCCGGAATGGATTTGACTTTCGCAGCTAGATGTCAATGCTATTACAAGGTGGTCTGATGCTCATGGTGTCATTTTGTTCTCCTGTTGGACAGAAACAGTCTTACAGACGTCTATATCAGATGAGGTCACTCTCAGACCATGGCTGAGAAAAAACAAGGTCACTATATAACAACAATCATTAAGCATTTACTTTGCTCACTGACTGGGTGACTCTCTAGTTTGTCCTTCCTTCAGAATAGACCTGTTGGGAGGTCTAACCGTAGAACTGCCTCCATTTTTTGACAATCCAGAAGAAGCCCCTGCTGCCTTAGACCTTCCCCCAAATTACCGATGAAGCTTAAATTCTTTACTAGCTTCTTTCTGACTTCTTCTTACTTAGACACCCCAGGTTTCTCCATGTGTGTGTTCCCTTCACAGCAACCTGTAAAAAAAAGCTCCAACTTGTTCAAGGGATTCCCAGTGGTCTTTGTCCAAAAAACATTGATAAAAGCAAAGTCAATTATCTGTCAGTGCCATCTCTTACGTGAGACAATAAACAATATCAATAGAAATGCTTATCTTTTGGGACGGCTGGGTGGCTCAGTCGGTTAAGTGTTTGCCTTTGGCTCAGGTCATGATCCCAGAGTCTTGGGATCAAGTCCCACATAGGGCTCTCCGCTCAGCGGGGAGCCTGCTTCTTCCTTTTCCTCTGCCTGCTGCTCTCCCTGCTCGTGTGCACGCTCATTCTCTCCCTTACAAATAAATAAATAAAACCTAAAAAAGAAAAAAGGAATGCTATCTTTCTGCTCCTTGGAGAGTGCCTGCTGGTGTTCATTTGTGGAGTATTTGGGGAGGGCAGGAGTAAAGAAAGGCTAACTTTATGGTGCTTTCCTGTGTCAGTATCTTTCAGAGTGAAAATCAGTAGTTACCGACAATTAAGAGTGCCCAGAGTATTTTCAGGTGTGATAATGTGTTTTAGTTGTGTGTTAAGTTTTTTTTTCTTTTTTTAAAGTATTTATCTTTTAGAGATAGACACTGAAATCTATCCAGGAGGAAAGAAAGTGGGTGGAGTTGTGGATGGGAAGACTGGTCATAATAATCAAAGCTGGGGAATGAGTATAACAGTTCATTATGGTGTTTTCTTTACCTTCAGAATTTTCCATAATGAAAAATAAGAATAAGAAGATTCCTGGGGTCCAATTGCCCATCTGTGTTTCCTGTTTGGGGAGCGCCAAGGCTAAATAAGGCTATGTCTAAATATGTTGAGAATCAGGGTATTGGAATTTAGTAGAGGATTCCAGAGTTATCTGTGGATGTGGAAGTGAGGCAAGGACAGACTTTTGAAAGGTGTTGTCCAAAGGTGTTTGGATTTTCAGGGAGATTTTAAGCCAAACGGACTACAGCTGTAACATCCATCAGATAGGGTTGGGTAGCCAGGGATGAGGATGCAGGGAAGGAATGTGAGATGTGAGAACACAGCTAGAAGGTCTGGAATGGTAAGTGAGAGTTCAAACCTGGAAATATTCCTTTAGTCGAGCCTCGCATGCTTCAGGTCATATCTACTGCTGAGGTAGGGGTTCTGGAAGGTTACTTTGTACTGCTTGAGTCACAGACTCCAATCATTTCACTTTTCTTAAGTTGGATATCCAGATCTCTAAGGTCTGCCAGTTAAAAATCAAAAGGTAAGTTTTTGAAAATAAATTTAAAAATTTCTCTCCCTATGAATGGGTTTGTCTTCTTTTACCTCTACATAGTTCTGGAAGGAAGGAACAATTCATTCATTCCAAAGATATTACTGAGCTCTGGTATGTACAAGGCACAGACCTACACGCTGGAGATAAATGACACTGGGCGCTACAGAGCTTAGGGTCTAATGAGGAAGAGAGAAATGAGTCCAACAATCTTTATTTTTTCTTTAAAGATTTTTATTTATTTATTTGACAGAGATCGCAAGTAGGCAGGCAGGCAGAGAGAGGAAGGAATGCAGGCTCCCCATTGAGCAGAGAGCCTCATATGGGGCTTGATCCCAGCACCCTGGGATCACGACCTGAGCTGAAGGCAGAGGCTTTAACCCACTGAGCCACCCAGGCACCCCTCCCCCTTTAAAAGATTTTATTTATCTGACAGAGAGGAAGAGATCACAAGTAGGCAGAGAGGCAGGCAGAGAGAGAGGAGGAAGCAGGCTCCCTGCTGAGCAGACAGCCCGATGCTGGCCTCAATCCCAGGACCCTGAGACCATGACCTGTGCTGAAGGCAGAGGTTTAACCCACTGAGCCACCCAGGTGCCCACATCCAACAATCTTTTAAATGTAAAGATACAAATTAAGGTAAGTGCCTTGAAGAAGTACAAGGAGTTATTGAAGCCAACAACTTTTTCTAGCTGAAAGAATTACCTGTATAAGTGAACTCTTCGGAAGCTGGGGTTACTGGGAAAATGGAAGGTTGTAAGGTAGTGCCAGGGAAAGGGACTAAGAGCAGACTGTCCATCTAACTGATCAAAGGCTTGGTTTTTACTCTGAAAACAAGACAATGAGTGCAAAGTGACATGCTCACTTAGAGGATGAAATTTGTGGGTATAGGGCGCCTTCGTGGCTCAGTCGGTTAAGCATCTGCCTTCAGTTCAGGTCATGATCCCAGGGTCCTGGGATTGAGTCCCGCATTAGGCTCCTTGCTCAGCAGGGAGTCTGCTTCTCCCTCTCCCTCTTCCTCTCCCCTTGCTTGTATCTCTCTCACTGTCTCTCTCTTCATGTCAAATAAATAAATAAAATCTTAAAAAAAAATTTGCAGGTACAAACAGTCCTACAGTGACAAAACCATCTTAGCTGATAGAAAAATGTCCTGATCTGAGCCATTCACTGAATGTGTCGTTCACTGAGGAATCAATTGCAGTGGTAGGAGCGCAGAAGCCTGAGGCAGGTGATGAATGATTCTTGTCACGCACTTGGATGAAAAATCAGCGGCAAAGAACAAAATCATACAAGTAAATATCCTGTGTTTTTATCCACATGGAACTCTGGTATTAGATTCATGGGTAGCTTATCTCCAAAGATGTTCAGCATCAACCAGTTCCTTCCCTTTGTGTACATATGTGCTACTTGCCCATTGAGAGGTCCAGTCTGTTCCTCTTCCTTCAATCTGGGCTGCCGTGTAGTGGATTTGTCACCAAAAAGTGGCAGAAGAGACTCTGGACCATTTCTAGGCTCAGGTTGTAAGATCACTGACAGCTTTTGCTTTCTTTTTCTTGGAACCATGAGCCCCCCTGTAAAAAGTCTAGCTAGACAGCTCCACGAGAGAGGGGCCATGGGGAGAGCCACTGAGACACCAGATGCGGGAGTGAGGAAACCATGCTGGATGCCCAGCCCAGACAAGCCTTCAGATGACTCAGCTCTTCACTTACCGTTACTACAGAAAAACAAGCCAGCTAGGTTGCCCCAACCCACAAACCCATGACAATCAATAATACTTGGTTTTAAGACACTATGTTTTGCGGTGGTTTTGGCAACAGACAGCTAGAAATCACCTTTAACTCCCAGTACCTACAGGGAGCAGAGCTTGTGCCCCACGAGTCCGTGTGTGACCAAATTTGAGTCAAGCTGTCTCTTGTAGAGTACCCCAGATCTCTCTAAACTTCACTGCAGCTTTTAGTAAGGGCAACAGGGAAAATGAGCAGAATAGGGTGAATTGTCTCTCATGCACTCTTTTTTGTTTGTTTGTTTGTTTTAGAGATTTTATTTATTTATTTGACAGAGAGAGAGATTGCAAGTAGGCAGAAAGGCAGGTAGAGAGAGAGGGGGAAGCAGGCTCCCCACCGAGCAGAAAGCCCGACTCGGGGCTCAATCCCAGGACCCCGAGATCACGACTCAAGCTGAAGGCAGAGGCTTTAAACCCACCAAGCCACCCAGGCGCCCCGTCTCGCACGCACTCTTATGGGATGTGTGTGAAATGACAGTGGTCAAGGCAATATTCATATTTACTGAGTCTCTGTGATGAGCCCGTGAGAGTACCATGCACTCAATGCATGCTATCTCATTTCATTCTCAAAATAACCATTAAAAGTACATGATATAATCTTCTCCATTTTATTTTTACTATTTTTATTTTTTTTAAGATTTTATTTATGTATTTATTTAACAGAGAGAGAGCACGCACAGAGAGAGTGAGAGGGAGAAGCAGACTCCTTGATGAGCAGGGAGCCCTATGTGGGGCTGGATCCCAGGACCCTGAGATCATGACCAGCGCCGAAGGCAGATGCTTAATGACTGAGCCACCCAGGTGCCCCAATCTTCCCCATTTTAGAGATGAAAAAACCGAGGCCACAAAGTTGCTGAATGGTAGAGCCTGATGGATCCACTTGATTTCAGTGCTAGTTACCTTGCCTAAAATGGGTGCTTTCATCCAGAGGGAATTCACTGGAAGTTACTGAAAAGTTCCTACGGTGCAGGGGCAGATTCTTAGCCATTGTCCCTTGGAGCCTGAGCCTGCCGTACTCTTCTTTGCGTGAGTGTGGGGAACGGTGCATTTGAAGGTGGAGGGGATGATGCTGTATTGAGTTCACTCCAGTTCCCCGGGCTAACAGCCAGGCGTGGGCCCCTCCGTGCCATCCATGGAAATGCTCTCTGGCACTAAGCATCGCTCAGGTCAGAGGCACAGGAAGGTCTATCTGAAAGCTAGAACATTCCCAGATCTTGGGGGAGGCCAAGAGAAACAACCATGCAGTATGGAGAGGGGAGGTTGACCAGGCAAAAAATGATCTGCCGCATTCTTTCAGCCCTCCCACCAGGCAGGAGGCTCCCCTCCCCGCACACCACTCCTAAACCCTCCTGGTGCCTGTAGTCTTGTCTCCTCCCTCTGCCCGGAGGCTTCCCCGCAGCAGCGAGGGACGCGAAGGCTCCCAGGTGAAAAGCTCTGGTTCCATCCATCTGCCCCTTAGCTTTAGGTGCTGAGAACTAGCGTGGCAACACTACGGACTAGCTTTCTGAACCTTCAGCCTTCTACAGCGCAGAACTGGCTGTGTCATCCTACCTTAGGGCTTGCAGAAGGATGTGTGTTGATACGCTTATGATATTCTCAAGAAATCGCCCTCCCCCCTAGGTAGTTATTTTCCTTTTTGAGGGCTTAGCCTCCTTCTTTCTGCTTTTTGTCATCTTTTCTCTTCTCTGTCCATGATTAGTTCAGGATAGAAAACCACAGAGAGACTCTGTTCCATCTTGTGGAGTTGGGAATTTCTTTGGGAAGAATCTCGAAAGGAGGAACCTGATGTTTGTTGACTGAATTAAGTGATGTTATGTTGCTCATCTGGAAAGAGAAGTCAAAACTAGCATCAAAATGGCTTAAAACACCACTGCACACCAGGGAAGCTAGTACTGAACAACTTCTGAGTCCCAAGTATATACGAAGCACATTAGCTCAAAGTTCTGTGAGCTAAGTGTTACTTTATTTCTGTTTCACAGATTAAGAAACTGAGGATCGACAAGTTAAATAATTTCTAAGTAGCTTTTGGTAGTTCTGTAATCATCTTTTCAATCTATTATATGTGGTTGCTGTATATTCTAATTTTCCATTTCTTCTCTAGTCAATTTTGATTACTTATATTTGCTAGGAATTGGTTCATTTCCTACAGATATTTCCACTGAGCCACCCAGGCGCCTTAAAGATTTTATTTATTTATTTGACAGAGAGAGAGATCACAAGTAGGCAGAGAGGCAGGCAGAGAGGCAGACAGAGAGAGAGGAGGAAGCAGTCTCCCTGCAGAGCAGAGAGCCCGATGTGGGGCTCGATCCCAGGACCCTGAGATCATGACCTGAGCCGAAGGCAGCGGCTTAATCCACTGAGCCACCCAGGCGTCCATTTCCTACAGATATTTAAACTTGCTGCCATAGGAACACCTGGGTGGCTCAGGCAGGTAAGCATCCGATTCTTGATCTTAGCTCAGGTTTTGATCTCAGGTCATGAGTTCAAGCTTTGCATCCGGCTCCAGGCTCACTGTAGAGCCTGCTTAAAAAAAACTTGCTGCATAGCTTCACACTTTGTATTTTTGGGGAGATTTTTTTTAACTTTGCAAATCAATTTAATTGCAGCATAATTTGCATATAATAAAATATGACCATGTATCATTTTCATTTTTATTTATTTTTGCCTATGTATCTTTCTTTAAGTATTTAACCCAATGCATTATGACAAAGGTCTACACAATCTATATTGTCTATATTGGCACAATCGTATATAGAACTTTTCCATAATCCCAGAAGTTTCTTTTGCTTCTTTGCAGTCAACCCCCACCATCTGGCCCTGGGAAATCACTGAGCTGCTCTTTGTCACTTTAAAATAGGTTTTGTCTTTTCTAGACTTTCATAGAAATGGGATTATACTATATGCCCTCTTTTGTTTGCAATTTGTGTGTTTTGGTGAGTTTAATGGTTTCAGATTTATCCACGCTGTTGTAAGTACCAGAATTTGTTACTTTTTACTGCCAAGTGGCATTCCATTGAATGAATACACCACAATGTTAATCATTGTCCTGTTGTTTTCAGCTTTTGACTTCTATAAATGTTACATATTCATAACAAATCACCACAAAACTTAGTGATCTATTTAAAAAAATTTTTGTCCTTGTTACATTTTTGTTTTAATGGGTTTCAAAATTCTGTGACAGATTTTTGGTCAAGTTGTTTCCATAAAAAAGTACTGATTTTAAAAATTAATAACTTAAATCTTTCATACACACACATAAAACAAATGGTCCACAAAACAGTCCCCTTTCTTTCTGAAGGTTTTATGATGCACTGTTATTATTAAACCAGTCTTTTACTATTAAACTTAAATGGCCAATTGATATAAACAGTTCTGAGGGCATTCTTCCATCACTGATTAAGACCGTAGGGAGCTGGGGTGCCTGGGTGACTCAGTCAGTTAAAGCCTCTGCCTTCAGCTCAGGTCATGATCTCAGGGTCCTGGGATCAAGTCCCGCATTGGGCTCTGTGCTCAGCGGGGAGCCTGCTTCCCCTACTCTCTCTGCCTGCCTCTGCCTACTTGTGACCTCTCTCTCTGTCAAATGAATAAATTAAAAAAAAAAAAAAGACTGCGGGGAGCAGGTATTAGGAATAATATTCAATTAGCTTTCTGAGCTTTCTGGGCAGACTTGGTGACCTCACCAGCTCCAGCTGCCTTCTTGGCCTCTGCTTTGATGACACCCACAGCAACTGTCTGCCTCACCTCAGAGACAGCAAAACGGCCCAGAGGAGGATAATCAGAGAAGCTCTCAACACACACAGGCTTGCCAGGAACCATATTAACAATGGCAGCATAACCAGATTTTAAGAACTTGGGACCATCTTCCAGCTTTTTTCCAGAATGACCATCAATCTTCTCCTTCTGCTCAGCAATCTGGCAGGCACTGTGAGCTGTGTGACAGTCCAGCACAGGTGCAAATCCAGCACTGATCTGGCCTGCATGGTTCAAGCAGCTATGAAACCAGCAGTTTCCATGGATGGGTCATTTCTGCTGTCACCAGCCACACTGCCACAATAAACATCTTTGACAGATACGTTCTTGACATTTAAGCCCACATTGTCCCCAGGAAGAGCCTCCCTCAAAGCTTCATGATGCATTTCAACAGACTTAACTTCCGTTCTAACAATGACTGGAGCAAAGGTGACCACAATGCCAGTCTCCACTCAGTCCACAGGGACAGTACCAATACCACCAATTTTGTAGACATCCCGGAGAGGCAGACACAAGGGCTCATCAGTTGGACAAGTTGGTGGCAGAATGCAATCCAGAACTTCGAGCAGTGTGGGTCCACTGGCATTCCCATCTTTACGGGAGAATTTCCATCCCTTCAACCAAGGCAAGTGAGCACTTGGCTCCAGCATGTTGTCACCGTTCCAACCAGAAATTGGCACAAATGCTACTATGACAGGGCTGTAGCTAATTTTCTTAATGTAGGTGCTGACTTCCTTAACGATCTCCTCATATCTCTTTTGGCTGTAGGGTGACTCAGTGGAATCCATTTTGTTAACACCAACCATTAGTTGTTCTACACCCAGTGTGTAAGACAGAAGGACTTGCTCCTGGGTCTGCCCATTGTTGGAGAAGCTGCTTCAAATTCACCAACACCAGCAGCCACAATCAGAACAGCAGAGTCGGCCTGAGATGTGCCTAGAATCACGTTTTTGGTAAAGTCTCTCTGTCCTGGGGTGTCAGTTATGGTCACATAATACTTTCTGGTCTCCAGTTTCCATAGGGAGACATTAATGGTGATACCATGTTCATGTTCAACTTTCAGTTGATCCAAGACCCTTACTTGAAGGAGCCCTTTCCCATCTCAGGAGTCTCCTTCTCAAACTCTTCGATAATTCTTTTGTTGATCCCACCACATTTGTGGATCAGATGACCATGAGTCCAATGACGATATGCTGATGTGATTCTTTTCCTTTCCCATTTTGGTTTAGGTTTAGTGGTGGTTTTCATGACATCTGTGTTCTGGTGGCAAACCCATTGCAAAAAAAGAAAACTTAGTGATTTAAAAGGGAAATATTATTATACCACAGTTCCTGTGGGTCAGGAATTTGGGTCTATCTCTGCCTCTGGGTCTCTCACAAAGCTGTAAGCAAAGTGTTGGCCAGGCTGCTCATTCTCACTTTCACAGAGCCGGCAGGATTCCATTTCTTGAAAGCTATTGGCCTAAGAGCCTCAGTTCCTCTCTTGCTGTTGGTCAGGGGCCTCCCTCAATTCCTGGTCATATGGGCCTCTTCAAAGAGAAGCTCATAATGTGCCTAGTGGCTTCATCAGAGTGGTGAGGATGAGAGTAAAATAGAGCAAAAATATGAAAACGAGTCTTTTCGAACCTAATCTCAGAGGCGGCATCTCCTCACTTTTGCCATAATCTCTTTGTAAGAGATAAATTGGTAGCTTCAGCCCCAAAAGGAGGGTGCTGCATGAAGGCATGAGTTTTAGGAGGCAGAGATCACTGGGATCCATGAGAGGGGTTGCCTTTCACAGACTGCAATGAACATTTGCATATAAGTCTTTATGGGGACATGTTTTCATTTCTCCTGGTTAAATACCTAGAAATGGAATTGCTAGCTCATATGGACACCTTGGAAGAAATTGACAGATCATTTTCTCTGGTGGCTGTATCACATTACACTCCCATCAGCAGTGTGTGAGGGTCCCAGTTGCTCTACAAGCTTGACAACACCTCCTACTGTGAGTCTGTTCAGTTTTGGCCACCGGAATGGATACGAAGTGGTACACTTTCATGGTTCTAATTTGCATTTCCCTGATGCCCAATGATGTTGAGCATCTTTTTATGTGCTTATTGACCAATTGTGTATATCTTCTTTTATTATTTCAAATCTTTTGCCCATTTTCTATTTAGTTATCTTCTTATTGTTGAATTGCAAGGATTATTTATGTCGTCAAGTTCCAAGTCATTCATACACACACACACACACACACACAGTTTGTGTACATATACACAAACATATACATGTACAAATACATATATATGGATTTGTTCTGGGAAATTTAAAGGACAAAGTTACCACTCCCAAGGCTGGAGGACTTCTCCAGGTTATCAGCATGTTTAGAGGACTTTTTCTGTAGCTAACTTTTATAGTCCTGAGGGTAGTCCTCTGAGCCACCAGAGCATGTAGCAGAAAGCCTCAGTCTAAAGTAAATTGGAGGCAGGGCGCCTGGGTGGCTCAGTCAGTTAGGTGTCTGCCTTTGGTTCAGGTCATGATCCAGGGTCCTGGGATTGAACCCCATATTGGGCTCCCTGCTCAGCAGAGAGCCTATTTCTCCCCCTCCCCCTGCTTGAGTGTTCATGTTCTTTCTCTCTCTCTGTCTCTCTCTGTCAAATAAATACATAAAATCTTAAAAAAAAAGATCTTATGTATTTATTTGACAGATAGAGATCACAAACAGGCAGAGAGGCAGTCAGAGGGAGAGGGGGAAGCAGGCTCCCTGCTGAGCAGAGAGCCTGATGCGGGGCTCGATCCCAGGACCCTGAGCCAAAGGCAAGGTTAACCCACTGAACCACCCAGGTGCCCCAAATACATAAAATCTTAAAAAAAAAATAAAAGATTTAAAGTAATTTGGAGGTTACCTTTGGGCTGCTAGTCCAGCCAGGGGTCAGTCTTTTAGTCCTCTTGCTGACTCTACTCCCGACTCATAGGCTTCTATCAGGCAAATTGTTTCTGTGTCACAGTTTACTCCTCTATAAAATAGAAGTATCAAGCCTGAGAGTCTGAGGTACAATTAAATTAATGTCTGAAATCATTAACTTTGAGAGTGAGCAAGCTAGTACACGTGAAGATTAAAAAGCAGTTATGCTTTGTTGGTTTGATTTTTATTTCTTGTTTAGTCATCATTTAACCACAGGGCATTTTTTATGTTCACCAAATGATTTCGTGTCTTAGTCATTCTTCACAAAAACATCATCAGATAGAATCACGTGGAAGGGAAGGAGGAGACAGAAGGGGGAAGGGGTGAAGTGGGGAGGCGGTCCCTAAGGAGCTATGTCACTTAGGGGAGTCAGAGAACAAGTGAGGATTGAAGGGGAGGACGGACTGTAACCTGGAAGTTTCCATCTCCTTGGCAGGAATACTGCACTTGTCTTCCTGGAGCCTGGTAGCATCACCACACAGTAGCTGATGGAGAAGTTCAGCTATTCAGGTCGGGGGCTTCCTTGGAATGGGGAGCTGGAAAATTCCGGAAGCCTTTCCATTTCCTCTGTCTCACTATCGAAACTTGGCACTAGTACTTGGAAACTATTAAATCACTAATTCTAGTCACCATTTTGGGGGGAAACCTAAGTGTCTCTGTTCTATCTTTTAGAATCCTCTCCTTGCCCACAGGCCTTCTCAGAGAGTTTCCTTGGCTCCTGCTTCCCTAGTTAGAACCTTAATAATACGTGGTTAATACTCAGTCTATGTCACTTACCGGCTTCCTCCAGATGGCAGAGCTGTTTATGCACTTCAAGTCATTATGTGTGGAGTGTGGCCACCACAGGTCTCTGTCCTTCTGACGAATATTAACCAGCATTTATTGGGTTCTTATTAAGTCTCAGTCATTGTTCTAATTGCTTAATATGGATCACAACACTTAGTTACCATGATAACCCTATGAGGTAGATATTATTATACTCTTTATACAGATACAGAAAAAGGCACAGAAACTTGCCTGGTCGTGGGAAGTGGGAGTCTGGGATTCAAGCCCAGCCAGTCTGATTCCAGAGTCTTTAGTCTGCTCTAATGCCTGGCCTTCCCAATACAGGGAAAGCCCCTGTGTTGCCCATGCCAGACCATGTCATTTGGTTATACAAATACCTATGTCGTTGTCATTGGGTTATGCAAATACCTATGGAATTACATTAAATGAGAATAGTGGAAAAGAAGGTAGGCCATTTGTAACCATGGTACATTTTCACATTCTAGTATTTGGGCCCTGATTTCAGGAAAATATCTGCAAATGAAACTTGCAGGAAAATGACAGAGGGAAGAGCCAAGTGTAGCAGAAAGAACCCTGAAGCTTAGCTGAAATCGGGCTTCAGGTCCCACCCATGAAACTTAGCAGCCTTGAGTCCTCGGTGAGGAATTTAGGCTGGTGGAGCTTCACTTTTCTCATCCATCAAAGAGAACTAATGTTTATACCCACTTCGAAAGTTCATCGTGAAGATTAAGTGAAGTAAGGTATGAAACGTGTGTTTTGTAAACTGTAAAGCATTATAAAAATTTGCTTTCATTTAAAATAAAATTATAGAAACTATGCATTTAAAAATCATTTAAAAAATGAAATGGAAAAATGAAAACATGTTCTCCTGATTAAAAATATAATTCCAGTTCCAAGAATAGTGACTTGTGAGTCTTCAGTTGGTTTTCTCTTTTACACATCAGATCTCCGGCTCAGTTTCCACCTTAGCAATTAGACCCAGAGTCCAGATGTCAATAGCAGTTTTATTTTAATGGGGCCATCTGAAAATGAGTTTTTCTAACTCCACCTAAGAGTCAGTCTTTAGTTTTAATTTATTTAATCAGAGTCATGTTTAAAGAAAACTATGCTCATATAGAAAAGACCCACTATTTGCTCCCTTCCATAAGAAAGTCACCTTGAAAATACTTTCTTTGGCCATGGATATCAAGTACAAGTCTCCCTTGTGAGAGAGGGAGCAAAGAGTAGAAAAACTGTAACTTTCTAAAAAGATATTATTTATTTATTTATTTATTTATTTATTTGAGAGAGAGAGAGAGAGAGAGAGATCATGAGAGAGAGCACAAGCAGGGAAAGAGGGAGGAGCAGGATCCTCACTGGGCAGGGAGCCCCATGTGGGCTCAATCCCAGGACCCTTGGGCTCATCACCCAGGCCAAGGCAGATGTTTCACCGACTGAGTCACTCAGGTACTCTGAAAAGCTCTAACTTTTAAACAGTGATCTCCATTTCTTTTCTTTTTAAAAGATTTTATTTATTTATTTGACAGCCAGAGATCACAAACAGGCAGAGAGGCAGGCAGAGGAGGTGGGGGAAGACGGCTCCCTGCTAAGCAGAGAGCCCGATGTGGGGCTCGATCCCACGACCCTGAGATCATGACCTGAGCCTGAGATCATGACCTGAGCCGAAGGCAGAGGCTTAAACCACTGAGCCACCCAGGCACCTCATCTTTTTTTTTTTAAAGAGATTTTATTCATTTATTTATTTATCAGAGAGAGAGAGAGAGAGCACAAGTAAGCAGGGTGGCAGACAGAGGTAGAGAGAGAAGCAGGCTCCCTGCGAAGCAAGGAGCCCAATGTGGGACTTGATCCCAGGACTCTGGGATCATGATCTGGGCTAAAGGCAGCAGCTTAACCGACTGAGCCACCCAGGCATCCCAACAGTGATCTCCACTTCTATCAGAAGAATTGTTAGGACCAAGATGGCATCTTTTTTACAACAAACAAAATTTATTTTTCTTCAATTTGTTTTCTCCACCAGGAAAGTGATCATGTCAGGAACCATGAAGTATTAAAAGGAAAGTATATTTAAACTACCATGAAGTAGAAATACTTATTCATGGTCTGGCATGGGCAACCAATTTGTGCCTGAGGAAGCTGAGAGCACATGTAGTCCCACAAACAGTATGGAAGACAGGCATTAATAAGTTCTTAAGAACTATTAGAAGATGAACAAAATGTAACTGATGTGGCAGGGTGCCTCTTTTCCAGCTTGCAGTAATGAGCTTCCCTTACCTATCAAAGTGGGAGGCAGCCTACACTTTTGGCTTTATGATCTCTCATGCCTGAAGTTTTTCCCAGACTCACTCTCTGTCTCTCTCTCTTTCTTTTTCCCTCTCTCTCTCTTTTGGTCTGACTCTCTCTCTCTCTCTTTCTCTCTCAATCTCTCTGTCTCTTCCTCTTTCTCCTCTTGCTAATGGCCAAATGTGAGTCCAAAAAAAAGAGAAAATACACACTAGGCTATTTCCACCCTTTCCTCACCATGACTTGAAATTAATGATAGAGATTGCACCAGTTCTATCCCAGCCATCCTCCAGTAGGGGGTACACGCGTGTGCGCGCGCACACACACGCGTACACACACATTTTAGCATGCACACAGAGTGAAGTCTCAGCATCACTCCCTTTTCTCAAAGGGAAATCTCTTGCATGTGGTGGATTGAAAGCCCTTTAAACTACCTATTGCCTAAATTATAATAATCAGACAAGATACAGTCAAGCCCAACACAGTCCTTGTACATGGGGAAGGTCCAGGAAGAAAATGTGCAAATGACTTTGGACTAGGTATTGGACTGCTTTATTTGTAAGAAAATTCATATGCTTTGTGTTGTGGGAGATTTAAGTCAGTTTCAAGATAGATTTTCAATATAGGCAATTTTCATCTAACATTAGAAATCATCTCACTTTAGAAATCAATCTATCCCTCCCTGACTATCATACCCATCCATCTTTTTTTTTTTAAGATTTTATTTTTATTTATTTGACAGAGAGAGATCACAAGTAGATAGAGAGGCAGGCAGAGAGAGAGAGAGAGAGGGAAGCAGGCTCCCCGCTGAGCAGAGAGCCCGATGTGGGACTCGATCCCAGGACCCCGAGATCATGACCTGAGCCGAAGGCAGTGGCTTAACCCACTGAGCCACCCAGGCGCCCCCGCATCCATCTTTTTGATGTTCACCCCCCATGCCCTACCCCACTGTATCAAAGTTCTTTATTAAAGCAGTAGGTAAATCTCAAATGCGTATTTCAGAACAGGAAAATAAACATTAAAATGCTTACAGGCTGAGAGTTTTGTGCCTTATTAAAAAATGAGCCTTCATAGAGCTTTTAAAGGATGGGAGTCCTACATCTCACATACATCTCTTCTCTCCTGCAAGTCTCTCATTCTAATGATGCCACTCTGACCCTCAAAAAATCCTCCTCTGTTCCACCTCTCCATCCTCCCAGTAATGCCTTGGCTTTTGTCTTCCTGCCTGTTGCTCATCTCCCAAGGATATGGTCTCATGCCATGAATGAGGTTGAATGCTGGTGCTCTCATTCCCATTTCAACTCCCCTCCAATCAAAATATGTCCCCATGGTGAAGAACATTACATTTCTGTGAAAGCATTTATTTGCCTTAGTGGCACAGGTTTGACCTGTTTGTGAGCCAAGTTTTTATTTTTTTTATTTTTTAAAAGAGCTTGTGATGCCATCAAATAAGAACTTAATCCACAGTAAACAAATTTTAAATACTCAAAAGAGAGAGTTAAAATGGAACAGTGTTTTCGACTTGTGTTTAAAGTTTGAAGTTAGAGATTAGTGACTTTAACTAGAAATTTAGGATCATTGTCATAACAGAATTCAAAGCATGAGTAATTATCTTTTTGTATGGCCTCAGCATGAGGCAAGGCAAGAGACCACAACACTGGCCTGTGCTTGTTATTTGCACAGTTAGGACTGGAGAACCAGAGGAGAGAGCTGGGGAAATAAACTTCATCAAGACTACATCTTCTATTCCGGTCACACAAACTTTTGGAAGAAAAAAACAAATGAACACACCTCATTTACCCTCTTCAGCCTACAAAACTTCAGGCTGCATTGCTGCTCTTTCCCTATACAAATCTCCACAGTGGAAAATACTTTAGACACCAGTTAGACCTACAAACACATAGGCAATGATAGTGTAGGAAGAGATGCATGTTTTACTGCTGCTAGAAATAAGGAGAGCAAGCCACACCTGAAGATGACTAGGAACCATGGAGTTTAATCATCTCAGTGTTTTCTAAGAAGAGCCAGTCACTTCCTTCTCTTTAATTGCTTATTTGTAGCCTTCACTTATTCCTGAAGGTTGCATGTAAAAATATCATGGGGCTTGGCTTAGCAGAATGTGCTACATGAAACAAGATAGTTTGGATGGAAAAACCTTTCTAATCAAGACCTGAGAGAAAATTGGGTCTAGAACACAGAGAGGTGCAGCTCACACCCTCCAGATCCCAAAGAGTTGCATAAGCTAAGACTTTAGCTTATTATTATTATTATTAATTATTATTGAGTGATTTGAATACAGTTATAAAAGCTGAAGTCTACATTGTAGGAGTGAGACAAGTGGTACTGCTTTAAAAAATTTTTTTTTTAAATTTAAACTCAGTTTAGTTACCATATACTGTATTATTAGTTTTAGAGGTAGAATTTAGTGCTTCATCACTAAATAACACCCAGTGCTCATTCCATCAAGTGCCTCCTTAATGCCCATCCCCCAATTACCCCATCCCCCCACCCATCTCCCCTTCAGCAACCGCCGGTTTGTTTTCTATAGTTAAGAGTCTCTTATAACCATAAGAGACTCTCTGTTTTCATTTTGTTTATTTTTTCCTTCCGTCCCCTATGTTCATCTGCTTTGTTTCTTAAATTGCACATATGAGTGAAGTCATATGGTATTTGTCTTTCTCTGACTGACTTATTTCGCTTAGCATAATGCCCTCTAGTTCCATCCATGTAGTTGCCATGGCAAGAGTTCAATCTTTTTGATGGCTGAGTAATATTCCATTGCATATATAGTCCATATAAAATTCTAAATTATCTTTGATCCTATTATTCCTGGTTGAGAAGTTTGAATGTGCTTTTGAACAGGATCAAAGTAGACATATTAAAACTTTAAGATGCAAGGATTGTTTTTGAAGGGGGCTTTCTATTTTTTAGTAGTGGAATCTTCCTATCACATTTATTCTCTGTTCCTTCCAAAGAAACATCCATAGAACATTAAAAATGTGGGGAAACTATGGTTACACTCATCAAAACAAGCATACAGCATTGCTACCATGTATTTTCAGTACCTTCAGGAAATTTATTGTATGTGGCAGCTTTCAATTATATGTAGTGTAGGCCACTGACTGTGAGCTAGTCATATACCTGCATGCCAACTAATAAGTCATAATTTCTAGAGTGAAAAATCTGTGTACCAGACCTGGAACCTTTGTGACACTGCAGCATTGTTATTTTGGAAGTGCTATAATTTGATCTATAATGAGGCAACTATGTGTGACTCACGCTCTGGAAAGTAGCCAGCTCTCCTCTCCTGTGTAGGAGCTGTTACGTGGTAGAGTACACATGAGGGACTAGGAAGAACTTATGGAAAAATTAAATGACCCGACAACATCTGTAAGAAAATATAGAAAGAGTTGAGATGGTTAGATTCAGAGATGGGAAGACTAAACAGGAAGTTCAGTTTTGTGAAGGCTCTACCATTTTGTTGTTGTCTATACTGGGACAGCCACTTTGTTTTTGCAGGACTGTGTGCCTCCTGAAAGCCATGGCTCAAGCCATGGCTGTAGAGCCATCATCTTGCTCTACAGCATCATAGATGCAGAGTGTTACAGCTGTGCTGTTTTGTGACATCAAGTGCCAAGAATGATGGGGCCTTAATATGTAAGAGTAGATATAAAGCCATCTACTGGCTTGAATAATGGTTTTGTAGTGACTTATGAATTTCATGTCTAAGTTTGGGTTGTTTCACGTTTGGTACCATCGGTATTACTGAATGCCTATTAAGTGCATAGCATTTGGGAAATATCATACTGTCAATTAGCCATCTATTAAACATACTGAAGGAATATACAAAATGCCAACATTTGTTGAGCATTTTTATTTGTTTTTAAAATTTTATATGTAGTAACCCATTTAATAATTGTATATGTGCTGTCGAAGCAAGCACTCATTCAATAATTGTAAATACCTTGTGGAGTAAATACTATTATTATTCCCATTTTATAGATATAAAACTAGAAAGCTAAATAGCTAAAATAACTGCGTTATTTAAAAGGGCTAACTCACTTCCTTAAACTCACATAAATAGTAAATGGCATAATCTGGATTCAAACCCAGGTATTCTAGATCTAAATTCTTTAAAAAAAAGAGAAAAAGGTTTATTTTTTTATTATTTTAGAGAGAGAGAGAGTGGAGGGAAGGACAAAGGGAAAGGGAGAGACAGAATCTCAAGCAGACTCCCCTCTGAGGGCAGAGTCCAATGTGCGGCTCTATCTCACAACCCTGAGATCATGACCTGAGCTGAAACCAAGAGTCAGATGCTTAATCCACTGAGCCACCCAGTGATACCTAACACTTATACTCTTATCTACTCAGCTATATATGATTTTTTTAAAAAAGTGTATAGATAATCATTTAAAAATTTACAAACAGAATTTGATAAAATGTAGATGAATTACACATGTTGTAAAAGCTGATATTAATTAATAATTGCTATGAGGAAAGAATCTATGAATTAACTTTTTCATAACCAACAATTACCTCTTTCTTTTTTTCTTTCTTCCTCTTTTTTCCCAATAACCTTTGAGATTCTTGTTTTACTTGTGAGACATAGTATTTGTGTTTCAAAACAAAACATCCTCCCCTCTTCTCTGTTTATGTTAAGGGTGGCAATGTGTATCACAGCAAATGTCATTGAACTTGGAAGTATTACGGGCTTGGTGGAGACAGCTCAGGCTCTATTGTAAAACCATAGTAGGCACATGACTTCCTGGAGTAATAACATATAGAGATAAGGTCTCAGAAGTACATCTGTAAAGACAGAATTCAAAATAGTCATAATAAATTGTGAGATCACTCAGTACTATCTCCTTTCAGAGATCCTTTCACTTTCCTACTATAATAGTCTGTGAATTTTACTCATCTTCATTTCCTTGAGCTGTTAGAGCAGTATTAAGGGGAAAAAACGTAAACCATATAAAATACAAGCAGATGTCCAACAAAACCAGAAATCCACATTATGTTGTATATGTTTAAGTTCCTTGTTTTTTTAGGAATGAAATAAAATTTCATGAATGCAATTGCTTCCCTTTGAACTTTTCTGTACTCCTAATTCCCTTCTTCCCTTCCCAGAGTGAATGCTGTCACAAGTATGGTACGTATCTTTTAGGTCTATATTTTCAATTTTTTTTCTGTTTTTATATGTAATAAAGAACGTTATATACAATTTTCTGATTTTTTAAAAGATTTTTTTTTATTTATTTGACAGAGAGAAAGAGAGAACACAAATAGGGGGAGCAGCAGGCAGAGGGAAAGGGAGAAACAGGTTTCCCACTGGGCAATGAACCCGATGTGGGGCTTGATCCCAGGGCCTTAAGATCATGCCTGAGCCAAAGGCAGGCACTTAACCAACTGAGCCACCCACGCACCCCAACAATCTTCTGATTTTTAACATTTTGGTATTATACTACACATGTCTATATACTATATATATAGTATATACTATACTAAATACTAATATTATACTATACATGTCTCTTTGCACTTCTTTTTTTTTATTTTAATTTTTTAAATTAACATATAATGTATTATTAGCCCCGGGAGTACAGGTCTGTGAATTGTCAGGTTTACACACTTCACAGCACTCACCATAGCACATACCTTCCCCAATGTCCATAACCCCACTACCCTCTCCCTAGCCCCCTCCCCCCGGCAATCTTCAGTTTGTTTTGTGAGATTAAGAGTCTCTTATGGTTTGTCTCCCTCCCGATTCCATCTTGTTTCATGTATTCCTTTCCCATCCTCCAAACTCCCCACATTGCCTCTCAACTTCCTCATATCAGGGAGATCATATGATAATTGTCTTTTTCTGAGTGACTTATTTCGCTCAGCATAATACACTCTAGTTCCATCCATGTCGTCACAAAAGGCAAGATTTCATTTCTTTTGATGGCTGCATAGTATTCCATTGTATATCTATACCTTATCTTCTTTATCCATTCATCTGTTGATCTACATCTAGGTTCTTTCCATAGTTTGGCTATTGTGGACATTGCTGCTATACACATTTGGGTGTACGTGCCCTTTCAGATCACTACGTTTGTATCTTTAGGGTAAATACCCAGTTGCACTTTCTTTTTTTAATATTATTATCATGATGGTATAATAGGGTTCATTCATTTTAACTGCTATATGAGATTACCACATGAATAAAACACATTTTATTAATGCATTTCCTTGACTTTAGAAATATGTAATATATCTAATTTCTCTCTTTTTTAAAAAAATTGTCTTTATAAACAATTTTGCTCTGATCTTTTATCCCTTTGCACACATAAGAGAACTTTTCTAGAGAATATATTTAGAAATGGGTATGCTGGGGACTAAGATATGTGCAATTTATGATCTTACTAAAAACTGGCAAATTGTTATCTAAAGTGGCTGATTTCATTTATACCTCCATCATAAATATATGAAAATTCTTGTTTACCCACCAGTACTCAGATTTTTAAGATTTTGTCAGTCTGATGGATATAAAATGGTATCTCAGAACTGAACTTCATTTTAAAGTGAATTTAAAACCATCACAGAATCAGCGCTAGTAATTATATTTACAAAGTACTATGATGCAAGAAGTTAGAATTTCAATTCTGTCTTGCTCAGATTTTCCCATTCTTTGCATTCTGATGATTTTTGGCAAACTATACAGAGACATATTAATTCTCTGCTAAGAACATGTGTGACTATTCAGCTAGAAGTAGTAGTAAACAATATAGGATAGAACTTAAAAAATTTCAGATGGAATAAAGTAAAATATGTTCATTGTAGAAACATTATAAAATGCAGAATACAATGAAGAAGAAAATAGACACTGAGAGCATTTTTTTTTCTAGCCAAATAAATATATGGCAAGGTTGGTTTTTTTTTCTCTCAGAAAATTTGTGTCAGGAGCATGTTTTTTAAAATCTATATTTTTCAGTTGACCAATGAATATATTGTGAACATTTCCCATTTCATTAAGTTGTTTTATAAAACAATGTCTTTAATGACTTCATACTTCCCTCAGGTGAAGTTAGCCTATTTTATGTAATACACCCCCCAGTTTAGACACCTCTGCTTTTTCTTTGGGATAAGTTTCTAGAAGTGGCATTCCTGGGTTAAAGGGCATGAATGGTTTTTCTTTTTTATGATTTTATTTATGTATTTGAGAAACAGAGGGAGCAGAAGCAAGGGGAGCAGCAGAGGGAGAGGGAAAAACCAGATGTCCCACTGAGTGGGAAGTCTTGATACGGCGCTCCATCCCAGGACCTTGAGATCATGACCTGAGCTGAACGCAGATGCTTAACAAACTGAGCCACCCAGGCACCCCAGGGCATGAATGGTTTAAAGAAGGAGTCAATGAACTCTTTCTGCAAGGAGCCGATAAATATTTTAGGCCTTGTGGGACGTGTCTCTGTCATAGTCATTGTAGCATGAAAGCAACCATAGATAATATGTAAATGAATGAACATGGCTATGTTCCAGAAAAGCTTAATTTAAACACTGAAATTTGAATTCTGTGTAATTTTCACATGTCACAAAAAGTTTTTTTTTCTTTTTTTTTAACCATTTAAAAATGTAGAAATCATTCTTAGCTTGTGGGCTGTTACAGAAAGAGTGGTGGCTGTAGCTTGTCAAAGATCTTGGTCTCAGATTCTATTAGAATATCAGAACTGATGAAACCTTATGAATGAATTAGTATAACTTGTTCCTTTCAAATACCAGAAAGAGAGGGCTAGAGACTGTAAGTAACTGACTAAGTTGCCTGCATTATTCATGTATACATAGGGCATCAATTCTACATGTCAGAAGAAAATAATTTCATTACCTATTTAGAAAGAACTACAATCCCAAAACAAACAGATATTTCCAACTGAATAAAGGGTGTGCAGGATTTCTCTGTTATTTCTTACAACTGTATACAAATCTATAATTATCTCAAAGAAAATTTTCATAAAAAAAGAGATATGTTTAAGCTAAAGAAAATCAAATTTTCTAGAAGCCACATCCTGATGTAAGAAAAAATCAGGAAACAATCTTTCCTTCTAAATAGCATTTTAAAATGTTTCATTAGCAATCATTTAATTTCTTGATGTAGAAACCAGTGCCTGTAAGAGTTAATGACATAGACATCATGATACCAAAGCCAGTGCCAAACAAATTCACATGTACTTAGAAAGAAAAATGCCTTAGAGCTTGCAGTCTTCTTTATATATGCAGCTTTATGAATTCTGTTACAGGGAAGTTTTATAGCTAACAGTTTTTTTTAAAAGGTTTTATTTACTGGGGTGCCTGGGTGGCTCAGTTGGTTAAACGTCTGCCTTTGGCTCAAGTCATGATCCCTGGGTCCTGGGATGGAGCCCGGTGTTGGGCTCTCTGCTCAGCAGGAACCTGCTTCTCCCTCTCCCTCTGCTGCTTCCCCTGCTTGTGCGCGCTCTCTCTCTCTGTCAAATAAATAAATAAATAAATAGTATTTTTTAAAAAGATTTTATTTACTTATTTGAGGCAGGGAGAAGAGCAGAGGGGAGGGAAAGAGAGTGCCCTGAGTGTGGATCCCAATGTGGGGCTTGATCCAAGCACCCTGAGATCATGACCTGAGCCAAAACCAAGAGTTGGATGCTTAACTGACTGAGCACCCCACAGCTAACTTCTTGTCATGAGAGATAAACCTGACCAATGAGGGCCACTCTTAGGGCACTTGGAGGCACCAGGGATATCTCTGCACCGTCTTCACTAGAATACTACCGTCCTGTCATTACACTACTTTGCAATGCAACAGAAAAACCAGTCACGTCTACAATGGGCCCACCCCAACTGCAAACCATCTGTAATGGGAATAAAATATCAGACACCTCATCACTTCTGGTGAGTCTCCTGTAGAACACATAGGCCTGTACTGGAGCTCCTAATGGTCAAATATAGTTTGGAATTCTAAAATAATACATCAAGATAAGAAGAGGGCTTGTGGGGTTGGGGACTTCGTAGCAGCCCACAGCCCAGATTTCACTCTATCCCCTTCCTTCTGTTTAATGTGTGCCTCTGTGAACACATTAACTCAGTTGAACTGAGCCTCACCGTCCCCCAGTCCAGACAACCTCGGTTTTGTTTCCTCCAGAACAGTGCCATTCAATTGCACTTTCTATGATGATGGAAACATTCTGTACCATCTCTTAAGAGAGTCCCCAGCCGCCTGAGTCTGAGCACCTGAATTGTGGCTTGTGGAACTGAGGATGTTTACATTTTTTGGTTCTACATCATTTTAGTTAGTTAAAACTTAAATTCAATTAGCTACATCTGGCTAGTGGCTGCCCTGGTGGACAGCTCGCCTCCAGAGAATTAACCTCTAGCTGAAGTGGGGTCAATTCAATGTCCCATCTTGCTTATTTCAGTCTTGCCCCTTTGCCCCATCTCAGGAGATGGCTGGTGGCACATGTTTGTGGGAATTTGGGAGACTTTGTGTTGTAAATTGCCTAAGTCAGTATTACGGGTGGAATTGTGTCCTCCCAAATTTCCTAGGTTGAAGTCCTTCTTCTTGTATCTCACAATGTGACTTTATTTAGAAATAGGGTCTTTGTAGATGTAATTCATTAAGATGAGGTCATTAGGGTCGACCCTAATCTGATATGGCTGGTGTCCTCAGAAAGGGCGAATACCCAACTTTTGTATCAACATGGACGGGACTGGACGGGATTATGTTGAGTGAAATACGTCAAGCAGAGAAAGTCAATTATCAAATGGTTTCACTTACTTGTGGAGCATAAGGAATAACATGGAGGACATTGGGAGATGGAGAGAAGTGAGTCGGGGGAAATCGGAGGGGGAGACAAACCAGGAGAGACTGTGGACCTGAGAGACAAACTGAGGGTTTTGGAGAAGGGGGTGCAGGGTGGGGTGAGCCTGGTTGTGGGTATTAAGGAGGTTATGTGTTGCATGGAGCACTGGGTGTGGTGCACAATGTATTTTGGAACACTGAAAAACAATAATAAAATTCAAGTTTTCTTCAAAAAGAAAGAAAGAAAGAAAGGGATAAAATTAAAAAAGAAAATAAAGGAGCTTTTTGTACTTAGGGACATGGACACAGGGAAAATACCGTGTGAAGACAAAGGCAGAGATTGGGTGTTGCTTCCACCAGCCAAGAAACACCGAGATTGCCAGCAAACAGGCAGAAGCTGGGGGAGAGGCATGGAACATATTCTCCTTTACAGCCCTCAGAAGGAACTCACCCTGCCTGGGCAGGGTCCCATGTTGGACTTCGGGCCTTCAGAGCTGTGAGAAATAAATTTCTGTTTTCCAAGCCACCCACTTTTTGGCACCCTGTTACAGCAGCCCTAGGAAACTAAGACCCTCGAGGTTCAGTTTTCTCCTTTCTGCCCCTCGTCCTGTTTTAGAGCTTTCCTGCTTTTGTTGCCTTTGTCTCCTCTCTGGTTCTCTACATCCTGGTGGGCACAGGCCTTAAAAAAGCAAAAGCCTTCACTGCCCTGTAAGTGAGGATTTAGGAGGGGTGAGACTAGCTGTGTCCGTATGCCATTTTCCCCGAAAGTCTGGATTTTAAAAATTCTTCCTCCTAACCCCTCCAGTTTGGGATTAAAAAAAATTCTTACTTGAGATCATAAGCCCTTCTTCCCGCTCCCCACCTCAGTATCTCCTCAGAGAAACAAGATGCCCTTGTTGAGAAAACAAATTAAAATATCTCCCAAGGGGCTCAGTGCTGGTTGGCGGTAGAAAAGCAAATCATTTTTAGTGGAGACATGTCTCCACTAACATCTTTATTTTGTTTAAAATAGATGAAGGAAGTCAAAGCTCCAGATGCATGGGGGTGGAGGGGAAGTGGGAGAGAGTGGAATCTTCCTATTTCTGCCTAGAGAAGATGCTATATCACCCAGGAGGGAGGTTTGGACCTGTAAATCTGATCAGCGATGGCTGCGGTGTCTGTTTAGACAGCAATTACACAAAGCTGGGAGTCAGGAAGAAAAGCAAGAATGTGATGAGGCATATATTTATAAACTATTTGATGGAGGCACGATTCCAGGTTGAATAAGAAATAAATGGAGGGGTTCAGATTCCATCTTGGGGATTTCAACAATCACAGCCATAAGGATTTCCTAGGATGGAATGAACTGAAGTTCTTATTTTATATTTTATTATTTTATTTTTTTAAAGCTTTATTTATTTATTTGAGAGAGAGAGAGAGTGCGCATGAGCAGGGGGAGGGGTAGAGGGAGAGAATCTTCAAGCAGACACCCCATTGAGTGCAACCCAGGAGATCATGATCTGAGCCAAAACCAAGAGTTGGGTGCTTAACGGACCAGGGCGCTCCTTATTTCACACTTTAAAAATGAAAATTCATGAAGGATTAAGGACAATTTTATTTTTTGTCCCCATTTCCCATGCAGCCAAGTTTTTTTTTTGCCAATTTTGTCTAAATTAATACCATTATCTTTGATGCCAACTTCTGAATAATACTAATACTGAACAGTCACATTTATTGAACATTAGTATGTGAAAACATTTCAGTTATCTACCGCTGAGTAGCAAGCCACCTCAAATATAGTTTCAAACAACATGAATTATTTCTCATGATTTGACTATTGGATGGGTAGTCATTCTGCTGGGCCCCCTGGACTTTCCCACGTGATTGCCTTGACCAGGGTGTCTCAGGTCTCTGTGTGGCCAACTCGGGCTTTGTCTTAGCATGGCACCCAAGGAGACTCATTCTAATAGCAAAAAAGTAGAAACTGCCAGTCCTCTTATGGACTAGACTTAGAAGTCCCAGAATATCATTTTCACGACAGTCTGTCCATCTGAAGCAAGGCACACTGAAAATTTTTGTTGATCGCAGGACTTGCTGAAGGTCATCTCGATAATGGGCTCTCTGTAGGTTCACTACAAATTTGTGTGTCAATTTCATATTATTCTTAATAGGGGAAAAAAACATTTTGAGTCCAGTAATTATGGAGAATTTTTTAGAAGTATATGTAAGCAGTGTGTCAGCCAAATTAATAGTTTTCACAGCAATAGCTAAACATGCCACTGTGATACCACCAGTTAAATAAAAAATGCCTTCTTGCAAATTTTAGAAACTAGAAAAATAAAGTCACCAGGACAGCCCCGATTCAAGGGGAGGGGAAACAGACCGCACGACTTGGGGCGAGGAGAGGCTGGTGTGTACAGGAACCAGAGGAATTATCTGGAAGCCTTCTACATAGACCCATACTGCGCTCACTGCTTTATATGTGTTACATTGATTCGTCCTCACAATAACCCTATCAGATAATTATTCTTATTGCCACTCAGTAGTAACAGACCCAACACTGCTTGTCTCCAATTGTTTAATACCCAACCCAAGCCAGGGCTTCCCCCAGACCAAATATCCTTTTGCCAATTTGAACATGACCAGAACTCCAGCTTTGGTTAAAGAGCTATGGGTCTGAATCTGATTCTGTTACTTACGTGCAGAATTTCTTAGCTTTTAGTCAAGAACAACTCATTTGTGAACTGGGAATCACAGAGTCTTGCTTAAAGGATTCTGGCAATATAACATATAAACCAAATATATCATTGAAGGAACTGGAATATTAGGAAAGAAGGGCAGTGGTTTTAAAAATGACCACTAAGGAATCAAGAATACTTTTACATGTCTTTCACTAGCATTTCTGTTAATGAATCATATCCATTGTTTATAAAAAGGACAAATAAAAATTGAGAGTGGTTAGAAAGCCTGTCCCAGGTATCTATTGTTTTGTATGAAGCTACTCCAAATTTCCATGGCTTAAAACAATAGTTTATTATTCCTCACAAATCTGTGGACTTATGGGGTAAGGATTCCTTAAGGATTTATTGTTGCAGTAGTCTTTTGGAAAATGCAATCTGTCACAAAGTGCTGTCTAGATTCCTCATTATTAATATCCCAAAGTGGTCTTTTTTACGAGCTCTATCTTTGTTGTCTTACCTTAGTTATTTTGGCAGATTCCACTGCCTGTAATATCTTTGACTAGGAAAGCCTTCTGAGAACCATGGGGTGTCCTCCTGTATTCCCATATCACACTGACCAATTTATTTCAGATGCCTACAGAGATTCATGGAGAAGCCTGGTTGACTGACTTCTTTCTAGTTAAGAAATCTTTTCCCAACCCCCTGTGTGTCTTTGGGAAAATCCCTTAGCCTTCTTGAACATCAGCTTGTTTCTCTGGAAAGCTGGGAAGGGGAGGCTGGACTAGACGATCTCTAAAGGAGTTTTCTATAGCCAACATTCTATGATTTAAAAAAAAAATCATTAGGCAGTACCAAGTCATATATGGAAATGTTGAATCACTCTATTGTACACCTGAAACTAATATGATACTGTATGTTAACTACACTGGAATTTAAATAAAGACGTATAAAAAATCACTAAGCACTATACAAGATATTTCACAATCTAATTTTTGCAGCATCCTCAAAGGTTAGGAAAATATATACTGACAATAATACTTTACCACAAGAACATACACATGGTATAAATTGGGGTCTTGGATTTGTCTGGTGCCTGAACAACTTTGGAATTTGTGCTACTGTAATTAAATAGAAAATATCAGAATAATATATATGAGGAAATAAGATGACTTATAATGGTCTCCTTCTAATGCTAAAGTCTCAGTTTCGTGTAAGTCTGGCTGACATCAGAGACTATTTTAAAGAATTTTTAAGAATACTAAATTATAATCAGTTTTACAGAGCAGCAGCACAAGAATCATATAGTATTGTCCCTTCTGTGCTGCAAGACATTTTGTAGATGGGAAATAAGGAGTTAGAGAGAGACATTTCATCAGGAACGTTAGGTCTGGGTACGTTTAGGAGAGAATCGTAAAAATAATGATGAGCTTAGAAATGACAGTATATGAGTGGTTGAAGCAAGTGGAATGCTGGCTTGGAGAATTTAGGGAACAATACTGTCATGAAAGATTAGAGGGATGTCATCTGTTGGGAAAGACATTTTGAGTAGCTTCGCCTGATAGAAGTAGGTAGAACTTACTAAGTTCAGTGTCAAGGCTTGAGGTCAACAGAAGACATTTTCCAGTCATCACAGCCCATATTCAAGGGCTGTTTCTCCTGAAACAGTGAAGTTTCCATTACTTGAAAGGCTTAAACAGAAACCAGACTGGTTTCAGGCAAACTACCGAAGTACACGGTGGGCATGGGCCTGGATGACTCCAGGAGAGTTTTCAACTTCAGAGTTCTGTCCTTTTTTCTTTCAAGGACATTCTAAGGTTCCTGATAGTGCTAAGATTCCATCAAGCAGCACATGGGAAAAATACTTCTAACAAAGGTTCATGCCAGTATCTCAGAAAAGCATTAAGATTCCAGTGGCTGAATGTTCAAAGTCCAGGAATGAATAGTGCACAAAAGAGGAAGGATGAATACATCAGCTTATGAAAAAATGTTCAGTGACACTGGTAATAAAAGAATGCAAATTTAAATATCTGCAAGACATCATTTTTCATTTATTAAATTGGTGAAGGTAAGAATAATAATACACTATTTTTTTAATAATACACTTTTGATGAAGGTATAGTGAACAGTCTCAAAATGACTGGTTGATTTTTTTTATTTTTTATTTTCTTAAAAGACTTTATTTATTTGAGAGAGAGTGCATGTGCACGTGCACGTGAGTGTATGAGTGTGGGGGAGGGGCAGAGGGAGAGGGAGAAGCAGACTCCCCCCTGAGCAGGGAGCCTGATGTAGGGCTCTCGATTCCAGGGCTCTGAGACCATGACCTGAGCCAAAGGCAGACACTTAACCAACTGACCCACCCAGGTGCCCTGAAAATATAATTTGTTAAAATTTTCCAGGAAGCAGATTAACAATGTGTATCCAAAGCTTTCAAAATCTTGAAACCACTCTATATGAATATTTGGTCATAATAAAGAATTATTACTATTATTAGATGTAATTATGGTGTTACAGTTAAGGTAAAAAACAAAAGCCTTTTTATATTTTAGAGTACATGTTGAGGGGTTTACAGATGAAATAATGTCTAGATTTTGTTTCAAAATTATCCACAGGAGAGTGGATGTGTTAGCATAGGAGTGTAACGAAAAACTGGTTATATAGTAATCATTGTTGAAGCTGGGAAATGGTGACATGGGGATTCATTTTGTTATTTTCTCCATTCTTTATGTGTGTAAAAATTTCCATAATAAAAGGCAAAAACAACAATAATAAAAACATTTCATATCTTCTGACCTAAATAATTTTCCATTTAGGAATATATCCTGATGAAGTAATCTGAATGGCATAGAAAGTTTTAAGCATGAAAGTGATTTCTAAATGCTCCCAGTTTCCCTATTCTGTGGCGTCCCTCACCGCTGTACACCGGCGGCATCCCATTGCTGTCAGGATTAATACCAAGAACTTGAACCCATCTGCATTTGCAGGGTTTTTGGTCATCTGCCTCTGCTTAACTCAGCTTGCCAGGGGCCCCAAACACTCGGGGACCCACTACTTTGGGCTTCGCTCAGGGAATACCCTCTCCTGCCCATCACCCTTCTTTAGGTCAATTCCCACTCCTGCCTCAGAACCCAGGTCAATGCTGCTTGTTGGGGGAGGTATTGCTGCCCTCCCCAGATGTGGTTAGACTCTCTGTCATGTGCTCTCATGGCACAATGTATTCCTCTTTCATAGCCCTTCTTTCAATTCAAATGAAGTAGCTGATTAGGTAATTACACACTAGCTGGTTAATGTCCTCCCACCCCCATCAGTGACCTCCACCCTCTTCCTGTGTCTTCTAGAACTCCCCAATATAGCAGGAAATCAATAATTATGGATTGAGTCCATTAACGCATTAAAGTAATAGCAATCTAATTCAGCCAACCAAACTGTGATTAACCTTAACTCCTTGGTTTTCTTTCTTTCTTTCTTTCTTTCTTTCTTTCTTTCTTTCTTTCTTTCTTTCTTTCCTTCCTTCCTTCTTTCTTTCTTTCTTTTTTTTTTTAAAGATTTTATTTATTTATTTGACAGAGACATAGCAAGAGAGCACAAGCAAGGGGAGTGGAGAGGGAGAAACAGCCTCCCTGCTGAGCAGAGAGCCCGATGCTGAGCTCGATCCCAGGACTCTGAGATCATGATCTAAGCTGAAAGCAGAGGCTTAACCCACTGAGCCACCCAGATACCCCTCCTTGGTTGTATTTCTGAGTGTTAAAATGGAATGGCAGATTTTTAACTTTCCAAAGGCAATGGCAGGATGAGAAGCCTAATTTAGGAAAGGTGCCTCCTGCTTGTTTCTAGACTTCTGATGGTAAAAATATTTTAGAACCAATGGGGGCCTCCTTTGCCTTATGAGAAAAGCACATCTCAAATGTCGCCCCCTCCACAGAAATCACCTTTATTTGATGGGACCACTTTGCACAGTGGTGCTGGCAGAGTAGAGAAGAACTTCAAAATGCCAGTCCCTTGTCAGGTAGTATGTGCTGGGGAGAGATGAAGTGATTAGGAGTGAAAAAGAGGTAACTTCAAATTGCACAGTGTGAGTCTGGTTTTTATCTCATTAGCTCAGGAATATATGTCCTAGGGGCAGCTGCATTCTCTTAGGGCTTCTGGTCTAAGATAATGTGGTCAACAAATTTTACTCAAGGAGAGATGTTCCTGTTAATGAGGTAATGAGTGGGACTTTGCCATGCTCTATATTAAATTAATTTAATTTCCAGAACTGAAGAGTCTACTTCCTGGCTAGCTCACTTTCGCAATCTAGACAATGGAAATAAGAGGCAATAGAAAACATGTCATCTCTAAATTCTGCTGCAGTTCCTGGTGGTTCACCTAGGCATGCTGGCTCATTTTTTTGAATCCAGGCCAGAATGGCCCTCAATGTGGGTTTGTCTGATTGTGGTTCACAATTAGATTCAGATGAAACAGTCCTTGATAGAAATTCTATACAAATGCTGGCAGGAGACACACGATGTCATTTAGGTCTCTAGCCCCATCTCCCACGCCACTCCACAAGCAAGCTTTAAAAATAGACAACACCAAGCAACTCTGTAAGGCTAAGCCTTTGGGAATTCAAATGGACAGCTTTTTATTCCTTTATATCCTGACTGGGCCGGATACACAAAGATTTTGTTCATTTCTGAATAAACAAAGATCTGGACTCATCACTGGCTTAGCTTTTTCAGTTAAACACCATAAACCTTGGCTAAAGACCCTGGACGTGCTCACCATAAAGGCTCCAAAGCACTTTGAAAACCTTCTCTGAGCAGGCAGTCAATACTTTGTTTGGAAGAATGGCCCGAAGTTTGCACAAAGGGAAATGTTAGACAAAGAAAAAAGATACATGGACAAATGGACATTCTCAACATAGAGTAGTTTTCTTGTTTGAGTAATGTTATTTTCATTCATTCATTCATTCATTCATTCATTCATACAAATAATTATTGAGCCAAGCACTGTTCTAAGTTCTGGGTTCTAGCTATGAACCAAAGCAACAAACCATCCTTCTCCTCCTACTCTAACAAAAAATTTGCCTTTTTTAAAAAAAAAGTAAATGTGTGTGACAGATTAAAGACGTTTCTTTTTGAAAATCAATCATTATTTCTGTGCTTAGAGAAATAAGTACATAGGAAAAAAAAGCTCCTGGAAAGATATGCCAGAATGTTGGTGTTTGTTAGCTTTTCCCATGAAAAGGGAAAAAAAGTTTTCAGTGTTCATACTTGCCTGAATGGAGTTTTTCTGTGTTTTTCCTGTGCTACCATATTTCTGTGTGGCCATGAACTTGTATAGTTTTGTTATCTGGAAAACAATACAGCTGTCTCCCAGAGAGGTCTCCAAAGCCCAGGTGTACTGACCTGAGGCTGAGTGGTGCAGATTAAAGGAAAACCCTGGTACTGACAGGGGGCTGCGGGACAAGGGCTATCTCTCTGGAGGTCCTGTAGAAGTGGAGAGAAAAGGAAGGGTGCAGAGAGAGACAAACACTCTCAGGCTCTAGTTTAGGTGGATACCACAAAGATGCCACTTAAATTTTCATTTCAATTTGTCATTGAGCTATATTTAGTTTTATCTTTGTCGAACAACTGAAAGTATGAAGATACCCTAGTTTAGCTATGTATTTACTCACTTTGTGAGAAAATTCTAGTATGGAGTAGGGAGAGACACATTACTCCCTAGGGCTCAGTTCCATTGACCCTCCCAGAAACCTCATGAGACAGAGTCAGGAGACTCAGGGAGAACTGATAAGAGCCTGAGCTGAGTAGGTCCAGAGAAATTTCAGGAATGTGTCCTCATCAGATCCAAAGGGGAGCCAGCATGAAGAGAGGAGAGTCAGTATGGAGACCATTGATTTGAACTGTTAGCTTACCTTGGAGGTGTCTCAGTCAAGAAGGTCCCTGAGGAGGTACACTGAGCACCTGCGTTGAGCCAGACCCCAAGATGAGTGCTAAGTTTTGTGGTGCTGAGGTGTGTGCTTTGCCCTCATGGAACTTGCGTTCCTGGAAAGGTGACAGACGATGGGTGGGTATGACACAAATAAGCAGTTGTGAATGTTTAAATATGGGAATCAAGCGAGGGACAAGGAAGTACTGAGCACTATCAAAGAGGCCTCCGAAACAAGACAAGGCAAGATGACAGTTTTGTTAAGGGTAAAACTGAGCCCCATTTGTATGTGAACCATCAGGGACTGCACTACTGTTGAGGGATGACTTCTGTTTCTGCAGAAAGATCTTGATGGTACCTCCTAGTTCCATTTTCTAGATTCTGAAAACATGCTCCTGGCCAGGAGGTTCTCTCTTGGTAAAAAGTTGAGAAAGGAGAGAATAAATTTTGTTTTGAACTCCTATTAGTACTGCTTCAATTCATTGAGAGAATCCGAATCAAGCTCACAAATAAAAATCTGGTTGCTCCTTTCAGTATTTGAAGCAACCACAGCGTGCCGCGAGACACCTAACGCTGGGTTTCTATGTGGGACGAGCGCTCTTCCACCCATTGGCAGCTGCTATTGGGGATTCGTCCCAGATGGCTCTTCTCCACCTCATGCACAGGTGAGAAAGCAACTGTGCGGTTTTATTTTCACTTCCTCATACCCACCTAGATCTAAGTTCCTTGGTATCTTTGAATATTTGGGCATTCATCATGCAAACACTATTTTATTTGATCACAGGAATACCTTTCTCTGTTTCTGTTGTTAAGTGGGAAGCTAATCACTTTATCCAGGTCCTTTGTCGGAAAAACGGTCACTAGGCTGGTGACCAGAAAATAATTATTGCTTTCTGGTTCTCTTTGTAGCATTTTATCACCGTTCCATAAAGGGATTCAAGTTAAATCTACAAGAATAGAATTCAGGAGGACTCATGGTTGTGAGGCTTTGCTAAAGAGGCTGGAAAAGCGGAATCACAGCATAACATCCCATGAAGAGATACTCTCTGCAGTAACATTGTATCCGATAATCCCAGGAACTGGAGCCATTTGTGGGGTGCTTGCGGTGTGTCAGGCCTGGGACTGAACACTTTGCGTACCTCCTTTCAGTGGACTCCCATGAAAATCCTGCAAGACTGAGCATTCCCATTTCACAGAGTAAGAAACTGCAAGTCAGAGAGGAGTCCTGACCCATGAGTACACTGCCGGCTAATAGCCAGGAAACATGGGTTTTCTGACTCCAAAGCCCAAAGCCACTCTTTTTTTTTTTTTTTTTTAATTTTATTTATTTGACAGAGAGAAAGAGAGAAAACACAAGCAGAGGAAGGGGCAGAGGGAGAGAGAGAAGCAGGCTCCTCACTGAGCGGGGACCCCAATGCAGGGCTCAATCCCAGGACACTGGGATCATAACCTGAGCTGAAGGCAGCCACTTAACCAGTTTAGCCACCCAGGAGCCCCCAAAGCCACTCTTAATCATTATGAAATATTGCTTTTCTTCCCTTTTTAATTCATGAAAGAATTAGATATTTCATAGAAAAGCCACACAACTCATCTGCTGCTCACTTCTCAACCCTTGGCATTCCGTAAAGAAACCCACTTTCTATTGGCATTTGTAAATGCCACACAAGGATGACAGTAGAAAGTCTTCAGCTCAAGTGAGAAATAAGGAAAAGAATACCTGGGGTAAATACCAGAATGTGAAATGATGATGATGATGATGACGATGACGATGGCTGCTGGCATTTAAAACATGTAGTCAACAAAGAAGAACACGTAAAAATATTTACAAATATTATCATTCATCACTTTTCAATATCTGCTACCTGCAGATATAATATCATAATAAATATAGAGGTTTGGCCATTCCCGAAGAAAAAATTTTAATTAAAAACATATGCTCAAGAGGACAAGTAAATATTAATATATTTAATATTTTAAAATGTATTTCAAGTTAATAAAAGCAAATTGCCATAACAAACAAAGGAAAGAAGGACATGACTATTTCAGAGTGGAAATATATATGACTAATAAACTCATAAAAATGGCTAACCTTGAAGATAACCAAAGAAATGCAAATTAAAGGAACTAATGCCACACCCTACTTTCCCTATCAGATTGGCAAGGATGAAAAAATTGCCAACACCACAGCTTGTAAGAGTATGGCGAAATGGGACTGATATATTCCTGGTGGAAAGGAACTGATAGAATTCTTCTAGAAAGTAATCTGAAGATATGTTTCATGAGCCCCCAAATGTAGCAACTACATAAGGGATTATTAGGTACTAACATATTATTTAAAAACAATATTTAAGGACATAGTTAAACCCTATAATATTAAGTGAAAAAGTTCACGTTACAAAAGATCGGTTTTATACTGAAAACACCTGTACATAAATATGTGGAAACCAGACCGGAAGTAGAAGCTGAAAAGGGGAGAGGGATTACCCACAAGTCATGGAGTGACAAAGAGATACTACTGTGCCCTGGAGCCTGGCTTCCTCTCTGTCCCAGCCCCGTTTTCTCAGCCTAAATACATTTGAGACATCTTGATCCAACCAGGATCTTCCCAGGCTCCCTTCCCTGGGCCTGGAGCCCTCACCTGAAAAACTCTTGTAAGACCCTCTACCCATGACCCTATGTCCTTTCTGCTCTTGAATCCCAAACACTTTTTTCTTCTTCAATTATTTTCCAGTGCGCCTGGGTGACTCAGTCGGTTAAGTGTCTGCCTTAGGCTCAGTTCATGATCCCAGGGTTCTGGGATCAAGTCTGACATCAGGCTCCTCGTTCTGCATGAAGCCTGCTTCTCCCTCTGCCTGCCACTCCCCCTGCTTGTTCTCTCTCTCTCACGAATAAATAAATACAATCTTAAAACAAAAGTATAGTCAATACATGCACCTTTTTAAAAAAAAAAACTTTTTTTAAAGACTGCATATTCTTTTCAGTTTCCGTGGTCTCTCTGCCCCTGGGAGAGGAGGGCCACAGTTTTTCTCCTTCACACACCCACTATGGGCTCTGTGAGGCAGACCTGCTCTCCACAACTTGCTCCTTCTGGAGCCCTGCTCCTCTCAGTTAAAATGAGGCTTTATAAAGTGCATTCTGCAGCCTGAGAAAGAAGAAATGAAGGCAGGAGATGAAAGTTACCTATAATCCTGCTACTCAGAGATGAGCACAGTTAACATTTTGTGCAGATCTTTCTAGATTTATTTTGTCATAGCCGAGCCTCTTGGAAAGTTGGTCTTCCCTCACTGTCTCCATTTTCTCCTCTCTTTGTCCTTAGTCTGCAGAGAGACGACTGGAGCCTCTCCCCCACCTTCCTGGGCCTGGTCAAAAATTACCCCCTTTTGCCACATTCAGCGGATAATTTATCTATGGGAGCTCTCTGAAGTATTTAAATTTACTTCTCAGGCAATTCAACTTGCTTAGTTTATAAAACTCTCATCTCTCCTGGTTCTCTTTGGACCTCTCTGACTCTCAAGACCTTTTCATCCACTGTCCATCTCTTAAAACAGGAACATAGCTCCATCTTTGGCCAAATAGTCTCCTCTCCCTGCAAGCCCTCCTTAAGCAGTCTAAAACAAATTTTCATTTCAAATCATTGCTTCAGGGTTTAAATACATACAGCAGGCGCTAGAGCAAAGAACAAAGACTTTGGAATAAGGTGTGCCTGGGTTTAAAACCCAGATCTGCCCTTTATTACCTGTGTAAATAATGGCAAATGGTTTAATGTCTCTGTAACTCAGTGTACTCACTTATAAAATGAGTATGATGATAGTTAATTCTCTCATTAGGATGTTGTGTGGGTTAAATGGTTCACATACAGAGCTGGTATAGAGTAAGTACTTGATAGATTTAGTCACCATTATTGTATGGTTCGAAAGGCATTTTAAACTCAACATCACCTAAAACTGAATTCAGTGAATTACATTCCTCCTATCCAACCCTCCAAGCCAGAGACTTAGAGGTGCTTTTCCAACAGTGAGAATAACATATCCAGATTCCCGGGTCCCACGCCAGACTCACTGCATCAGAATCTCAGGGAAGGGGCTGGGAATTTTGTATGTCTATCAGTCTCCTCATTTCATTTTCAGCAGAGAAGCAGGGGGAATTTCTTTATATTCTTCCCTTTCCTTCCACATTTCATACCGATATTACCTACAGATGACTTCTTTCCATCCCTGCCACACTGTCTTAATTCAGGCCTGAACTCATTTCCAGCCTGAAACTGGTCTAGGCTTAACCTGAACCCCAGTAGGGGCGCCATGGTGTGTGATGGGAAGTGGTCGTCAGAGTCTGTCTCTCATTCTTATGGGAGGCTCAGCACAACCACCCTCTTCAGGAACAAGCACCACTCTGAACCTCAGCTCTCAGGCCCGGTGGGTATACTGACCTTACTGTTCCCACTTTCCCTTTCTGAGCTTGGCCCCAGCCCCTGAACTCCACAGCTCACTAACAGGAGTCCTATGAATCAGGATGGATGTGTTACTGTCAAGCCCTCTGTCTTCCAGGTACATGACTGACCTCAGGTTCTGCTCTCGCATGTGGCTGCCCGCCTGTTTGGACAACCATACTAAGTGAGTAATAGTAGGGTGGTCCATTGAAACACCCTTGGTTTGTCCTGTCATCCTTCTCTGAGCCCCATTTCCAGCTCAGGACTAGGCTTTGTAACTCTTGTTTCAAGAAATTTGGGCAAAGATATCCACCTTTTAGGACCGAAAATCCCAAGGGAATAAGGTCCTGTCAGGTCAGTGGTTCTCAAATTTCAGTGTGCAATAGGATCCCCTGGAGGGCTTGTTAAAACACAGATAACCTGGGTTTTAAAAGTGGGGAGGGAAGAATATACACACGTATCTGTAGTCCCGTATGTATCTGGAAACACAACAAAAATCTGTTATTGTCGGTTACCACCACGGAACCGTTAGAAATGGCAGGAGCAGGACTCAGGCTTCTCATCATATACACTCTTGTATTTTTTTTTCTTAAGATTTTATTTTTAAGTAATCTCTATACCCAATGTGGGGCTTAAATTTACAACCCTGAGATTAAGAGTCAGATGCTCTACTGACTGAAAAATACATTCTTGTATTTTTAAATGTGTATCATGTGACTATATTACTTCAAAAATATAAAATTTAATTTTAGGTATATAAATATTACATTTATTTTATATAATCATGTAATGTATAATAATAAATATATATTAATTAGTATAACTTGTATATACATAATTGAATGGCGTGGATCTTTAGGGACACTGACTCTAGCCAATTTTGTCACTTAATTTAGTCATATACATTTTTGTTTTTCTTTCCCAGACACAAAGTCTGTAACTTTAGCAAACAACGGATTGAGCAAGTAT
Source organism: Meles meles (assembly GCF_922984935.1). Lineage (NCBI taxonomy): Eukaryota > Metazoa > Chordata > Mammalia > Carnivora > Mustelidae > Meles > Meles meles. The sequence continues at coordinate 87,385,853 of NC_060069.1, forward strand.
CTGCTAAACTTGTGTAAAGGGTGGGCAGAGCCACTAAAAGGGAAGAATTCCCAGGATTTTTTACCATGAATTTAAAATAATGAACATCTACTACAAGCTTCTTGCAGTATTTGACTGGGTCATTTTAAAATCTGCTTGGTGTTGAGATTCTAACTGTGATCAAGAAGAATTAGGCATTTCTCCTTATGCAGAGTGAAGTCGGCAGGTGCTTGTCTGCTAGCTAAATGCTGCTACCCCTTTACTGAAACTCATTAACATGCTTAACATGCTTCTCCAATAGGGAAATATTTGCAGATGTTCCATCAACCCAAGGTGACCTTCTCTTCCCGTACAAGCAGCAGCATGCTGGAGCTGCCTCGTACAGACTCACAAGAGCTGATTGTGAAGCTTGCAAAAGTTAAAAGCTACTGGTATAAAAACTCAGTAATTGGAGTGAGCCTCTGCCTGGAACACACAGCTTTCCTTTGCTCCCTCAGCTCTCAGCTTCCCTGACCTCCCAGGTCTTGTTCGGAGGCTCCTCTTATGGGCATCATGTGTCTCCCTCGCAGCATCACCATTGTCGGGTCAAGGGAGACGAAACTGTTTATGTCCTGTTCACAGTTGAATCCCGAGCCCTCAGCAAATGCTTAGGGAATGAGCAGGTGAATGAATAACCTCTGAGGCAATGAGGGGGAAAAAAACCAACTGAGCGTATGAGGGCCAGGAGGAGCTCCGCCTACATTCTCTTCATTGGTCTGCACACAACTTTATGAGACAGGAATTCTTACTCCTATTTTATAAGCTCAGGGGGTTAAATGATGTTAGAACCCAATACTGGCAGACCCAGAAAATTCTCTCCACAATATCCTTCTGTCCCTCCACAATATCAGTCTTTCCCCAGTGCAAAGGCATTGGCTGACAAATAGCATGGCTAGTCACAGGTGTCTTTATCATCTGATTCCTTCTTCAAAAATCACATGAAGAAGAAGATGGTGTCACTATTTGCAGATAAAGAAATGAGGACCACCAGAGGTGAACTGACCTGTTAGAAAGTACGATACATTTTCAAAAATGAAAAATCCTTAAGAGCTGGTGTAGGTTGAGAAAACATTATGGTGGTCTGGAGTTGATATTTGGAGGAAGGGTAGTAATCAGGTGGAATTAAAGTCATCAGGAGCAGAACCTCCAGTCAAGGAAAGAGAAGTAGGGCACGAGGGAGGACAGACGGTGAGGAGGCCAGATGACAACAGCGAGAGTTCACGATGAAGAATTAGGAGGGCACAAAAGTGTGGAAGTTGGTTGGGCCATGTTATGGAAAGCATAGAAAAAGAATGTCTCCAAAGTCATATTTTAAAGCAAGTTGGAATTGTTTTGTAGGAATGACGGGATGAAGGGTGTATTTGACCTCTCCTTGCCTTTAAACATAGGATTTATATGTGATTTATCTGACCTTCTGGAACATTTAACTTTAGCTAATTTTTGTTTTCCTTCATAGGGATCATGACTCATCTATCCAAGTTTCCACTTTTGAGAGACAGAAACCGTGAGAAATGCAAAGTGCTATGAACCTTTGAACTCTGCTATTTCAGGGTGGAGCGGGACGTACCCTTCCATTCTGTGAAAGAAGACTTTCCGACTTCTTGTCGTTGAGAAAACACTGGAGTCATACGTGATTTGTGAAGTAAGACCTTCTGAAGAATCAAATGGCTGATGAGGGAAAAGGTGTTTCCCTCATTCTCCTTAACCACTTCCAAACTCAGCTCAGAAACTTTCAGCAAGGATAAGCAATGCACTTCCACGATTACTATTTTTTTTTCTTTTATTTGGCCTTTTTTCAAAACCTTTTTTTTGTAAATACTTTCGAAGCAGGGTTTTGTGGGATTCCTGCCTGCTTTTCATTGGCATACTTTCTCTCATTCTCCTTACTTGCATGAGAGATCTGACACAGGGAGGCAGATCTGCCCACCATCTGCTCTTTAATTAATGAGGGACCTGGGGTGCATGATCTACATCTACTGTAGGATGAGAGTCAGCCCTGCAGAGACAGAGGTTGACCAGTATTCCTCAAGCTCCTCTTGTGAAAGAGCCATGCATCATGGGAAAATTTAATAGAGGGAGTTTTTAAATGCAGAAGGCCTGAGAGCAGGTAGGAGCTGACCCTTTGTGCACTTGAGGCCTGATATCCATTGAGGGACTCCCACTGGCTTGGTCACCCAGAAATTCTAGTCCCTGTGCCTGACACTCATTCCTGCAAGGAGACACTGCCCTGATTATGGTGACTATATAACTTATCATACAGACCAGGACATTTTTAAGAATAGAAGAGAAAACCAAAAAAGAATAAAAGAGATTGCTAAAAATAATTAAAGCTCTACACAGTCTTAAACTTTTTTTTGAATTACAGATTAGTTTTATTGTAATATTGAACTTATAAAGTAGTTCTATTCAAAAGTGTTTTAACAAATATAGATTCTGCAGAAATACATACATTTTCTGTTTCATTCTATTATGGTACAGAGTACACATCTAGGCAACTAAAAATAATAGGTCCATCCAACATTTCTTCTTATAAGTCAAAATAGTCCAAAGTACAGTCATGGAATTTTAAAATTAAACCTTGTAAAACATTCAAATTCTCATTGTTTATTTTGCTCAGTTGCTCCCCACTTAATTTCAAGATCTTCTTCTTTGCCAGCTTCTTTGTTTACAAGCTCAATAGTTGCAATTTGCTAGAACATAAAAGCTGAAGTTTTGGGGTGCTCTACTCATTGAACACATTGATTAAAGCCTTTCAGGGGCCCCTAAGTTGCTCAGTTGGTTAAGCGTCTGGTTGTAGCTCAGGTCACAATCTTAGGGTCCTGGGATTGAGCCCTCAGTAAGGGCTCCCTGCTCCGTGGGGACTCTGTTTCTCCCTCTCCCACTCCCCCTACTTGTGTGCGCACACGCTCTCTCTCTGTCAAATAAATAAATAAACAAATCTTTGAAGAGTTTCAACTGATTTTGAGAAAAATGCAATCAAACCAAAATCTAAAGGATATATTTACAAAAAGTATTCAATGTCCTTATAGGGTGCTTGCGCTCAGTTTGTTGAGTTAGAAATTTGTGATTTCAAGACTCCAGGGTTCTAGAATCTAATTAATGTTAGACAGCAAAGAGTAAATTCACATACTGCCATACTCAAGTATTTCCTTGCTTCAACATCAGCGTCTCTGTGTATTATGTAGTTCAGTTATTTTATCTGTGTCTTCCTAAAAATATTTGTAAATGTTGACAACACAGCTTCTGTTACAACTGCTAGAATATCACAGCTTGTTTGAATGCATTTACAAATCATGTGCCTGTCAATCAATTCCAGTACGTTTCTGCTCTGTGGTTTCAATTTAGTAAGCGCATTGGTTTTGGCACTTACCACCAAAATTTGTGAACATATTATGCCTACAAAAACAAATAATTTAATCCTAAATTGAACTCTGTAACTGAATTTATAAGAGTATTCATAATAATTTCAGATGTTTCACTTCCAACAAAATAAAATACTAGAAGTTCTATTTTGATTCCAGGAAATATTGGATGAAAACCTTCAACTACTAGAGTTCACTGGATTTTTATGTCAATCACCTGATGACATTGATATAAGATTGGCATCATTTAGTAGTTTGGCAGTTCTTTGTTTTGTTTTAAAGATTTTATTGATTGATTGATGATTTGAGAGAGAGCAAGAATGAGAGAGCACAACCGGGGGGTTCTGCGGGGGGGGAGAGGAGCAGCAGAGTGAGAGGGAGAAGCAGACTCCCCACCGAGCAGGGAGCCCAATGCGGGGCTTGATTCCAGGACCCCCGGATCAAAGGCAGCTGCTTAACCGGCTGAGTCACCCAGTCGCCCCAGTTTGTCAAGTTCTTTGTATACTAATGGAGTGGAACCCTTTTCAGCTCTCACTTTTCAAGCATATGTACATGAAGAAACTTGAAATTAAAGAAGGGCCAAATTAAAATAGAAAGAGTATTTGATCCAAATCAAAAGACATGTTTCCGAAGGGGTTGTGCAAATATACCTTCTCAAGTTGTACCTGCTCGACTGTTGTATTCAATTCCTATCTTCTTAAATGAACTATTAACTTGTGAAGTAGAATCTGATGACTTTTCAGAGGGTTTAGATCTCCTTACTTTCGAGTGGCCAGTGCTACCACTGTTGTCCCATAATTGACGGTAGATGTTCATGTTTTGTGCAAGTTTCACTTTCTTAACTGACTTTCTCGTGAAGTGGAAATTTTGTGCTTCTGTTTCCATTCAACTCATTTCCTTGAGGTCATTGCTATTGAAAGGATTTACTGAAAAATTAAAAAAAAAAAAAGCATTGTCGAACAATAAAACAAACAGTTGTGGATTTACACCATCCAGTAAAAGGCAAAGGCACCATGGCGTTCACAGGACACAGAGTTCTAGACAGGGCTGTTTATGTTCTATTTCCTGCACATGATCCATCCGTACCTAACCCAAAGTTAGACATGTTTTCCATTAATCTGGTGACTTGGTGACTTGGAGACTTTGTACATCTACATAGAATGTCACAAGCTGATACACCAAGGGGCCGGCAGGGTCGGCAACACAGGATATTTCTCTTGCCATCACCTGATCCCGGAAGGAGTTATTTGTCCCCAGCAGTTCACGACGCTATACTGCATTTTATCCGTGAGAGCCCTGCATGGCAGCTGGGAAGAGGAAGCAGCATCTACATTGCTTCTGGAAAGTTGGGAAAAGAGAAATGGGTTATTGGTGGTTTCTTCCAGATTTTACCATATGTTCAAGTGAAAATTCAACATCACCCAAGCATCCCATATGCTATTCAATGAGACTATGGCAGAAGTTGGAAATACAAAGTGGCCGTCTGCCAACTCATTCTGGTTCATCTCAACACTGCTACTAATAAAAACACTTCATGAAAAAATGAAGTATTTGAGACAAATGCTATACCAAGGGAATGCTGAGAATGTAGATGTAAACTGGAACTCTCCTGAGCAAATTGGGGCGTGCAATCTCCCTAGAATGACCAATGGTTTCTAGTTGGATTTGGATACATGACGTTGTATCTTCCTGAGTCATCATTAGATAAACCCTCCTCTGTCTTTATTCTTAAAGTAAAACAATTCGCTGACTTTTGAGTTTATTTAACTTCTGGAACAGGACCTTTAGTAAAGCATTATTATTTTATTTTTTTAATGTTTTTTTTTTTATTTCATTTATTAATTTGACAGAGAGTACAAGCAAGGGGAGCAGCAGGGAGAGGGAGAAGCAGTCTTCCCGCTGAGCAAGGAGCCCTAAGTGGGACTCGATCCTAGGACCCTGGGATCGTGACCTGAGCCGAACACAGACACTTAACTGACTGAGCCACCTGGGCGCCCCCATATTATTACTTTATTACTATGCTTGGCCTCACACTCTGAAAAAAATTTCTGGTTCCTACCTGGCGCACAAGGTCTCGTGTAAGACCCTCCACCCCTGATCCCTCAGCCTCTTCTTTGTCTCTTCCTACATCACCACGCTCTGCCATGCTTGACTTCTTTCAGTTCCTCAGAAATGCCAAGTCTTTTCTGTCCCCAGAGCTCCGGAAGGCTGCGCCCTCTGCTCAGTATGCCGCTCCTCCCACAGTCCCCAGCTTGGCTCCATGTCTTCCTGCGCATGATCTCGGCTTAAGCATCACCTCTCTGGAACAGTGGTTCCAGGCTGCCTACCTAGAGGAGGTCAGCCTTGGTTTTTCTCAATCTCAGCCCGTATCTGTCTTCTTCATAGCACTTGTTGTTTTTTGTTGCAGTTGGTTTCTTTGTTGGCTCATTTATTTTATTAACAGCTCCTACCACGAGACTGTAAGACTGTTCATCTTTGTATCCTCAGAGCTGAAAAGGCTGTCTGGCACCAAGCTCTGAATAAAGATTTGTTGAATGAATGAATAACATATGTTAGTGAATAATGAATTAATAAATAGCATATATTAATATTGCATTTAAGGTGCAAAATACGTATCAAAAGATTTACAAACAGTTGGGTCAAATGTAATATATATGAAAGTGTCCATCACAATATCAAGTTTCTAAAGATGTTTAATTTTCACAGTGATTTCTATTATACATTTAAGAAGCTAGCCCCAAGGGCACCACTCTGCTTATGGGAGAGCACCTCCTTGCCCTCCAAGTCTGCAAACAGAAGGGCTGGGTCTGATGTGCTCAAGTCCCACTTGCTGAGACGTGCCCGGGACTTTAGCCTCCCTCCAAGCGCTCAGGGTTTAGACACTACAGGAAAGTGGGAACTTAAGTCTATAAACTTCCTTTCACCTTTATACCTTCATAAACCTGACCTTGTGTGGAACTGTGGTTCTCAAACAGATGGCTTCGTTAAATGCAAGAATTTGTCATGTTTTCATAAGCTGCAAACCACTGATGAATTTATTTGCGTTATTTGATAATCATGCTCCATTCCTCCCAGGATTTCTGCTCTGCAAATGTTCTGGTTTCTGGAAAAATTGACTCTTACTTTATTATGCCTTCTGTAAAATAAGATGAACATCTCCTTATCTTTTAAAAAGATACCCCCTTCAGTTTAGTTGTAAAGTATGCTAATTCTCTTAGTTCCAATTCATGTCAGAATCATGAGTAAGTCATTTGCAAAATAGTTTTAAGGCACTGTGTTGTTTTCCAGCTACTCACTCCTTCTGCAAAATGTTTCTTTACAAATAAAAGATTCCATGTATGATTCTGGCTAAGGGAGGTGCCCAGGTTGAGAAAGTAGAGAGAACTGTGTAACTCTATGAATAAGGTGTGTGACTAGAGGATAAAAAACTAGTAACTCAAGTCACAACCAAAAATCAGTTGCATGATTATAGTCCATGTGCTTTCAGCTCTCAGCAACAACTTTGCGTGTTTCAGTGCTCAACATTTGAGGGAGGAATTGGATAGTTTATAGGGTATCCATACTCTGGAGTACAAAATAGCATTAAACATCATATTTAGAAAATATTTAAATATTAAATATTTAGAAAAATATTTAATGACACCAAAAACCAGCATATTAAGAGAACAGACTGGAGGATACAAACAAATGTACAATATGATGCCTTTTTCCTCTATTAATTAATTAGCTAATTAATTAATTAACTTTTTACCATACTATAAAAACATTTAATAAAATCTTATAAGAAACTTACAAATGACTGATGATTGATAATTCTCTTAAGTAGACAAGACTACAATAACATTATAGTCACTGGCTAAGTTCTATCAGTTTTTTTTAATTCTCTTTGATTTTTTCTCCTGGTCTTCTGTTATCCGTTCTGCAGGTTGCTTCTTCAACCCCTTCATTTTCCTGGTTTGTAGTTTGCTTAGGTCTTGCTTCTGCATATGAATCCTTCCATAAGTTGTACCAAAAGTATCATGGGAGACATTTTTCTTCTTCTTTGGCTTGAGGGTTTTTGGCATTTTCATAGGTAATTTATAAAGATCATCTGATGCCAGATGTGTCCTCCTCAGAACCAGTCCAATGAGGGTCCCATCTCCTCCAATTCAATCCTTGGTGTTCTGCAACCAGATTTCTTCAATAGCAACTTACAGCTCTGAAAATGAATCTTCCCATTCAGTGCAGTGAAGTGCAGAATATAGTCCAAACCAGCCAAGTGGATATTTGGTACTGCGGGGCCTCTGAAGAAATCAATAAGAAGACTTTTTAGCCTTCTGTAATCTTCTGTTACATCAAAATCATCACCAGCAAATATTAACATGGGTTTTGTTCCTTCACGACATTTACTATGCTTAATATCTTTTAGAGAGACAAATTTCTCGATACCTAATTCAATCATATCCAGCACATGGTAGTCATACATACGACCTATTGCTAGATTATTTGGCCGCATCTTATTATGGGAGCCAAACATAAATACAGAGCAATCTGAATTCTTTGAAAAGAATGCCAATAATGTCTGATCCTCAAATGGTCTTGTAATGTTTTTCTTTTTATACAGAATGCCATACTTTTTTTCAGGGCATACACATCTTTAATTACTTGTGTCACCATGGAATTTGCATTTCCCCCTTTAATCAGCATAGCATTTTTAATATTTTCACTGAGTTTCGGTTCTTTCTTCTCAAGGAATCTCTTGGCTCTTTCGTTTTGGGCTTTACAACTTGATTCAAAGCGTCCATGGCTACCGCAACGTGAACCTGAGGAACGCAAGTGACAATTAATTTATTTTTTAAGAAGATTTATTTATTTATTTATTTGACAGACAAGAGATCACAAGTAGGCAGAGAGGCAGGCAGAGAGAGAGGGGGAAGCAGGCTCCCGGCTGAGCAGAGAGCCCAATGCAGGGTTTGATCCCAGGACCCTGGGATCATGACCTGAGCCAAAGGCAGAGGCTTAACCCACTGAGCCACCCAGGCACCCCTTTTCCCCTTAATTTAAAAAGGCGAAGAAATATTTATGTGGAGAAAAAAGACTGGATGGTAATATCAGTATGCCAAAATATTAACCCAGAATGTTAATGATGACTTTCTTTGAGTGGTGGGAATAGGAATGATTTTCCCTCCCTGCTCCCTTCCTTTCTCCCTCCCTCCCTTCCATCTTTCCTTCTTTTCTCATTAAGATTACTTTTTCACTTTGCATGAACAAATACACACATATATTCACACATGTATATACTTCCTCTTCTTTTTTATATAAACTCTATCATATTAAATAATTTTGTGCCTTAAATAACAACTTACCATGAAAATTTCCCTTCTATATCATTACATAGACTATCTTCCTTAACTCTTTGCCGTTGCCCAATGTTTCATTGTCTGAATGTACTATCATCGATATAACTTCTCTCCTAGCGATGGATATTTAGGTTACTTCCAATCTTTGCTACCACTAATGTTTTTGTGATGAGCATACCTCAAAATACATTTGATCATCCGTGATTTTTAAAAAATTTTATTTATTTCTTTGACACAGACAGAGAGAGAGAGAGAGCACAAGCAGGGGGAGCAGCAGGCAGAGGGAGAGGGGGAAGAAGGTTCCTCGCTGAGCAGGGACCCTGATGCTGCACTGGATCCCAGGACCCTGGGATCATAACCTGAGCTGAAGGCCGACACTTCACCACAGAGCCACTCAGGTGCCCTTCGTCCATGCTTTTTTTTTTTTTTTTTTTTAACATTTGCCAATCTGTAAGTAAACAAGTGATCCTGTAGTTTTAACTAATTTGTTTTTTCTTATTACAAACTCATCATAATACTCTAGCTTTAATATACTAAAAGATATCTAAACTATTGTTTTAAAGTCTTCACAGAAAGGGAGGTCATTACAAGGATGAAGGTCTGTCAGGTCTGGGTAAATGAACACCCAGAGTACGGATGGTAATCTGGTTAGGGCTGGCAATAAAAACCAGGAGTATTGCTCCGCCCCTCTGGGGTCAATAATCCATTATGTCAATAAGACGTCAGAATTGACACGTTAGCATTTGCTATTTGCTCTACTTGTGTTGGATAGCTTGCAGTTAAATAAAACAAAAAGACAAATCCTGAGCTATGGGACCCACATGACAACCAGTTTAAAAGAGAGAATTCCTCCTCCATGAATCCCTGTGGAATTCACCCTGTGTCACCCAGCCAGTTTGACATTTTTCCTCTTTTCACATGATTATTAGAGACATACTAAGCTCTGGCAGTGCCCAGGGGCAGCTGCTTGCTGACCCACGTTTCAGGGGGCCGCTGTCTGTTCTGGCTTCGCTCCCCTCCTCCCCGAGTACTCCCTTCACCTTCCAAATAAACGACGTGCATCCAAACCCCTGATCCAGGTCTCTCTGGGCACCCAAACTAAGACACAAACCTTATCTTACTTAGTTTTTATAATACTCCTTGAGTTTGGTGTTAAAAACTCCATTTTGCGGGTGAGAACACCAAGGTAAGTAACTGAGTCAAGACAGGGGAATGGTAGCGAGAATTCTCATTGGTAGACAGGTACTTTTATTTTCTTTTCTTTCTTTCTTTCTTTATTTATTTTTAAGATCCCTTGCTCTAGTCCTGGCTCAGGGTAATAACCAGCCCCTAACCTGACAGGCTACAACCTGGGGCGATGGCTGGCTGGCTGGCAAGCACAGACTGACGCTGGTTGGCAGGAGAAAACACAGACAGCACCTGAAGGGGCTGCCCTTTCCCACGGTCTCCGGCTCCTGCCTTCACGCTCCTGCCTGTCTCCTCTTCTCATCACACCTTTCGCAAACGCTGTTGTCAGTCACTCCCTAGAAACGTTAAACCTTTTAAAATGTGGAATTTTTGTCTTAAAAAGTGCAACTTTTGGAAATCCCATCTGGGGTAGGTGCCAGATGCCCTCCCTTCATGGACATATCTCCTCTGTCTCTAAGTAAAAAGCCGGCAACTCTATTTCAGTGGATTGGCTTATGGCTTTCCGGTTCCGCTGAGTGGTCTGCCGTCTACCTTCTCTCATGACTCCGGGTATGACAACTGGGAAAATGTACACCGTCCCGGACTGAGGGGGACCAACAGCAGAGAATAGAGAAACACATTTGGCTCCGTTATATTTTTGCTTTTTTCCTCCTTACACATCCAAGGAAATTTTGCTCTGAAAATTTTGCTGTGCCTGCGTGTAGGCGTCGGACTGGGTAGGCTCTCCTGAAGGTGTCTCACCAGGGCCTCTCGCCCCTCTGCCCACTGAACTCACCTCACCCCCACACCACATGTAGCAGAGTAACTCCTTCAGACACAGTAGAAATTACAAATGATGTTTATTACTGAGTTGGTTTTATATTTTTGCAGTGGTTAAATTTCATGATTTTATAATATGTTCTTCCTAAGAGCTTCAGAATATTGGATACGTCTAAATAGGTGATAAAATGCCTCCCTCACAGTCCTTTACCCACAATCAAAGTATACTGGAGGCAATAATCGTAGGAAAAGTGCCCGAGGCCCTGGGAAATTGAACAATTTCCTGTAATTTCTTCAGTGTTAAGTAATTCAAATATTTTGGAATGATAAACTAATTTGGAGATAATTGCACCATTCTAACTAAATGGATCTGTCATCTAAATGCACATTGTGTTTTCATGCATTTAGGCCTTTTTTATCCAATATTATTCTACTATGTCTCAAGATCAAACACACAAACATATGTATATATAACACACATGTATATATCACACACATATACATAAACATATATTTTATATATATACACACATATATATACGTAGCTTAGAGGAAATATTTCTGAGATCAAAGAATTACAGACATAATGATATACAATGATTTGGAGATTTTCATTGTTGTAGGTAGTCTAAGAAAATAATATCAGCTTGACAGGTAATATTCAAGCATAGGAAATGGTGCTGTGTACTAAAGACTACAGATAGATATTCAATGAGTTCTTACATTTTAACTTTTATGAAGAAGTCTAAGGAAAAGGACAAATAGAATGATTATTACATTGAAAAGGTGTCAAAGGGAGAAAAGTTATTTGGTTAATCATTCAGAGTCTTCCAGAATAATTGTATTATTCATTACTGGGGATGCAGGATGAGTCCACTGACGAACATAAGTATTTCTTGATGGTGTGTTTGAATTTTCAAAAACCGCATTAGTTATTTTCATATTGCTCAGGGGAAATCAGGGTCTGAGGGAACTGGCTTATACTAACTAAACTTACAAGAGCCTGGTTGATAAAAACAGGTTGCCAATTAACTAATTTGAAGTGGGAAAAAATAGAGCTGTTAGGAGGTCTGGAATTTGAATGTACTCAAGACAATATTTTCTCTTATTTCTGGGGAAGTCTGTCCGGGAAGTTAAATGACTATGAAAAAGTGCCTGGTAAAAACCAAGTTGGATTAAGGGAGCCGGATCATCTTAACGAGCAGTGCCTTTATAAACAATCCACAAAAATTGAAACAATTTGGATAAAATGTTTATGTCTTTTTCAGAGGCACAGATTGTATATTCTCAGAGGAATTTTACAACTTCTCCTTTTAGTACGTTCTGGTGGTAATACCCAAGTCCTCATAGAAAAACTCACCTCTAAAATGCACTTTAAAGGTCATTCGTCACTGATTCATTTGCTAGAATCAGCTATTTTAGTGTGGCTCGACTCTAATTTATTTTATAACAAAGTTCTGCTGGTGCGATTAAGAGAGGTTTCCCTCATAATATTTTTCTATCAGCTTGCACTTCTTTCTTTAAACACTGCTATCTACTTCCCCCGCCAATGACCTTTACCTTTATGTCATTTGAGTCATTATGCTACAGACTGGATGCTTTGGAAATGCAATTGCAACATGTTGGTTCCATTTTGGCGGCGCTCATGGGTTTGACACGACTAACAAACGAGTTGTTGGGAACTGAAGAACAAGATTTCTGCCGGTGGATCTTCCACCACTCTTCCTGATGGCAAGAATCAAGTTAGGGAGGGATACTGAACAAACTGTACTTCCCACATTTGCTATGAACAGAATTTGAGAGTTCAACTTTATGGTTGATATTATTAGCGATAATAGATTCATCAGGAACAAGATAGCACTTTCTTTTCATCTTCGTATCTTTTGTCTCTATCACAATGTCTGTAAAGAATAAGTGAAACAGTTTTAATAAGCAGGAAACAGTTTTCCATGGATTTCTCAAATTTCCACACATTTTTGGAGAAGAGGCATTGTCAAGTGTGTTTTCTTCAACAGCATTAAGCAGACAAACTTAATGTTCCGTACAAAAGACCTGGTTTCCCTGAGCTTAGAACCTGGTTTCCCTGAGCTTAGAGCAGCTCAAATGCAGATACTGGTTACTGATACTGCTGTGATTAATGAAGTCCTTTGTCTCTGACCCAGGACTTTCTGCCAACTTCTAAGCTGTGTCAAGCTAACTTGCTAATATGAAAGCAAGGTAAAATCTTGTACTCTTCACAGTTCTTGAGAATAAATGCTCAAAGGGAAAGTGTGTTGAATGAATTAATTTTAAACAAGTGTTTAGGGAACTTAATACTCTTCTAACTAATCAACAGTTACCCAGGGAAGAGCCCAAGAACCTCTCTTGGCAAGGAGCTATTTCACAATTTATTTTCATTAAAGTACCAGTGTGTGTTAGTCGGCCTGTGTTTACCTTAGATATCAGTGTTGACTCAAAACTCTTGGCAGCAGTATGTTTGGACTTGGCTAAACATTGAGTTGTATAATGGGAACTGATAACTTATTTAAGCATTATTTACTCATATAGGAACTATAGACTTTGGATAGTCTCTACTTGCTTCTTCATCAGCGTCCCTAGTGGATGAGGCCATAATTTTGGGACAGAGAGTTGAAATTGTCATCTCGCTTTCTAAAAATAACTAATTATCTTTAGAATGACACTTTCATTTGGAACACAAAATACTGACTTTGGTGTTTATTTTTCCATTTGCTTTAGAGATGGATTTGTTTTTCTTTCTGTTTTAGAATGCCTGCAAAGCTGAGCCTGGAAACCCTCTACAAAAAGAAGTGATCTAGTCTTTCTGCATGGCAGGTGGCCAAGCTGCCACCTGTTCCCCGCCAGTCAGTCACGACTCCAAGAGCTGGAGCAGAGGGCTGGTGCCAGGCAACTATGGATCAGGGGAGAAAATCACTTTCTGAAGGCAAATAAATGACTTAAGGTCAATCATCATTCATATCTATCTTAAAAACCTTGGCATGCCAGGAGGCAAAGAGTGCTAGGATCCAGGAACCAGTTTTGCTTCTAGTGCCAATTTTCTGTGATCCTGGGCCAGTCATATGACCTCTCTGATTCTGAATTTTGCCTGTTGTAAAATGGTAACAATAATACCTGCTCTGCCTATATCACAACACTCTTTTGAGCATCAAACAAAATAGCTCAATTCTGGTCGGTAAGCGGAACAATCATATAGTCCTTTTCCCGACATCTTGGTTATGAATTTAGAAGGGATATAAGACCAAAAGGTACATAAATGGAGGTGTTATTAGTAAGGAGTATGCCCACCATCCTCCTTTGGTGTTCTTGCTTCACTTTTTTTTGCACTGAGCAAAATGTCGCTGTAGGCAATCAAGCAAACATACCTTGAATACTATGTGATTGAACTATTTAGATCATGGCAAAACTGACTTGTTTCTTGGACACTTTTTATGGGATAAACTGGACAAAACGTTCAGAGCAGAATCAAGCCAGCGTTTGATAAAGATATAGACATTGTGATTTCTCTCTGACTCATTGGGTTTTCTTACAAAAGTTAAAACCGGGGTGACTACCTTTGACCCAGTTTGCCCCATGAGACCCTGAGCAGGATGAAGAGAAGTTGTCTAACAGCTTGTCTGTTTCTTTTTCTTTTTTAAAAGATTTTATTTATTTATTTGTCAGAGAGAGAGAGAGAGCAAGAGGGAGCAGAAGCTGGGACAGCTGCAGGCAGAACAAGCAGAGGGAGCGGCCCAGGGAGAAGCAGGCTCCCTGCTGAGCAGGGATCCCGATAAAGGACTTGATCCCAGGACCCTGGGTTCATGACCTGAGCCAAAGGCAGACATTTAACAGACAGAGCCACCCAGGCACCCCAGCTTGTCTGTTTCTGTCATGAATCAGCTCCTGGGGTGCAGAAAGACTTTTCCCCATTCTCAGAGAAGAGGCACTATTTACGCAGGGAGCCGGTCACCAGTGCCCTGATCAAAAGGTGTTTTGACACAGAGTGGAAGAAGAAGAGTTAACATGGTGTTCATTGTTTAGGTTTTTTTGTTTTTTTGTTTTGTTTTTTGTTTTTTTTTAAAGATTTTTCTTATTTATTTGACAGAGAGAGATAGTACAAGTAGGGGGAGTAGCAGGCAGAGGGAGAAGTAGGCTCCTCACAGAGCAGGGAGTCCGACGTGGGTCTTGATCCCAGGACCCTGAGATCATGAGCTGAGCTGAAGGCAGACACTTAACAGACTGAGGCAGCCAGGCACCCCCATTGTTTAGTTTTTATTGTATCGCATACCAAAATAATATTTAAGACTAGTTTTCATGGAAATAAAGAACAAAATTCATAAGTACCATTCATAGACTTATAAAAGTGACAGAAGTAAGTATTCCTTTCTTATGACTTAAAAAGCAACATGCAGAAATTAAATCACTTCCTTTTGATTTTAACAACCACTCCTAAATGAGATATATTTGTCCTAATGTAAAATTTTGGTGATCCTGAGGAAAATAGAAAGGGAACAACCTCCAGAGTTGTTTTTTTTTTTTTTAAATATGAGATGATTCTTTTCCAGATGGATCCATGACTTAGCTATAAGATAAAGCTGTGAATTATTTACATAAAGATACATTATCTCAGATTGTGATTCACTTGTAACTGGCTATCGAAAGTTTCTTTATGGCACTGAGGCTGCCATATTTGCTTCATGTATTGAAGGGATGATGATTCCCTCAAATACTCAGTAAATAATACAGCATCTCTATTATGATTTTACTTCTACTTCCAACATATGCCTTGTATTTTTGACACAAGGCCCTTCAATCAATCACCATCTTGATTACCCACATATGTTTTTTAAATAAATAGTTAACCTAGGCTTTTAACTATGAAAAACCAGCAAATATTTGAGCAGATACAATTAGAGGATAACCTCATTGGGAGGCAAATCAATCTAGCTGAAAAAGGTGCGTATAGGGGGAAAAAAATCATGTTTTAAGTGTCTTTCTGCCAGATGTAATCTTTATTATCTTCTGTTACATAATGGCATCGCTATCAGTAAAAGGCATTTTAAGACAAACTAAGATGCACAGCACTCATCGCTTCAGATGAACCTGAAAGAATATAAATATGCTGATATACTAATTTACATTAATTTATTTGCATTTATTTAACAAAAGCATGGAATACCTTTGTTTTCTCTTTTGGACAGGCAAGTCTTCTAACTATTTTTGTGATGGAAAAATTCAAATATACACAAAGATACAATAGTAGGAGAAAACCTCATGCACTCATCATGTGACTTCAATAACTATTTTTTTAAAGACTTTATTTATTTATTTGACAGAGCAAGATCACAAGTAGGCAGAGAGACCGGCAGAAGGCAAGAGGGAAGCAGGGTCCCTGCTGAAGAGAGAGCCTGATGCGGGGCTCTGTCCGAGGACCCTGAGATCATGGCCTAAGCTGAAGGCAAAGGCTTAACCCACTGAGCCACCCAGGTGCCCCTTTGATTAACTATTAACGAGTGGCTGAGCTCATTTCATTTAAAATATATGAGAGACTATGGACTCTGAAAAACAATCTGAGGGTTTTGAAGAGGGGGGGGGGGGAGGTTGGGGGAACCAGGTGGTGGGTATTATGGAGGGCACGTATTGCATGGAGCACTGGGTGTAGTGCATAAAAAATGAATTCTGTTACGCTGAAAAGAAATAAAAAAAATAAAATAAAATACATCATCGTGTTTCTCTAAAAGACACATATAAATCTTCAAATCTTTATGCAAATCTATTTGCATAAAATGGGATATGGTTTCAGTGTCAGTAGAGTTTGGTTGCGTATGGGTTGAAGAGCAAAGAATGTGCACTGGGACTTAGCAATTAACGCCCACAAATATTTGTAGTTTTAAATATTTATTCCAAAACAGAAGGACCATTACATTCCCGGATCGCTATACAATTCCAATTAGTTGGCGCCTCAAAGCCATTTCTAATATCCTTTCATCACTATTTGTGGGTGGATGGATGATATGTTTCAGTTAAAGCAAACTGGGGGAACTTTTGCTGTTCTCATGGAGGCTAGTAGTCAGGCTGGGAAAGAAGCTCTGACTCGCTCCCCATGAAGAGAAAACTGTACTTTTCTCATGCTCTGTACCAGGTTCCAGCCAGGGACACTTCTTCCTGGATGTGTTGTCAGTGACTTGCCTTTCTCTGGCCCCAGTGTCTTGTACAATGGCGAGAAAAAGACATAGAGGAGACCCCGTCCTCTATAAATGTAGGGTGGACTTCTGTTATGTTCGCACAGCTCATCAGAGCTTACAGAGCACTTCAAAGATACTGTCACCTTGACCATCACCATAATGACTAGGTTGGTATTTTTGTGCCTACTTTTATGGTGAGTGAGTTAAGACACTTACCAAGGTCATGCAGGAGATGAAGTTGGGGCCTGAGTCCTCTGGAAGGTATATGGTTGCTTGCTTTTTCTGGGCTGTCTCTGGACAAAGCTTTCATTTTTATTGCTTACTTTTTTAAAAGATTTTTTATTTATTTAATAAAAGTGAGAGAGAGTGACAGAGAGAGAGACCACAAACGGAATGAGAGGCAGAGGGAGAAGCAGACTCCCCGCTGAGCAAGGAGCCCAATGCTGGACTGGATGCCAGGACTCCAGAATCAACACCGAGCCAAAAACAGATGCTTAACTGACTGAACCACCCAGGTGCCCTTTCATTTTTATTTTTAAAATGAAGTCTGCATAATAAAGAATAAAGGAAGGAGTGTAGAATGAGTTTACAACTTAAGGAACAAGGCAATAGTAGACCTTCACTTCCTTCTTATATCTCCAAACTGGGAATGAAGGTGCCCCTTGTTTTCTCATGGAGGGATGGGTCTTATTGGGGTGATATCTATATCAACAGTAACAGTGGAGTCAATGTGTTGATCCCAGGGTAAAACAAGTATTCTTTGTCAGGGTCCAGGGATAGAATTCAGAAGTCCATGGGCTTGGATAAAGAAAAATATGTTTTCAAAATTTTCTTGAAACTCTAGCAGTCTTCAGAATTATAAAAGTAGATTTATTTATTTATTTACTCATTTATTGAAAAAGAGGGAGAGAGAGAGAGAGTGCAGGCTAGAGGTTAGAGGGGAGCAGAGGGAGAGAGAGAATCTTAAGCAGGCTCCATATTCACCACAGAGCTTGACTCAGGGCTCAGTATCATGACTCTTACTTACCATGACTCTGAGATCATGACCTGAGCTGAAACCAAGAGACTGATGCTTTACCTAACTGAACCACCGAGGCGCCCTTAAGTGTAGCTTTTTTTTTGACAAGCAGAGTTCACAAGTAGGCAGAGAGGCAGGCAGAGAAGAGGAGGAAGCAGGCTCCTTGCCAAGCAGAAGCCCGATTTGGGGCTCGATCCTGGGATCGTGACCTGGGCCGAAGGCAGAGGCTTTAACCCACTGAGCCACCCAGGTGCCCCTTAAATGTAGATTCTAAATCATAATATTTATTAACTGTTCTCATGAATCTGCCATCAAGAGAAAGATAAGATCTGCTCCTATCACATTATAATGGTTGTAGATTATCTTGAAAATGTCCTTTATACTCATCACTACTTCAAAATGTGGTAGCTATGAGACTTGCAGATGGAGCTTAGTATGTAATGTGTTAATAAAGACACATTATTTTTTAATTTATGTTTTAAAAAGATTTTTAATTAATTTTATGTATGTATGGATGTATGTATGTGTGTGTATGTATGTATTTATTTGAGAGAGAGCGAGAATAAGAGAGCATAAGCAGGGGTGGAGGAAAGGAGAGGGAGAAGCAGACTCCCTGCTGAGCAGAGAGCCAATGTGAGGCTCAATCTCAGGACCCTGGGATCACGACCTGAGCCAAAGACAGATGCTTAACCGACTGAGCCACCCAGGCACCCTAAGACACGTTATTTTATTAAGAAGTTTTAAAAGCCATTTTGGTAAGTATATTTTTATGTAATTATCTATTTAATTGTAATCATGTGTGTTTTATTTTATGCATTTAAAAACAGTACTCTGAGAAGGGGTATAGGTATTTCCATGTTGTCGCAGGGGTCCATGGTACAAATACAAGTTTTTAATATTGGCTTTAAAGTGGCATTTACTAAAGTTCTTAAATTACTCCCAGGGAACAAAATTTTCAAAATGGTTTTTAGGGAAGGCGTTAAGTTGAAACAACAGGTCCTCAATTTCATTGTCTCCTCTGTTTCTCTGCTTGGCCCATTGAACTCCTGACAAATAGCACATGTGCAATAAACATTCGTAGAGAATGATGCTCCTTTGTTTTCTTGGAGAAATGAGCAGACTGCTAAAAACGCACTGAGTCTGATTCACGGGACGTTTCCCAAAAGGAGAGATGGTTTAAGATGGAGAGTAAAGTAGAAGGGGAAGGAATACCTGCATAAAGGAATTAGCCAAGAACAAGATCTTACCTTGAGCAAGGCTTTCTACATTGAGTCTGAAAACCACATTTGTCTTCATGTGGAAAACCATGCCATGAACTAACCTTTCTGTATCCTCTCAACCAGAGGTAATCAAATCATGCATGAAACTATTAAATAATTTTATTTTCAGTTGGCAAGCACTAAATTTTATGTTAAATCTGTTCACATACAGGAAGATATTTGTTGCAGTAACATGTCCTATTATATACTATTCTCAGGAAACCATTATATTACAATTGTTAATCTAGGCACAGAAGTGAAACGTTCTAAGCGTTTGACTAGCATATTTTGGTGACTCATATATATCAGAAGGAATTCAGAACTTCCATATGATTTTCCTGGTAGAACTCTCTTAATAGTGTCTGTCTCTTCTCTGCTACTAGAGACAATTTTGCTTGCGTTGCTATTTCTTCTGACATGTGTTCCAGCTGGGCAGAATCTGTGACAAATGAGATCATCATTAAGAGGAGCATGTAGAGCATAATGTTTAGAAGCAGTAATAGGCAGAACAAATGTGTGGCTGCTCCCCTTACAGCTTCTATTCTTACAGTGCCCAACTCTGTGGCTCATAAAATACACCCTATTTCTCATGACGCCAAACATTTGCCCTGGCTGGTTCATCTCCCATGAATGTTATTTTGTTCTCATTTACTCTCTGCAACCTCAAGATCGACTAAGTCATCATTTCTTGCAAAAACTTACTCTGACTCCTCCTCTCATTCCACGTTGGGTTACTGCCCCTCTGTACCATTAAAGTCCTCTGCCCATCTTCTAGGGTTGGGAACTGCTCTCACTTCCCCCTACCCATACCTTCCCACTCTGTATTAAAGATTATGCTACAGACTATGAATGTCTTGAGACCAGAATTCTGTCTTTGAGTTACAGGTCAATAACAGGCACTCAAGACTTTTCTGTGCAATCAATTGAATGATTAAGTTAATGAAACCAACAAATAAGACTAATGTGGCAGGTAACATGAAGACTGAAGGGCGGGTGAGAAAGGGTGTAGAGGCAAGCTGGTCTCTGGTCATCTCACTTGCAAGATGTTTAATAGAAGTGTGTGTGTGCACACACACATGTATGCATGCAGGTGCTGTGTTTGCATGGGGGTAGTGGTAGTACAGGGGAGGTGAGATTTATACTTGATTGTAGATAAATACTTGCAACGTAGCAAGCATGAATGTCATTCTGCCGTGATCTGGGCCTGATATTTACCTTCTGTAAATGCTACATTTCTCTAAATTAGAAAAATTGGTTCTGTACTTCCACCTACATGATGGCAGAAAAATTCAACCTCGATCATGTTTGGGAATTCTCTCTCATTCTCCTGGGGTTCATGCAAGGCTCTCCTCTTATTTGAGATACCATAGCCTGCAGAGTCCTTATCAAATACTCCATCTGCTGTGACTCATCAGTTTCCAAGATACTGGTCAGGCAGTGTCATGAGGATGACCAGAGATGCCCATCATTGTGGTCCCTTCCTCTACTGCACACGACCCACAGAGACCCTTGGGACCTCAGAATCTCTAATGAGACTGAAGAAAACCATCCATCTTCAATTAGGTAGCTTGTGTGACTTCAGTTCCAAAGCCCTAACCTCCATGCTCTCCTCTGGGGAATACAGTCTGGGGAAATTTTTGTACTGGGTGTTGTCACGGAGCAAAAAGGGAGCTGGAAATACCACTTATTCCTTTCTTAAAAAACCTCACCTTGCTACACCAGTCTTCAGAAGTAAGAGAAAGTTTTATCTTCCTCCTCCCAAAGTCCACCCCAGCCCTGACCCCAATCTGCTAGCAGTCCAACCACTCTTTCTCTTTGCAGTTTGGAAGAGCTAAAAAACACAGAGTCTTGGCAACTGTCCCAGTTTTCTTTATCCTGTTCATGACTCCAAGGAAAACACATTTCTGACTCAAAAACAAGCTGGAGGTTTCTGTTGAGACCTCAAATATTTTCCCAGAGTCCACCATAAAAATAATAAGGTTATGTTGTAATTTTAAACGATTTGTTCAAGTTCTTGTGGCAAGACTGCTACAGTTTTGTTTATTCTGCAAAGAGCCTCAAGTCTGCTTCTAAACAAAATGGTTTCCAAAGTTAATGCTGGCCCTCTGCTGACCCAAATCTCAAGAATTAGCATTTGTTGTCATAACGCTCTAAACAAATACTCAGCACAATTGTTTTGTAACTTGCATGATTTTGGCAATCAATACTCATGCTAGCATTGTTACTTGGACTCAGCATTAATGTCTTCTTCAAAATATTTTACTTTGGTAGTATAAATATTCCCTATATTGCCAAAGACGTACTAGACAAGCATGGTCACCAGTGTATTGTCTTGAATACTGGCTTCATTTCAAAAACAGTAGGAAATTCATGAGAGCAGTTTTGGGAAGATGAAATATTTTAGTGATCTAATTCCATAATATTTATGCTGTCTTACAAATAGCAGTAACTAGGCTTCACTTCTAACAACACTAAAAATCTACCCCATTCAGTGTGTTTGACTTCATTTTGAAAATAAATGTATTGTGAAAACATGAACAAATAATATTAGAGACTAGGGGTGCCTGGGTGGTTCAGTCCATTAAGCATCTGACTTCAGCTCAGGTCATGATCCTAGGGTCGTGGGATCGAGCCCCGAGTCAGGCTCCCTGCTCAGTTGGAAGCCTCCTTTTCCCTCTCCCTCTGTCCCCCTGTTTGTGCTCTTTCTCTCTCTCATTCTCCCTCTCTCTCAAATAAATAAATCTTTAAAAAAATAATATTGGAGACTAAAAATGTATAACTGGTGAATATTCATGTGCTTCCCTTTGCTGCCCATTAGGAATAATCCCGGCAGTGCCAGTTTACTTCATGAGTGTTTGCCATGCAACAAAAGTAGGGCCAAGGCGGTAGTGTCTGCTTTGAATTGGAATAGGCTGGATATTATTTCTGGAAGAGAAAATGTTGAAGGTGTAAGGAAAGGCAAGAGCCTAGGAAGTCTTGGAAATGTTTTATTGGGGGTTTGGACGGAGGATGGGGTTGAAATGATAGAGCCCTTAGGGCTTTGCTCCAGGTCCAGCTGGGTGTGGTTCCAAAGACAAGGTGGGAACTGGACTTTGAGAAGTATTCTCGTGGCTCTGTAGCAATTCCCTTGACAGACACTAGGAAGGAATTTTTAAATGCTAGGTTTTACTTAATTTTTGAATAGATTATACATTTACAAGGCTCAAAAATTAAATATACTATGAAGTTCATCAGGAAAAAGTCTCTCTAATGCTCCAGGTCCCCAGTCACCCAGGTTTCATACCTGAGGCCACCAATATTACCAGCTGCTTGTTTATCTTCCAGAGGTATTTTATACATACACAAGCAGATAGGCATTTGTATTATATAATTTTCTGCCTCACTTTTTATACAAGTGCTAGTGCACTACGCAAATTCTTCTGTGTGCTGCTTTATGTCTTTAAAATATTTCGGATATCGTTTCATTTTATTAGCTAGATTCCTCATTCTTTTTTTGAAGCTGCAGAGTATTCCACTGTAGCAATATACAAATATTCTTTAGCTAGTTCACACTTTTGGAGGCTTCCCATTATTTGCCATGATTATATACATGATGCAATGAACTACTCTATTCTTAACTTATTTTGTGCCAGGCATCCCTTTGGCAGTCTGGTAAAGCCCGTGAATTTCTTCTCACTGTGAAGTTCTCTTTCAAGTGTATAAAATAAAATCCTTCAGATTAAATGAAATCCAATTATACTGAAATATAGTTATCAAAATTTTTTTTTGTTTAAAAATAAATGCACTTATTTATTAATGACTTATGTAACAAGATCTAGCAGTGGTACTAATAAGTACTCTAATTTCAAAGTATGAATGAACATAAATGATATTTCAGAGTATCTGTAATAGAAGATCTGATTTTTACTAGTAACAGAGGCGCAGGCTGATACTATTGCGGCTTCTTGCCTACTTTCATTATTAAAGGAAATGACAAACTTCAGTTCGATTTTAATGAAAACAAAAATACAGTTTTTCCTCCATCCTGTTTGTTGAATCTCCTAGATTTTCCTGTGCAGCCCTTATTAAGAAGCCCTGACTTATGCAGACATCATTTCCTAAATATTAAAGTATGTTTGTATATAGTTGTAAATTCCCAGAAGTGTTTTAAATCAGCATATACTAATACATTTGTCATTGAATGCCTATTGTCAAATTGCCAGAAATATGGGCACTTAACCAGCGTTGAACAAGAGTATGTTAGCAAGGATTTTCACATTTGCCAATCTGAGAGATGAAAAAGTAGTATCCTGGTGTAGTTTTATTTTGTATTTGTCTTATTAAAAGCACACTTGTGCATTTTTTTAATTTATTTAAGAGGCATTTCCTGTCTGTTCAGATCCTTTGCTTATTATAACGTTGGTTTGTTGGCAGGTTTGTTGGGGCGTGAATCACAGACAGCGAAGTGAGCGATGTGAGCGATGTGAGCAGCGCCCCCTAGAGTTAAATAGGAGGCCCTATTTGCCGGTGCCGGTGAAGGTTTACTTTGCTCTCCACTGTGTTTTTACGTCAGATTATTGTTTCTTTGAGACATGTAAATAGATTAAAATAGCATTTGGAATCCTTAGGGAACTAGTCTTATTTAGATGACAATGTTGTCCAGGACAAATCTGAAAGAAGTCACAGCAATTTGATAACTGCAGTTACCTCTGGCAAGGAGAGGAGCATGGAAAAGGTGTGAAATAATTTTTACTTTGACTTTTTTCAGTGCTGGAAGTATGTATTATTTGTGTGCAACAAATAAATGATAAGAATGTATATACGTGATGAAAATTCAAGTAACACAGAAGAGTATACAAAGAACAGTAAAAGAACCTCTTTATCTGGGGACACCGGGATGGCTCAGTCGGTTAAATGTCTGCCTTTGGCTCAGTCATGATCCCATAGTCCTGGCATGGAGTCCCACATCAGGCTCTGTGCTCAGCAGGGAGCCTGCTTCCCTCTCTGCCTGCTGCTCCCCCTGCTTGTGCTCCCTTGCTCTCTGACAAATAAATAAATTTAAAAAAGAATCTCTTTTCCCAATGTCCTTCCAGCCTTGAAATTTTAAGAACAGTCATACTGGGAATGCTTCCTTGAGCCCAAATTGTGATTTTGAAATACTTTTTCTCTAAGATCCAGAGCTCCTGAGAGAAATGACTAGTTCCAGGTCTAGAGTAGGAAATGTATAAAATGAGCCTGATGTTATACCAGATAGCAATAAGTTACCAAAGACTAGTAGGTCATTGCCAAAGAATGCAGGACCCAACTGACCGAGAGAGACAGCATCTAGAGCATCTCTAGTAAGGATAATAACTTCATGGCCTGAAGTGCAAAACAAAATGCTAACCTGAAATACTAAATAAAATAAAAAGAATTGTTCATACTGGGAGGCTAAGTGGTCATACTGGGAGATAGCAAAGGCCCAACCTTTAGCATGTCTTTGATATGCAAACTAGAGTTAGAGCGCCTCTCTCCGGCCCATGAACATGTGAAGCAGTATCACTTTGCTTGGACCACCCCAGGGCCAAATGCCAGACAACGAGGGGCCATCCCTGTAGCTGAGAGCTCACCAAAATGATTCAAACTAGCTAATCTTAAATTGGTTAGACTCTCCTGCTTTGATTTGCCCTTGAAATTTCAATTAAGGTGGCCTGGCCTCTTTCCCCACTCCTGCCCCTTTTGCCTCCTCACCATGCTGGTGTTTTTTCCAGGTGGCTCTGCTCCTACTTTTTCTAGGGCTGTGAGCATCATCTGTTTTGTTTCCCCAAACTTCTGTGTGTTGTGGCCATGCCTGACCAACCATCGCATACAAGAACATAGAACACTAGCACAACAAGATATTCCAGAATTATCTTGTGTTTTCCTTGCTTCAGTTCTAGAATCAGCTGTTTCTTCAAAGAGTCTTGGTTCCTTTTATTGGAGAATGGCATTTAGAAACCAATATCTGGACCCTAAGTGTATTTTATGTACAAGGGTATCAATGCTTGTGGCAATACTTGCTCTCATCTGACCAAGGCCCTGAGGTTGGAGGCAATATGGCCTAATGAGTAAGAGAGTGGCTGGACTCAGCCTGCCTGAATCCAAATCCTAGCCACCATGCATAAGGTGTGAGGCCTTGGGAAAGTCATTTAAACTCTTACCATTTGATCACCCGTAGGATGGTACGTATATACCTACTTCAAAACATTGCTGTGAGAATTTAGTGAGATATACAGGTAACGTTCTTAGACTCACACAGGGTGCAGAGATATTATTCAGTTGATATTTGTGGAATGAATGATCCTCATGTTGATCAGAAACTCTTTCAGAAGAATGAAAATGAGAGGGAAATCCTTATTTATGTCCTTTTCAGAGCATAAATAAAAAATGAGTTTGTCAGAGCTTCTTAAAAATTACCCATGATAATTTTTAAATTATTTTTAATATATTGTGAGAAGTTCGAGGATATCCCTATATTAAAAAAATGCTTTCTACTTGTTTATGTTCATGTTCTTTTTTTCTAATTATTAAAAAAAAAAAAAGAAAGAAACACACAAAACTGGTGCCAAACCTGGATATCACGCTATATCTGGAATTTTGATCATCATGTCATCACAGAACACACCAGGAGCACTGGAGAGGCAGTCAGGCAGGTGGAAGAGGAAGGTGCTCTAGAAAGACAAGGCCCTGCAGTCAGTTTTCCCTGCTGGTCCCTTGCGGGGGAGTGAGAGCTGCCAGAGGGAGAGCTGTCTGCAAAAGCAGCTATAAGGCAAAGCAGGGACTCCACATCCCCAGCTTGCTTTTAATAACGTTCTCTGGACAACTTACAACTCCCATTCTATCCCAAATTCCTGATTTAATGACTCATAGGGACAGCTATTCTAAAGTCTCTCACCAGAGAAGCTTAGTTGGTTCCCACGGGGCAGGAGTAAAAGCATTGGCAATATTCTACATAATTTTTACGCTTCCAATTGGTATTTCAGTCCCTTTGCAATTCTTGCTCAAGTTTTTTTCCTCATCTTCTAAGTCTGACAAAGTAATTTCCAAATTACTTTGTTGAAAACTCATGACTCTGTAGAATCTTTTTGGGACAGGCCAGATTAATGACTTAACATGAAAATGGGATGGATTTCCCATCAGGATTCCCAGAGTAGGCTACTACTGTGTTTTTGTGACCTAACACAATGAAAGGCGTTGTCACTAGATGATTCAGCTAGTTGAGATTAGAATCTCAACTCCCTTTCTGGGGTGGAAATTTGAGGCATGGTGTTTATATTAGATGCGAGGGTAAGGCTTACTCGGACAGTAATGCTTCCATTCTCCTCCATCAATGCCAGGCAAAGACTATGAACAGAGAAGTAGAAGGAAGGTCAACCAGTCACCCTGGCCAGAAGCAATCCTCGTAGCCAACTCAAACCTGTCATGTTTCCTTGCTGTCTGTCTGTCTGTCTCTCGGTCTCACATGGGCACACACAGGGTCTCAGTTGCTCCACTGCTGTAAGGCCCTTCTCAGTAAAATTCCCTAAGGCAAAATCTACTGTAACCCGAGTTTTCAGCTCATTCAGTATCAGTGGGAAAAGTGCCATGTTGGACTTTGACTGACAGCCACAAAAACCAGTTTGACTGAGAGTGGCAAGGCCACAAGGTCTAGGTGGAGTATTAATTCACCAGCTTGGAATGGTTACTTGGAGAACTCTCACACTGCCCCTTATGCTTCAGTCTGAGTCTCTAAGAGTGTTGAAGTCAAATGTACAGCAGGAAGATTTTTTTATTCAGAACTCAAACACACACACACACACACACACACACACACACAAGCTCTTCTGTCACCAGGGATCCCTGGAAAGTGATATCTGAAATTCTGCTCCAAGTCAACTGCCTTCACTTCTCGTTTTTGTGTGATCTTCGACTCCCAACTGATAGAAGCCCCATGGAACTGAATCTTAATTGGCGTGAGAGACAAGGGGGAGAGTTTTGCCCTAACCTTTCTGAAGAAAGGCAAACATATTTTTTATATAAATTCCAAGGCCAGGTAGGGAAATCCTTTTACACATTATACTGGAGTAAAGGAAATGAAAATAAGCTTTAGTATTTCTTTCCTATACTAAATGTGGGAAAAATTAGTTACTATTTTTTCCTTTTTTTTTTTTAAAAGGATTTTATTTATTTATTTGACAAAGAGAAAGAGAGAGAGATCACAAGTAAGCAGAGAGGCAGGCAGAGAGAGAAAGGGGGAAGCAGGCTTCCTGCTGAGCAGAGAGCCCAATGTGGGGCTCGACCCCAGGACCTGGAGATCATGACCTGAGCAGAAGGCAGAGGATTAACCCACTGAGCCACCCAGGTACCCCTATTTTTTCCTTCTAATTGTGCTCTTATTTTGATTGTTGACAGTATGATTTTGCCACATTAAATCCAAGTTTGTTGAATACTGCCATAGCCTTTGTACTGTGCCATCCACCAGAGTTCTGATAATTTAACATCTTCTCATTTGAAAAACACCAGGTTAATTTTAAATCATTTATCCAGTTAAAGTAGAACCCAAATGATTAATGTCTTGGAATTTTGTTGTTTGAAAATGTCAAATAAAAAGTCCGTTAGGGGTGCCTGGGTGGTTCCGTCAGTTAAGTGCCTGACTTTTGATTTCTGCTCCTGAGATTGAGCCCCGGGTCAGTCTCCACAATCAGCATGGTGTCTGCTTGACATTCTCTCTTCCTCTCTTTCTGCCCCTTCCCCTGCTCTCTTTCCCTCTCTCTCAAATAAATAAATAAATTTTTTTAAAAAGGCAGTCCTTTAATTTTTCATTGGTAATTTTTCATTGATGAGTGTGTTGTGAAGTCATATAAGTAAGCCACATGTGTGAAGGAAGAGCGTGAGTATCTGAGTCAGAGAGACCTGACTAGGAATCCAGAGCACGTCACTCACAAGCCTTGTGACTTTAGCCTGCATACTTAACCCATCTGAGTCTCTGTTTCCTCACCTGGAGACAGCTCCACACAGGAGAGCTGTAAAGTTCAATTATGACGTGGGAAGGACTGACACGTGTCTATTCTGCACACTATTTAATTGTCCTCTCCACCTTCTCCTAAATGTACAGAAACTGCATAACAGTTTTGTCATTCTCCCTAAAGGCATCTGGGATCCAGGGAAGCAAAAGAATGATAAAGAGAACCACCTGGTTGATCAGGTTCAAAATAGAGAGGCAGACGGATTCGTTTTAATTTTTCATTTGTTTTTGGTTTTGTTTTCATTTAATCTGTGGCTTTTCTTCTGAACTGAAGCGAATCCCTCTAGATCTCAGTGTCCTCCTTGGACCACCTACTTCAGTGGATTTCCACTCTGGCTATGCGATAGAATCACTTAGAGAACTTTCTTAAAGTGCAGATTCCTGTCTCACCCCCAGAGATTCCGTGTTTCCCCAGGGGTGAATCAGTGTGTGTGGTTTGAGAAACCTACCTGCCACTCTCCATTGAGACTCAGATGATTTTTGAGGCCCTCCACCATCTCATATGCCTGGCTTTATTACAAAACCCAAGAAAAAGATACTCAAACTAGAAAACATTCATTTTTGAGTGTTCGTATTTGTGTGCTGGCTGTCACCGGCATGTTCTGAATGCCCTCAGCCCACCTATCCCTCAAGGGAGCGGGCCAGCCCTTCTGAGCAGCCAGACCCACATCCTGAGCTTCAAACCATGGGGTTGCCATCCCAGGAGCTGCCTTGTTTGGACGTGGCAATGCGACCTGGCTTGGTGAGGGGGTAACAGGACTGCTGTGAAATGTTGAACTACAACTACCAGACGGGGATGGGGG
Source organism: Meles meles (assembly GCF_922984935.1). Lineage (NCBI taxonomy): Eukaryota > Metazoa > Chordata > Mammalia > Carnivora > Mustelidae > Meles > Meles meles. The sequence goes on from NC_060069.1 coordinate 87,414,779, forward strand.
ATCGGGGAGAAAGGTCATGAGGGTGAAGGTAAACTGGTTCAATCTTGGGCCAAGAAGCTTATTTTTTTTTAAGATTTTATTTATTTATTTGACAGAGAGCTCACAAGTAGGCAGAGAGGCAGGCAGAGAGAGAGGAGGTAGCAGGCTCCCCACTGAGCAGAGAGACTGATGTGGGGCTTGATCCCAGGACCCTGGGACCATGACCTGAACTGAAGGCAGAGGCTTTAACCCACTGAGCCACCCAGGCGCCCCAAGAAGCTTATTTTTAAATCAAGAATAAACCAAGAATTGAGATTCAATCAAAGATGGGGAGAAAGCCAGGAGATTGTAGCTACGATGGCTCAACACTGTTCCTTCTCTCTGCCTTTCTGTTGCAACAGTCGTACACCCTGATTATAGTTTCAAATGAAGTACAGCTCCCAGCGTCTCTGCCTGTTCCTATGCTCACCTTTCCTTGACGATGCTTGGGGGCAGAGATGGCTCCCAGCAGTCATGTTTATTCAGTCCCCATATATGTGGGCACGCCCCAGCCTTGTCCGGGGTAACTCCCACTGTTCAGAATCTGAGGCTGATGGGTATTTTGATCAGAGAAATATGTCAACTTGGGAACTGTAAGAGCCATATTCTTCCATGTGAACTGTGAAAGAGAGAAATGAGTCCACATTAGGAAGAATGCAAGATGGAGACTGAAGACGTTCTGGATTTCCTACAGAGTTTGGTTCCCCCGTCCATGTGTACTATTACCTCATCTGCATATGTACCTTTTAGTTTATAATTAATGCCCCTTTGTTAATGTAGCTGGGACTGGCTTCTGCTACTTATACAGTTGGCTCTTGAACACCAGGGTTTGAACTGCATAGATCCACTTAACTCAGACTGTGTTGATAAATATAGTACAGCTCTATAAATGTATTTTCTCTTCCTTATGATTTTTTTTAAAGATTTTATTTATTTGTTTGACAGACAGAGAGTACAAGTAGGCAGAGCAGCAGGCAGAGGGAGAGGGAGAAGCAGACTCCCCGCCGAGCAGGGAGCCTGATGCGGGACTCAATCCCAGGACCCTGGGTTCATGACCCAAGCTGAAGGCAGCCGCTTAACCGACTGAGCCACCCAGGTGTCCCTCCTTATGATTTTCTTAAGAATGTTTTCTTTTCTCTAGATTACTTTATTATAAGAATACAGTATAGAATACATATAATACCCAAAATATATGTTAGTCTACTGTTTATGTTATCGGTAAGCTATTCCTTAACAGTAGGCTACTAGCATTTTGAAGAGTCAAAAGTAATATGTGAATTTTCAATTTCAGCACCCCAACCCCTATGTCGTTGAAGAGTCAGCTGTAATCAAAAAAGCTCTAATGAGTATGGATACCATGTATGAATCATTATATTCTTCAAGTTCAAACCAGTGAGAGACTAGTGCTTTCCCATTGAAGAAGGCAAAACACATGTGGAAGAAAGCAACCAAGGGAAGGATGTCGGGGTTTAAATCTTCCTCTTAGAATCCCTCAACCACACAGAATCATAGACTATTGACATTGGTTCTTTTTTTTTTTTTAAAGATTTTATTTATTTATTTGACAGAGAGAGATCACAAGTAAACAGAGAGGCAGGCAGAGAGAGAGAGAGGGAAGCAGGCTCGCCGCTGAGCAGAGAGCCCAATGCGGGACTCGATCCCAGGACCCTGAGATCATGACCTGAGCTGAAGGCAGCGGCCCAACCCACTGAGCCACCCAGGCGCCCCTTGACATTGGTTCTTAAAAGTAGCTCATTTCCACTGCCCCATATCATAGCTAGATGATATTGGGAAGAGTTTTTAACCCTCGTGGATTTAACTATAACATGGCCATAAAGATTCGGGAGCAGAACCATTCACTCTCTTGAGGTTTCTTCCAATATTAAAACCTCTGTGTCTGTGGTACTTGATATGATCAAAAGGAATTTCCCTTGGAATTATTCTTGAAGCCACATGCTACATATCAAATGGTCAGGAGAGCTCACCATAAGAAGTCATACCAGCTGCTCATGTGAATGACAGGTAAAATTGAACACTTTAAAACTTAAATGTAATGGGCCCTTGGGTAGCTCAGTTGGTTGGACATCTGCCTTTGGCTTGGGTCATGGTCCCAGGGTCCTGGGACTGGGTCCCGCAGTGGGCTCTCTGATCATCAGGGAGTCTGCTTCTCCCTCTTTCTTCACCCTGCTTATGATCTCTCTCTCTCTCAAATCAATAAATAAATCTTACCAAAAAATTTTTAATGTAACAAGTGCCAAATTTGCCTAAATTTCCATAAGACATTTTGGCTTTGCTTAAAAGCAAATAAACTTAGAACAAAACATATTCAACTTCCCTATTTATTTGAATAAAATTTAGCACTTATTATTGAAAGGTGATAAAGATACACATCAGTGTATCGTGGTTTGATTGGTGCTGGATGGGGGTGTGTAAAAGGACAGCGTAGGAGTAATGAGCAGGTCTAGGAAGGAGGCAGGCAGGGTGCGATAGAAGGTGTCATGGAAAAAGTGATGAGTTCAGCGGAGGGAACAAAGCTGGCTGGGGTGGACCATGGTGAGAAGGAAGAACAGGACCTTTCTGGCAGTGGGACAGCATACCCAAAACATGGGGCTGAGAACCAGTGTCCAGTGCTCAGAGACCGGCAGTCCTGTGGCGAAGTAAAGACCACTTTTTCCAAGGTATTCATTTGTGCATCGAGGCTGATTTCAGAGGGAATGAGGGAGGTAAAAGTGAACTTTTAATAACACTGTGGGAACTCTAGTTTCTAAAAATCAATCGCAAAGGGATCCAATACATATTGGAGTGATGGGATCCCAGAGAAGTAGCTATATCATAAAGGGAGTAGAGATATCTTGCCCAGGACAGTGGGCTGATGAAAAGAGGAAGTAATAATAAGTAGCATTTATTGAGTGATCGCTAAATGCCAGGCATTCCATGCTTTGCGCACATCAACTCACTTTGTGCATCAACTCTGTGATGTAGGTTCTATCACTATCCTGTTTCAGGAGGCTGTCTCCCTCCCTCGCCTAGTCCCCTCTCCTGCACTTATCGCTAATGCACAAGGTATTTTATTTATTTAATTTTATGTTGTATTTGTCTCTCACTTTCTGATAGAATGAACTCTCTTTAAGGGCAGGGACTTTTGTTTTGTTGACTGCTACGTATATACCCAGAACTTAGAAAACATAGTAGAAGCTCAAGAAATCTTGCTAGAAAAGAAGGAGAGAAACTGAGACACAGAAGGGTTAATAATTTGCCCCAACCAGTCCAGCAGTGGCAGGACCTGGGAGCAATGGTGTGAACAGCTAAGGGGGGTTTTAGTGAGGTTCACAAGGGAGCATAACAGGATTGAAGGTGGAGGATCTGGAGCCTGGTAAGAATAGGCTTAAGAATTCATCGGTTCATTTATTTATTCAGTTAGTTTTTCAGCAAACATTTACTGACTCTCTACCATGTAGCAGGCATTTTTCCAGGCCACAGGAAGCAAGGGTGGACAAGGCCAAAAGAGTTCCCCCCTCAGAGGAGGAGAGACAGACAACAGAAAAGGAAACGAGTGAATGAATATATGGCAACATTTCAGGGATGATAAAGTCTGGGCTGATAATAGAACAGGGTGATGTGATGAAGAGTAGCCGGGGGAGGGGGCCTCCCACCATTAGATGGGGTCTTTGGAGACGGCCTCTTTGAGGGGATGTATGAGCAGAACCTGCAGCAGGAAGCTCTGAGAGAAGATAATGCTTAGAACAAAGACGATGGGAGTGGGGGAAGCAGAAGTTGTGGCAGGGCTGGGGATGGCGTTTGGAGATGGGATGGAGCCCAGAAAGTGTCCATGGAGATCATGGCTCAGCCCAGAAGGCTGAGCATTCACAGCGAGGAGAAAGGCCTGTCGGGCAAAGTCTGCCTAGGATGAGAGCCAAGGGGTTAAACAATTGCCCTGAAAACATATCTGATCTTAAACCAGGAACCTAACCCAAAAAGGACCTTGATTTGGGGCAGAAGCAGAAGGTACTATGTAGAATGACAGGAGTCTGGGCACGGTGGACTGACTCCATGTTGCAAGTGAATTTGGTCAGCTCAAGCCTGCAAGGGACTTACACGGATGTGTAATGTGTCCCCCACGATCCCCGCACACTGTGTGTGTCTGCCCGGAGCTGAGGAACCACTGGAGGTGGGAGTGGCCTCGGGGAACATCTACTACACATGATATTTACCTGGCCCGGGGACCAGGCCGGTGATCCCCAACCTAAGCGAAACACAAGACTCATTTGGAATGTCTGTAAGAAAGTTCAGATGACACCTCGTCCCCCATGATTCGTATTTACTGTGTTGAGAGAGGACCAAGTGTCTGCACCTGCGATGCAGATGGTCTCCAGACAGGGCCCACCTGGCGAAGTGTGAAAGCGAATCCACTAACGGGCTTCAGGGAACCCCTGGAACCCCTGAAATGGAATGAAACCTGTGTGCTTGCATACCTGTATATTTGGGTTGGGGGAGAGAGTCCGTATCCTCACAAGAGTCTCAAAACCTCAAGAACAGCTGATCTAGTCCTGCCCCGTGTTGTCTAGAGTAGAAAACAGGGTCCCCCGAATGTGATGACTTGCTTCATCCCCCAGACAGGAAATCAGCAGAGGTGGGCTGTCACTCCACACTTTTCCCCTGCCCCTCACTCTCTCCTTCACACCCTGCTGACCATGGGGTGAGGGGCAAGGGGGACGGTGATTAAGCACACAGGAGCAAAGTCCTGACAGGATTGCTCGCCTCATTTTGGCCCCAGGTGGGAGAGATCAGCAGAGTGGAGGTCCGCAATGATGATGCCTTAACAAAGGGCCCAGGCACTCACCTGGACACCACCCCAGGCCCTGATACCGTGGACTCTTCGCTCCATGAGGACCTAAAGCCAGGACAGAAGGTACATGGTGGAAACGGAGTGACATTCTTGGGAAAATCTGTCCTCCTATACCTGAGCAGGCGGGTGGTTCCAGCCTTCCCCGCCTGCGCTTTCTTTCTATCCACCTCTCTCCTCAGGCCGGTCTGGATCACGGCCCCACCTTTGTTAGTATATCCCTCCCAGACCCGATTCTGTGACTAACCCCAGTGAGCCTCCTCACATTTGGAATGTGTCCTGCCCTCCAGTTTTGGCCCAAATCCTTCAGCCTCTGGCTGCAGCCTGAGCTCCCAGATCCCACTGCCTTGCTCACCTTCCTCTTCCGAACTAACGACACCCCATCTTGGCCTTTCGCCTCTTCACTCCCTCTTCTGTCCCGGGCACAGGGCCCCATCTGTCACCCCATCCTCCCCCAGCCCATCTGGCCTGCACAACCTGCTATTCAAGGGCTAAACTTCTTCTGAGTCTGACCCCTCCTTGCAAGGATGCAAGACTGCTGCCTAAGAAAGTGAGCGTAACACTCTTCCTCCACCTTCATCTGGGAGCCTGCAACAGTGGGCTCAGGGGCTGGCTGGTGGACCACGGGCAGACCCTGAGTCCTGACCAACAGCTGTGCATCCCCACTCTTTCCAGTGCCTCTCTGTCTAGCCCCCCACCCCCGCTCCGCTTGCCAAGTCCCTTTCTCTTCTGTTCCTTTCTCTTTTTCTTTCCTTTCCTTTTCTTTTTCTTTTCTTTCTTTCTTTTTTTTTTTTTTTAATTTCTTTTTCTTTTTAACCTTCCCCCATGCTTTAGGCCTCCCTTGGCCCTTCCCGGGATCCCTTTGCCTGAGAGCAATCCTCAGGAATAAAAAGGTGCCCAAGCCCTTTGTGTGGACAAATGCCACCTTTGTTTTGGTGCCAGATTTGTTAGAGGCAGCTCTCAGGGAAAGCTGGACAGTTGGAGCCGTCCTGCAGAGCAGGCAATAGGCAGAGGAAAGAAGATGGCTCAGGGATGTTCCCAACAGCCTCCTCAAATCTGTGGGGGCATGGCTGGTGGCCCCCTTGTCTTTCACAGACCAGGAGACAAGCTCGGTGCTCAGGACAGCCCCAGGTCTGGAATTAAGCCAGGGCAAAAGTGGAAGTGGACACAGAGCCGCCCAACTGGAAGCTGTCCAGAGAGCTTGCTGCCTCGCAAAGCCTCCACCGGCTCAGTCAGCTGCGGACACTCGACAGTTACTGGAAAGTCATTTCAGACGCCCCTGTCAGCTCTTTGTCCCGTGAAGGAATAGCACGGTGAATGTCTTGGTGAAGATTAATCATTTTCTTCCTTGCCTATGACTGAAGCTGTTTCTCACATCCTACCCTGGTTTCGCCGGTCTCAAGGATTTCATGGGAAGGACGGGACACTCCCTCTGCCTTCCCCGCCTCCCCAACCCCAACGGGAGCCTGCGATCAGGACCAATGAAAGCAAAGTACCTCACCCACCCAGTGACTAAGAACTCAGAGTATTTAAGAGGTTCAGGAATGGGCTGAGAACTGCTTCTGCTTTCTCCCCAGACAGGCACACTCTCCTCTGACTCGGGGCTCGCTGAGCTGCAGAGGGAAGGGGGAAAACCTCCCAGACTCTCTGCCACCATGTGCTACGGCAGATGTGCACGATGCATTGGACATTCCCTGGTGTGGCTGGCCATCCTCTGCATTGTGGCTAATATCTTGCTTTACTTTCCCAATGGGGAAACAAAATATGCCTCTGAAAACCATCTCAGCCGCTTCGTGTGGTTCTTTTCCGGCATCGTGGGAGGGGGCTTGCTGGTAAGTTGTTCAGAATTATTAGAAGCTTAAACTATTCTCTTCTGTTAATGAGGGTTCTCACGGAAATGTTTCTACAGTGCCTCCTTCCAAATCCAGTTATTTCTGTTTGTCCTTCTTTGGAAAGAACACATGAAAGTTGAGATAGGTCTGGTGTATTAATTTTGTTAGACGGTTTACAAAATCCTCTTTCACTAACAGCGGACTACCTTTTTGCTAGCCTCTCTTACTTTACAGTTAGAAAACAGATATTAGCTTTTAAATCAGATCTGAGAGACTATAGAGTTTCTAGTACTGGAGGGGGTGGGCATTTAACGTTTACTCTGGGGACCCGGGAGGACGCCGCTGGTTCTCTGTCTGAATCAACAGTTTTGGATCCAAATTCTCTGCTGTTTATTCTCAGGCATCTATGGCAGAAAAAAAAAATAAATCATGAGTTATGAGTGTATTGCTATTCAGAAAGAACTATAAATTTTCTCCTTTATGTAATCCTGGGTGTGGTGTCTAGGAAAAATCCTACAGTTAGCAGCAGATCAGGGTCTGAAGCTCACAGTGGAATGTGTTGTTTTTTCCAAGGTTTGTTTTTAATTGAAGTGAGAGGAATTTGCCTGCCAACCTGGGAGCTGAAAGTATTAACTTCAACCACAGCATGGAAAGAATGTGGACGAACTAGAGTTTGCCACTTTAAATGCTGGGATTGAGAATTCTAGAAAGACATTTTATGGAATCGCTAGTACCACACAGAATATTTTTCTTAGCCAGGAAAAGACACTATAACATTTAAATTGAATACATTATTATGAAGCTTTATTATCATGTGCATATAATCATTTGTCCTTCATGTAACATTGCACCTGTTTAAGCTTCTTTTGATCTCAAACTCAGAGTACTTCATACTTTATTTAAAGAGCTTTATTGTGAAGCCACAATCGTAAAATAGTATCATCAAAGAAGCAGTTCATACTTACTATATGGTGTCTTCATCTCTCCCATTTATGAAAAATTTCAGTTATTCTATGAAAGACTGTTAGTATCATCTATGTTTTACAAGGGGAAAAAAATCAGTTTTAAAGATAGAGTTTAAGAGTTTCATCCAGAGCTGAGGGATGGTGCTAGGAACTCTTGTAGAAGAAACTTTCACAGGTTACTCTTTGAGCCCTCCAGTCCTGCATGCTCACCCTAAAGACACATTATATGCAAACAAGCAGGCACTCCACTTAGAGGGCTTTTGTGCTCCTCGTGGTTTTACATTCTTTGAGAGCCTTGGGCAAGCTAACCCAAAGCCATCCACCACTGTCAGAAAGAAATATATTCTAGCAACAGATGCTTAGCCGGACCCTTATGACAGGCTTCGATTTGAGGAGAAGGCGGTGACTTTGGTTTCCCTGTTTTCGAACCAGATGTTCCTGCCGGCATTTGTGTTCATCGGGCTGGAAGAGGAAGACTGCTGCGGCTGCTGTGGCCACGAAAACTGCGGCAAGAGATGCGCGGTAGGTGCTCCAGCTCCCGGGGTGGAAACGGTCCTTGAGGGGCAGCCGGGACCTCGGGGCCTCACTCCCTCCCTTTCTGCTCTCGCCAGATGCTTTCTTCTGTCCTGGCTGCTCTGATCGGAGTTGCGGGATCTGGCTACTGCGTCATCGTGGCAGCCCTGGGCTTGGCGGAAGGACCACAATGTCTTAATTCTTTGGGCCAGTGGAACTACACCTTTGCCAACACCGATGGACAGTGAGTAATGGTTTCCCGGTGGGCCACGCGTTCTCATCCGCCGCCTGGTACAGTGGCAAACCCAGCAGGTTAGACGGGCAGCGGTCAGCCAGTGTCGGTCCGCTCCGCCAGGTGTCTTTGCACGGACTCAGGCACCAGGCGGTGGTGTCAGAGCGTGGATCCCCGACCCGGAGAAGCTCTCTGTGCTTTTTAATGGATTCCCTGATTCAGCCCTCATCATAAATTTAGGGATAAATTTAATAGGAGTATGTTGACTTCCACTATTGCTTCCATTTTACAGATGAGGAAAGGGAGGTCTAGAGAGTTGCAGGAACTTATTCAAAGTCACATTGCTGGGAAGGACATGGACAGTCAGGATTTGAACCCAGGCAGCCTGGCTATAGAGTTTGTGCTCATACAGTGTGTCCACTATACCAGAATGATTAGCTGATTTTACTGTTTTATAAGAAAATACTATGGAATCATACATAATATGGATGGAAAGCATATGAATTTAACCAAAGTCCAGGGTAGATCATAGAATTCCCATACACACACTCATGTATAACATAATAACTACATACAACAAACTCTTTATTTAAAGTGATCAGCCCATAGGAGACAGGTCTGATATACGACTTTAACATCAGGGTAATTTAAGGTCTTTTGTATTATGTTGATGTTTATTTCTTATTCATTATTGAGGAAAGATCAGAAATAGCTGATAGAAACTGATATACATGATGATGAATGAATGACATCCTTCTTTGAATTTTGAAAAGCTTAGTTGTGAGATTCATGAGTGAAAAGAATATGAATAATGAATTTCGATTGCCTTTATGTCATCAAGACTGTTTATCCCCCATGGATTGTGTAGCAGATAGGGAGTTCATAAATCACGAATATGGAATTACATGGACCTGGATTCCGTCCCAGCTCTGCATTTCTCCCTCAGCAGCCAGGATAAAGCGGACTGAGCTCTGTGTTTTTCTGTTACTTCATTTGTCAAATAAAACCAGGGGCAGTTGTCAGGAGGGTTAATGAGATAATAAACGTAAAGTATTTGTCACAGAAACTGACACACTCTGACCATGGCCTTTGTTAGTTGTTAATACTATCTCCTAACTTACAATGAATACAGCCAAGGTAGACTTGGAAGGAAAATTAGCACTTAGAGGGGTTTGAAATTTCGGTGGTCAAAATGGTTATTGATCATGATTCAACTTTGTTCAGAACCTACTGAATGTATTAGTAGGAACTGGTTATTCACATATGCACAGGCATACAAACTACTGTACAAACCCACCTCTAAAAGTGATCATGATGAATGTCGCTGGAATGCAAGGAGAAGGGCAAGTATCACTAAACATTTTTACAGCTGTTTGAGCATATGACCCTCCCCTGACTCACCCCAGCTTCTATAAAAAACCTTCTGCTTCTATATCATTCCTCACTTCAACCTGTCCAAGGAGATCAGTATGGGAAATAAATAATGGTCACAAGCCGGTGATTAATTGCTCAATAGGCAAGTGGGGCTGAAGAATTTTTTTACGTTGTGTCCTAAAATGACAAATTCTTTTCCCCACTGATAGGCAGAAATACAGGGTCATACGGACAGAGCTCTTTTTTTAAATCAACAAATTGAATTTCTGATTGGCTCAATGAGTTAGGTCTCTAATTCCAAGTCCCTTTGTTCTGCTGTTTTAGAAAAACTGATAAGAAAAGAGTTTTATACTAGACCTCTTTGTGGAATTAAGCCAATAACAGATTTTCCCACATGATTGAATCCTATTTCATTAAGGATCCACATGCTTTATGATGTAGCAAAGGCTGAGATTCTAAGAGAATAATCAGAGATTGAAGTTTTTCAGACCGTAAGAGTATTCAGGTATTTAGAAAATCTCTTAAGTCATGTATATATGTATATGACTTATGTGTGTGTGTATAGTCAGTCATATGTGATTTCAGCATGGTTTGCTAGTATTTTTCAAAGTGACTTCAGATTATTTATCATTCAATTACTTTTACTTTATTTTTTAAAAGATTTTATTTATTTATTTGACAGAGAGAGATCACAAGTAGGCAGAGAGGCAGGCAGAAAGAGAGAGGGGGAAGCAGGCTCCCTGCTGAGCCAAGAGCCCCAAGTGGGGCTCGATCCCAGGACCTTGAGACCATGACCTGAACAATAGGCAGAGGCTTAACCCACTGAGCCACCCAGGCACCCCTCAATTACTTTTAAAAGTGTTGAGTACCTACTTTGTTCCAGATACTGGTCTAGGGGTTATATATACAACGATAAAAGTTCTGTTTCCTATTTTCATGGAGCTCAGACCTGTGGAATAGTTATATAAGCAGGTACTCTCCTGGGCTAGGTTATGTGCCCTTCCTCAAACTTGGTTTACCTGATCAGTATACCTGTCACAATGCAATTGCGTCTTGTCTCCACACTTAGAGGCTCTGCTCTTCCAAGGCAAAGCCCATGCCATGTTCACCATTATATCCCCAGCCCGGGCTTAGTGTCTAACTCACAGTGAAAGCCCAATAATATTTGCTGAATTTTATGTTTCTCATTGCAACATGACCTGGGCTAAATTGCTCACTTTGCGAAATGACTTTGACTAGAAAAATTTTATACAGGTCAATGAATTAATTCATTTCTTTTTTCTTTGAATGAAAAAGCACCACACAGAAAGTAGCTCATGAGATATTCCATTAGGTGTGATCATGGGACAGAAGTTTCTTTTTTTTTTATCTGCAGGTACCTTCTGGATACCTCCACATGGTCCCAGTGCCTTCAACCCAGACATGTTGTTGAATGGAATGTCTCTCTGTTTTCTATCCTCTTGGCCCTCGGTGGAATTGAATTCATCTTGTGTCTCATTCAAGTAATAAATGGAGTGATGGGAGGAATATGTGGTTATTGTTGCTCTCGCCAACAGGTAAGAAACTGTGTGAAAATGTCACAGCCTTGTCCTAGGGCATTCAATGACTATAATACGCCATTGTTTTCATCAGAAAGAATAAAAGGCAAAATTAAAAGCTGCTCAACTTACCAGCATTTGTCCTTATACCATCTTTGTGGCAAAAGCATTTACAGCATATGGTTTTGCTCTGGGTAATAAGCTTCCTTGAGTGTCATAGTCCTGGGTTATCTTGTTTTTTTGTAGTTGGCTCCGTGTATGTAAGGAAAATGCTGCCCATAAACAAAGTGTTCTTTCAAGAGCAAACTCACCACCCCTTTCACGGGCTCCGGCCAAAGAGACACAACTGTGTTTACTCTCATGTTCCCAACTAGCGTACACAAATAGTCAACGTTCCTTGCACTAGGCACTCAGCTACACTCACATTTAAGATGCCACTGTGAGTCAGGCATTAAGCAATATGTCTACAATCCCCTAGTCAGGAAGGAGCAGGCTTTGGACCCTGGGTCATCTTATGCCACAACCGCTGCTCTCAGCCTGTACGCAATACTTGCTGCTCTGTTGCATCTCTTAAAATTCCTTCCTAAAAAGGCATCACAAAAATGCTGCAACAGCTAAGCATGGAGAATCACTAGTAACCTTTGAATAGCAGCTTGTCAAAAGCCTTTCACGGTGAAAGAAAACCAGGAAGCACTTGTTTCCTGAGGAAATGATTTCAGAGAGAAGTATGCATTTGTTAGTAGCAGGGAAAGTTCTTGTTTCTATATCTTCCTAAAAAAGAAACCTCATGTATTAATGAATTGATGGAAGTCCAGCTTGTTTGTTTTACACATTACTCTGTAAAACGGAATTAGGTGAACAGAAACTTAATTTCTATTTTCCTAATCATTTACTTCCATGGTTCAAGGTCTCTTTCTCTTAAAATAAGACAAAACCTAATGAAAACTGAAAGCCCACTGCTACCATGAAAAACCTTGCTGTAAATAAGTGGAAACTTTCTAAAATTTTTGAGGGGAAGTTAAAATAAAAATCTAGTTTTCCTTATCAGGCGAGTACAGCAAGATTAAAAATTTCCTTTGGAAGCTTGCCATATTTCCAAGAAAACAACACAGTGGGAAACTTTCAGTGTGGAGTTGTTTCCAGGCAATATGGTTGGGGAGAGGCAGAGAAGAATCCTCTCAGAATTACTTTAATGTAACCTATCTTTAACCTTGAATTTCATACAAGGCAGAGTTTAAATTAGATGAGGCCCCGCTGGACATCAGCCCTTGTGCATTTTTGGGAAGAGGCATAATATGTCAGTGACCACGGCTGCTGCCAGTGGTTTGTCAGAGTGACCCTCCTCTCTGAGCTGGGGTGGGGGGGGTGAGCAAATAGTCCTACTGGGTTTCCCATCTGAAATTCACAGTAGGGATGGCTTCTTCCCAGAAACGCCAGTGCAGATCTGCTACCTTTATTCCTCAGACAAAAGACACTTTCAAAGGGCAAGGTTTTTTAGTGTAGATGAGTCAAGTCTGTAACTTGGTAGCATTGAATTGGGAAAGTTACCTCCATTGAGCCCACTCCTGGGTGAAACTCCCGTGGCATTATCTCTAAAATCCCTAAGATTAAAAACCTACCCCAAACACATTCAGAGCCAACTCAACACCAGTAAGCTGCCTTTTCATAGCCCTTTCCTGCAGCTTTTCCTCAGAGAGGACAATGGGTGTCCTTTGTTTAGGAAACATTTCATGAGCATTGTCTAGACTCTCAGCTGAAGTTGACATCAGCCTGCTTTATGTCTGCTTCAAACAGGAAATTTTAGGACGAAAATGGCATCGTTGTCTGTTCAGCCTGTTGGTGACCTAATGCCTATCTCACTTTCTTTACAGAGATATGACTGCTAAAAGAACCACCCCAAGACAGAACCACAACCTTCCTCTATTTCATTGTAATTTATATATTCTACCTGTATTAATTTGTAAAACTTTGTACCACTGTATCATACTTTATATATTCTACTTTTATAAATGTGTATAAAGACTGGCATCTTCATCTGATGTCAAGCAGAGCAAACAAACCTTTTTTTTAGGACTGTGAAAACAAATGAGGTCATTTATTGACTGAATGACGGTCGGTCCTCAGCGTAGCTGAGATGAACTCTGGCCTGAGTAATGTTTTTGAGAAGCATTATGAGGATAAATATCCTTTTCCCATTTCTATTGTATTTGCATCGGTTTATTAAATGGAAGATGTCTAGTTACTTTTCTTTTTTAAGACCATGAAGGAGAAAATCCAGCAACTTGAGAAGATGTGTTTTTTTTCACTGTTTATATGGTGTTTCCCATTCATATGCCTGCCAATCTCTGACAAGAGGCCTTTATGAACTGTTCTGAGTTTTGCGAGAGACAGATACTTGCCCAGAGCAGGACGGCTGGTTGAGAAAGCCTGAGCCAAAGGAAGGAGTCAACACTAGCAATGTTGTCCTGCCAGATCTCACCTTTCTCTAACACGTGGAAAACTTTTTGTCCTTCAAAGACAAGTGCTAAGGATCACGTCTTGAAAAAGAAAAAGGCCTGGATACTCGGACAAGAAAAAATGGGAAACGGAAGAAAACAGTTAATCAACATCATGGGAAAATGGGGGAGGAGGAGTAAGGGCAGGAGGACCGTGAGGAAATAACCCCAAAACCTGATGGTTGAAATCCAGCAAAATAAAGTATCCACGACCATGTTTAATTTCATTGTCCTTTATTTAAAGTTCCTCCATTTTTCTCCCTATTTTTCCTCCCCAGCCTGTGGGTAGTGCAGCCCCTATTGCTGGGGGCTTTGTGGCTTCTGGGTGTTTTATCCCACTCTCTCTGCCTCATCCTTGCCCTCCTCATCTACTTTTCTCTGCCATCCACGCATTGTTGTTGCTCTGCATTACTGGGGGTTGAGGTCATTACACGGCATATGTAACTTTCCTTTCTACTGGATGCTCCAGGCATTAGGCCCCTGTGGAGGGTCACAGACATTTTCTCCCTTGCTAGTTTATTTCAATTGTACAGTTACCTTGACAGCCAACTCCGTCGCCCTAACATCTGTAGAGGTGAAGACAGAGATCACACGTGTTCCAGCAGTGGCCTTATGAGTTGGTCTTAGAACACTGTGCTTTTGAAGCAGGATGCCCATCGAAATGATATTTTGAGAAACCTGCAACAATTTTAATGTGACACAAAAATAAAATGTAATTTTGTCTCATTCATCAAAGCATGATCACTACTGTGAGTTATTGCATATAGTCACATCAGAGGAAATAGTACGTTTTCATTACAGGTTTAAAAAAACTGACATTTTTTTCTCACTGGAGTTTAACACCCCTTCTACCAGATATCTATCCATGGGCCTCTTGAGAATTCTTGGGCACCAGATTAGAACCCCTGAAATAGAAAATCCAAAGAAGAGGTATAATGATCAGTACTAATGATTTCCCTACCTCCAAATCTATCCTCAAAGGCAACAGCAATAATCATGATTAGTCACGGGGTGCCTGGGTGGCTCAGTGGGTTAAGCCTCTGCCTTCGGCTCAGGTCATGATCTCAGGGTCCTGGGATCAAGCCCCTCATCGGGCTTTCTGCTCAGCAAGGATCCTGCTTCCCCCTCTCTCTGCCTGCTCCTCTGCCTACTTATGATCTCTCTCTCTCTGTCAAATAAATAAATAAAATCTTTTAAAAAATAATGATTAATCATGATAGTAGTAATAGCAACCATTTGTTGGGATTCTTCTGATGTATCAATTATTGCAGTTTCTTTTTTTTTTTTAAGATTTTATTTATTTATTTGAGATAGAATGAGAGAGAGAGAGCACATAAGCAGGGGAAGCAGCAGGCAGAAGGAGAAGCAGACTCCCTGCCAAGCTGGGAGCCTGATATGGGGCTCCATCCCAGGACTCTGATCCCAGGACAGATCATTCATGATCTGAGCTGAAGGCAGATGCTTAACCAACTGAGTCTCTCGGGAATCCCTGTTGTTAGTTTCTACACACTTATTTCACTGTAATCTCTCAGCATGCCCTAGGAAGTGGTGTTTGTCTCCACCGTACAGAGTTAAAGCTCGGAGAGGTTTAGTAATATGCCCTAGGCCTATCTTTAACAAACGTAAAAACTATGGTATGAATCCAGGTCCGTCTGACATGAAAACCCACGTTTTTCTGGCTCTTCTTGGCCCCCTGTACCTCTTTGGCTACCCCGTCTGCCCAGGTGCTTGAGTCTTGTCTCCTCTAACCGACTCAGCCCATCCACCCATCTGAGGGGGCCTTGAACAGGTCCCTGGGACCCTCGGTCATCCCATCCCACTGCTGAAATTTGAGTGACTCAAAGTTTCCCCTAGTTTGTAAATTCTCTAGTAGCAGTCATTGGCACTGTCCAGAGGAAATGGCCGAAACAAATTACCTTCTATCCTAGCTTACTTATATTTATAGCCCACACTCTGGGTCTATAATATTCCAAACCCTTAATTTGACTGGAAATTCCCTCAGAGATTGTACAGAAACAGCTTATTATCACCTGGCAATATAAAAACAGTAAGATTCCTGTAGACTCTGAGTCACCTGAGTAGCACACATGGCCTGAAGGTTAGCTAGTTCCCTCTGAGTATCCATTTACCATAGTTACCAAATTTATAAATAACTACCTAAATACATGGAATCTCTCCAATTAAAGTCTGAGGAAATTGATAGAGTGCTACCTTCACTGCAATTTGTTTCTTGTAGATGTGTGAGATCTTTCTGTGTTTCCTCTGACACTTATCTAAAGTGGGAACAGGTATGCGATTTGTTACAACTTCTCAGAAAAGCAACTCTCTATAAGGTTTGCATATCTTTTTTAGCCCTGTGTGTGTGTTTAAAACTTTGCAAAGTGCCAAAGACAGCAGAGAACTTTCGTGCCCTGAGCACTGGGGAGAAAGGATTGGGTTATAAAAGATTATTTCAGGATTTCTGTGCCAGGGTGGTGACCTCATACGCCACCACGGCACTGAGGGCAGGTCTATTTATGATGACAAAGTTGATGTTGAGGATTTTATCCTGAAGCACACGGGTCTGGGCATCTTGTCCATGGCAAATGCTGGACTCAACCCAAACAGTTCCCAGTTTCTCATCTGCACGGCCAAGACAGAGTGCTTGGCTAGTTGGCATGTGGTCTTTAGCAAAGTGAGAAAGGGCATGAATATTGTGGAAGCATGGATGGGTTTGGCATGGCAAAACCAGCAAGAAGATCACCACTTCTGACTGTCAGCAAATCTAATACATTTGACTTGTGTGCTATCTTAACTAACAGACTATTCCTTCTGTAGCTCAGGAGAGCACCCCTTCACACCAATCGCTCAAAATAGCCTATAATCTTTGTGCTCTCACTGCAGGTCTATAGTTCTGTATTTTCCCTTTCCCCCTCCAATAGCTAGAATGTAGTTAAGTTCATGATTATAAAGTAAAAACTAAACAAACCAACCAACCAAGGATGTTCAGTTTCCAGGAATAATTTTGGGAGTGGTGTTTATATCCAGAAAAATAACAAGGGCTTCAAAGTACAACAAGGAACTGTTTTGATAAAATGTCAGCACAATAAAATGTTATTTATATTTATAATGTGCTAAGAAATAATATTGGTCAGATTCTGGGTGATTTTTGTCTGGATTCATTTCGCCTATCTCTGCCTATTAAAGTTTCTGTAGTGAATACATATTACTTTTGAGAAAAGAAAGTTTCATTCCTAAAATCATTCAGGGAGTGGTCCATAGTCTTTGAAGGAAAATCCCCAAGCATAGGAGAAAACCATTGTTCCTGTGGGTGGACAGAGGAGTCATTCTGCAGTGAACACAGGAGAATAATTACGCAGGCCATTA
Organism: Meles meles; assembly: GCF_922984935.1. Lineage (NCBI taxonomy): Eukaryota > Metazoa > Chordata > Mammalia > Carnivora > Mustelidae > Meles > Meles meles. Next base: position 87,431,955 of record NC_060069.1, read on the forward strand.
GCCAAAGGGATGGGCCAGGTGAGGCAGGCAGTAACCACAGGCTACAAATATGGTAGGGAGTCCACAATTTCCCGTCTGTGCTTGGGAAATCCAAGTCCATGGTGTCTACTTGGTCTAGCTACCAAATAAGATTTTTATAAATATCAACTATATATCTGTTTTTCCATTCTTAAAAAAAATGAAAGTGATGAAATGCTTTTATTTTGAGCATCGGTCTTTTATCAGGGTTTTTGTAGGCACACCTTGAATTTTCCTCATTTTACTTTTCTGAGATGAGAGGGAGGCTTAACAACAGGTTTATAAGATATGGTCTGGCATGGTTTGTGGAAATGATTCAACGCATCCTACATAGAGAAATTGTCATCCACCCCAGGCTAGTACAAATGGTTCTGCCTCTCAACACAAAATATTTTGTGTGTCTTTTCATCTTTGTCAATGTAGACACTTCTTAAAATTATTGCAGCTCAAGAAACCTGTTTGACCTTTCTGAAGCTGGATTTTTTGTTGTTGTTGTTAATTCCTGGAACTGATTAAACAATCAATTATCTTCCCTTCATGCATGCACGCACCCCCCCAACACACACATACACCACATATAATCACATTTTCCTACCCTACAGCAGTTAAAAAGAACAAACTATAGATACATGAGACATCATGGGTGAATCTTACAAATAAGGGGAATGAAAGCCATCAACACTGTTTCCTCTCCCAATTTTGATGACACAATTCTGTATGTACTCTCAACTCACGTCGCTTGGTCCTTAAATACAGAAAGCTGGTGAGTTCCCTTATGCAACATTTCACACACTAGTTTTTATTTTTTTTTATTTTTTTTTAAAGATTTTATTTATTTATTAGTCAGAGAGAGAGAGAGAGCACAGGCAGACAGAGTGGCAGGCAGAGGCAGAGGGTGAAGCAGGCTCCATGCCGAGCAAGGAGCCCGATGTGGGACTCGATCCCAGGACGCTAGGATCATGACCTGAGCCGAAGGCAGCCGCTTAACCAACTGAGCCACCCAGGCATCCCCACACACTAGTTTTTATAGGAGCAACACTATTGTTCCCACAGAGGGGCTGTTTCAAGATATCTATATCTACAAGTTGCATCCTGTGAGGGCAAGACTCTGTGTCAAATGTTTCATTTGCTAATTCTCACCACACCCATCTCTGTTCCATGTGTATAAATATTATTAACTTATACACAGGACTCAAGGCCAATTGCAATGGCCGCTGGCATCTCAGATGTAGACTGTACCTATAGGTTTGAAAACAAAACTAAGGTAGACAGCTTAGGATCTCATGGGATACCTAACTCCATATTGTTTAAGGCAATCCCTTGGTAAAGGAAATTCTAGAACTACACAGCTCTCCTGGTAACCTTTGACACCTAGGTTAAATTTTTAACCTTTTTAAGCCTTTTTTTTCTAATTACTTTTTTACGGGGCACCTGGGAGACTCGATTGGTAAAGTGTCTGCCTTTGGCTCAGGTCACAATCCCAGAGTCCTTGGATTGAGCCCCAAGTGAGGCTCCCTGCTCAGTGGGGAGTTTGTTTCTCCCTCTCCTTCTGCCTCTGCCCCTTTCCCCATACTTGTACCTGTGCTCTCTTTTTTTTTTCTCTCTCTCTCAAAGAAGTAAAATATTTAAAAAAAAATTACTTTTTTACATGTAGTAAAATGCACACAAAAATGTATATAGCTCAGTGAATTTTACATACATCTATTCATACTAACCACCATCCAGATCAAGATATGGGACTTCCAGCGCTCAGACAACTCCCTCATAACCTCTCCCAGGTGGTACATACCCTACCACAGGCACACACGCTCAGAGTAACTACAGTTCTGATTTCTGTCATCATAGATTAGTTCTGTCTGTTCTTGAACTTTATATAAATTGATTAATGAGGCATGCTTTCTTTGTGTCTGGTTTTTCTCACTAAACATTATGTTGTTGAATGCTGGCTCCTGAAAGATCACCAGAACAATCTGTTCAGAGGACAAAGCTGAATGTGTTGCTTCCTGCCATCAGGGAGAATACCACCTAGAATGAGCTTTCGCGGGAAGGGGAAGGACAGAGTTAAATTTGAGATTTTGGTTCTGGTTTAGGTGAGTCTTTCAACATGAAGATTTGAACAGGATTGGAAAGATTGTATTATTTAGGACTGTGGGAGAAGCAAGGCAAGGATTTTGAGGCGAACGTTTCAAAGGCTCTTGAGATGTCAACTCTTGATGTTTTCTACTGAAGAGATGATGGGTCTTTCAGGAAGTTCTATAATGAACAATAAAGTGATTCACCTGCACAAGAGTATCCTGGAATAGTAAGTAAACTGTGCTAATGGAGACTAGGGAATAATAAAATCATGGTAAATGTGGACAGTAAGCTATAAGCTATAGACAGTAAGCTAGAGCAGTGTAGAGTTTTAGTCCTCAGTGTCCACGTGGGGGGGTTGCAGGGTAGATGTTTTCCGTTTGCAGGGGTTTTGATATTCTTCTCTGTTGTCTTCTGTAGCAGTAGCTTGTTCTCGTCCTTTGCTGTATAGAGTCCCATTATTTGAAAATAATATAGTTGATTTACTCATTGATTCTATTAGTGGATATCTGGGTTGTTTCTAGTTTCTGTATCTTTGGAAATATAAGGCTATGATCATTCTTGTACATGGATATAAGAACACACTGGGGATGCCTGGTTGGCTCAGTAGGCAGAGCATGCGATCTTGATCTTGGGATCATGAGTTCAAGAGTTCAAGACCTACATTGGGCCTGGAGCCTACTTTAAAAAAAAAAAAAAAGGCACGCTCTGGTGTTGGTTTGCCTTTGCCTTGTTAAGGAATCAAACTGCCAGTGGAGATTCTTTTGTTGGGCTTTAGTTAACCACACAAGGAGCCCAGAGATCTCCCCTGGCCTACCACCCCAAGGCTTGGCTCATCTCTTTTCACCCAAGGGCCTGTCAGTCACTCACTGGTTCAGTATTTCTGGACTGAACACTACTTGCCCTGCCCTGCACAAGGTGCTAAGGACACAGCTGTAAACAAGATTTTTACAATCTCCACAAGGCAGAGGCCTTGAATATGTTGCTCACCATGGTATTCCCAGCATCTAGAATAATGACCAGTAGACATCAGGTGCTCAATGATCGGGGGTTAGCGAATCGGGTCTGCTGCCTGTTTTTGTAAATAACGTTTTATGAAAGCACAGCCATGCTCATTTGTTGACATATTTTCTATGATTTCCTTCCTGCTGCTATGGCAGAATGGGCTGTTGTGAAAGTAAACATCTGTTCCACAAGACCTAAAATATTTACTACCTAGACCTCTATTGAAAGACTTTGTGAGCTCTAGTCTAGCTGGCCATTTGCCTAACTAAAAATGAATATTTCCATTACAATAGAAGAGGAGAAGAATGGGTATTTTTGTTGCTTTTAAGCTTATCATAGAAATTAGAAAAAAAAATTTAATGAATAGGAGAGAAAAAAAATGAACCTGGTTTACCTACTCTCCAGCTAGAAGAATGGATGCTAGGGGATATATTAGTTTCCTAGGGCTGCTGTAACAAAGTACCCCACACTGGGTAGCTCAAAGCGAGACATTTATTTCCCAGTTCTAAAGGCCAGAAGTTCAACATGGAGGTGTCAGCAGGGCCATGCCCCCACGGAAGGTACTAGGAAAGGATCTGTTTCAGACCTTTCCTCACCTAGCTTCTGGAAGTCTCAGGGGGCTCCTCAGCTTGTAAAAGGACAACCTCTCCCTTTATCTCTTCACATAGGCTTCTCTCTGTGCATATCCATCTCTGTGTCCAAATTTCCCATTTTTAGAAGGACACTAGTTGAATTGCATCAGGGCCCACCCTAATAACCTCATTTTAGCTTAATTACCACTGTAAGGTCGCATTCTGAGGTATTAAGTATTGTGACTTCAATATATCTTTTTGGAGGGGATACAAGTCAACCCATAACAGAGGAAGAGATAGCAGTGTCTGTCCTGGGACTTGATCAGCATCTTCTGAACTAAATAGGTGCCCTATGAGACCTCTTTGAACATGTCTGGGAAATAGTGCACACAAATCTTCCTGAAGAGTCACCACACCCATTAACATTGCATAAGCTCTGAGAATTCTTGTTGTAAAACCTGTTTCACTCAAAACTTCCCAAATTGTTTATCTCCCAGAGCCTAGGGCTACAGCTTTGGAAAGAAAGTAAATAGCAGATAAGAAGAAAAGCGCAGATGTGGGAACATGACATACTTGCGAAGTGACAATAGAGGATAGAGGTTAGAGGAGATTTTCTTTCTTCCTTTCTTTTTTTAAGATTTTATTTATTTATTTATCTGTCAGAGAGAGAGAAAGAGAGAGAACATGAGCAGGGGGAGCAGCAGGCAGAGGGAGAGGCAGGCTGTCCACTGAGCCGGGAGCCCTACCTGGGGCTCAATCCCAGGACACTGGAATCATGATCTAAGCCAAAGGCAGACGCTTAACGAACTGAGCCATCCAGGTGTCCCCAGAGGAGATTTTCATTGATTAACAGGAACTTAGGCTGAAAGAAAGCATTTCTCAGTATAATCATCTGCTGTCTGTTCAATGGACAGAAATGGATGTATTTTATGTATGTTTGCTGTTCTTGAAAAGTCATGCAGGGTTACCACCCTTCTGGATCTTACTCTGATTCTCTAAGAGAATATTATATGCCCTTCAAGGGCCCCAGTTCCCTAGGTTTTGTGGGGAGTCCTGATTGCCAATGTTACAATCTTGGGGAAGAGTGTTTCTACTGTAGCTGTCTTGGTCTCCAAGTGGGAGACCTCTCTGTGTGGGAAAGAGAGTAGAATTTCATTATAAGGCATTTCATCCCTTAATTATAAGGCGTTTCATCCCTCCATAGTTCAGCATCAAGCCAGCTCTCCCACCAACTCCAGTCCCAGTGTGTTTATCATGGGGTGCGCTTGTATGTGAGCGTGGATCCTGGTGTGTGTAGAAAGATTGAGAAGCAACTTCCCTCTGCCTTTGTGCATGAGCCCTCTTGGGCATGGGTATAGAGGTATAGGGAGCAAGGACATGCCATTGATGTGAGGCAGGCAAAGCTTGAGGTTGGAAAGAGACAGAAACAAAATGACATGTTAGTAACAAGTTTCTGCAAAGACAAGTTGGACGATTCAGGCTCTAGCACTCCCGGCTAGAGGGTCAGGGTGCCCTGTGAGCAATTAGGCGTTTCTTTGGCCCAGGGAGGCGTCACACTAGAGGCAACGGTGAGTCTCATCTTGTATAATGAGAGAAGTATTCATGTTTATATCTTCAGGGCTCCCATATATAGATGGTAACATCAGGGTTTGACGGTTTGTAGGTGTGCCGGGTGTGAGGACAGCACCCAAGAGTGGAGAGAAAGGATGAGTAGGGCTGCAGAGGCTCCTTTGACCTTCCCTGAGCACCACACTTTTCTTGGCTCCACACCTCTTACTTTCCCATCACCTCTGCTTCTGAGGGTAAAGCAAACTAAACTAAATGGTTTCCACAGACCAGAAGTGAGCGGTTCTATGTGCCTTTTTGAGGATTCTTTCTTTTTGCTTTGGAAGTCATTCCCCCTTTAATGCCACAGGGAATTAAACGACAACTGGATCCTTATCTGAAATTTTATCAAATAATAAGCATATTTGAGTGACTGAAGATCCACGGAAATCTGAATAGTTGAAGAACCGTACCAAAAGGGTGCTGGGTTGGGGTGCCTGAGTGGCTCAGTGGGTTAAAGCCTCTGCCTTCAGCTCAGGTCATGATCCCAGGGTCCTGAGATCGAGCCCCACATCAGGCTTTCTGCTTAGCAGGGAGTCTGTTTCCTCCTCTCTCTCTCTCTTGGCCTGCCTTTCTGCCTACTTGTGATCTCTGTCTGTCAAATAAATAAATAAAATCTTTAAACAAAAAAAGGTGCTGGGTTTTGCTCAGGAATACAGAGTTTTGGGTTATGGCTGTTAAACTTGGGCAAATCAGTTTTTCTCTCTGAGCCTCAATTTTCTAATTTGTAAAATGGAGATGCTAATGTCATCTCCAACTGCCTATCAGGATTTGGATGGCCAAATTAGAGCCTATATGAAATCATGATAAGCTATAAAGTTTTGTGTCAGATGACTGTTATTTTGTCTATGACTAAAGAGATTAGAATAGTAGTTCCATGCTATTATCACTCTCATTAATTCTTGCTTCATTGTTCTCTTCCTCACCCAAATCCAGAGCTCTGGGATTCAGTAGCCACCCAACATGTGAGGAATTTTGCATATTATTTCTTCTTTCGACCCTTAGAACAGGAGCTCAACTCTGGCTGCCTGATAAATCACTTGGTAACTATACCCCAATATCTCTCATGAACATAGATGTAAGCTTTCTCAATAATATATTAGCAAATCAAATCCAACAATGTATAAAAAAGAATTATATATCACAGCTAAGTGGGATTAATCTCATGAATGCAAGGCTGGTTCAACATTTAAAAAATCAATTAATGTAATCTACCACATAAACAGACTAAAAAAGAAAAAAATCACATACTCATATCAATAGATGGACAAAATCCAACACCCATTCATGATTAAAAGAAAAAAAAAACCCTTATCAAACTAGGAATAGAGGGAATTTCCTCAACTTGATAAAGAACATCTACAAAAATCTCTAGCTAACATCTTAAGTGACTAACTAGTCTTTCCTGCTAAAATCAAGAACAAAGCAAGGATATCCCTTGTCACCACTTCTCTCAACGTCATGCTGGAAGTCTTAGCTAATGTGGTAAAACCAGAAAATGATATAAAAGATATACAGATCAGGAAAGAAGAAATAAGCTGTTTTTGTTCACAGATGACATGACTGTCTCTGCAGGAAATCCAAAAGAATCAACAACAACAAAGGACCCTCCTAGAACTAATAAATGATTATAGTAAAGTTGCTCACTGATCTGTAGGAAGAAAGGCAAATTTCTGGAACGTATGCTCCAAATTCACTAGTTCTGCTTCCATAGCAGACATCACTCACCATTCCCAAACTCTCTCCCAAGGAGCCTAGACATGGCCCAAGATCCTTCTCAGCCCTTCAAGAGGGCATCAATAATTGACCAGATTGCCAATGAAATCCCCTCAGGTATCTCTGCTTTGTAGATTTACTCCATCTCCAAACCAGGATCGGCTATGCTGGATCTGCCTCTCCAGTCCTGCTTCTATCTCCATGACTTGAAAAGTCCACCATTTTCATAGGCTAGCTCTCCAACAGACTCTCAAGAGACTCTGGCAGCTGTTTAGGCTTTAGGACAATGCTGTACCTTCATACAGCACTTCTAGTCTTTAGATCTCAAGGACTTTCTGCAAACATTAACTCATTTATTTGAAAAGTCTGCTGCTATGAGGACTAATGAGATAATGTTGATGAAACACTCGGTGTTCCCAAGATGAAAGACAGTAGACTATTCATCAAAAAGGCATTTTAGAAGTCACTGAAAACTCTTACAGGCATTGGCTGCCTTTTCCACTTTGCTGTGAATACCGTTTAAGGCCAGTAGACGAGGCCCGACTCCGTGCTTCAGAGAAGGCTTGCTGATGTGGGAGGAATGGTGGTGAGAACCGCTTGGTAGAACTCCATCCAGTATTTGTCACTTTCGTGTTTTATGATTGTAAGCAAGTTTCTTAATGTCTCTCAGCTTCTCTCCCCTTCTATGTCAAGTGGGAATGATGCTGTCTGGCTCAGATAATGTATGCGAGAACAGACACTTGATGTCAGCTGTTCTGGACCTGGGGCCAGCTGGGGCTGATTTTAAAGAGCCACAAACAAGTGTATCTGCACTTTAGTTAAAGAGGCAATGTAGAGGCCAGCGCTGAGAGGGGAGCCTTCCTTTGGCTGAAAGGAGAATTAGGAGAATTTACATCTTTAAAATTTTCCCTTATTGATCTACATTGAAAAACAAGATCCATGCTGAGTCCAGCGTGGCCCGAAAGGTCAGATTATGTCCATTCGGACCGTTGACCTCTCTATTCAAAACATATTAAGTGGTTACTGCACACGGAGCTGAAGAATGGGGATGAAAAAGCAAGCTTTCATTTCTCCTGGGTGTGAACAGAAATCTTTGCTGCAAAATGCAGGTAACACATTCCATCAGTTCTGAGGTGCCCGCTTTTATCACATTGTAGCACATGGAAATTGGAGTGCATCTTACAACTGAAGGCATGTCACATAGCATTTGTTTCATAAATGCAACATTAAGCAGCATTTATTTCATTTCTTAATGGTTCATAGAACACCTTGCAAGGGATGTCTTCGAATATCTTCGATTCAGTGAAATACAGCAGTAACTGTCTCTTGGGGTTGTTTGAGAGTTAATAGGGGTAAATTAGGAAAAGGCACCTGTGTTTATTATTTAACACTGCATAATAGATTACCCCAAAACTTAGCAGCTTAAAGCAATAAACCTTTTTCTCCCCCCCCCCCCCCCTCAGAGTTTCTGCAGCCAGGAATTCAGGAGCAGTTTAACTCAGGTTCTAGGTCAGGGTTGCTCATGAGGCTACAAAGTGAACTGAGTCCACCGTGGTCTGAGGCTTGACTAGAAATGGAGGATCCACTTTTAAGACCACTCATGGGTCTGCTGGCTGGAGGCTCTTGTCTCTGCAATGTAGCCCTCCCTCTTGAGCGGCTTCGGACAAGCATCTGGCTGATTCTAGAGTTGGTGATGTGTGTGTATGTGTGTGTGTGTGTGTGTGTGTGTGTGTGTGTGTGTGTGTGTGTGTGACAGAGAGAGAGAGAGAAAGAAAGAGAGAGAAGGCCCAAGATGGAAAGATGGAAGCTGTAGGCTTTTATGCCTAATCTTGAAAGTTACCTACTGTCTCTTCTGCCATATTCTACTGGTCACACAGACCAACACTGGGACAAGATAGGAGGGTAAGGATTACCGGATGCCATCCTGGAGACTGACTCGAATAGCACCCAACATACTGAGTGATGAAAAGAAAGTCAGAAATAAACATTAGTTTTCTGTCTTGTGTAGCACTCTTCTTTTTATGGGATATAAATTCTGTTGGAAGAGACTGAGTCTTCCTTTAGGTTTATACCACCACCAAAACTCATACTTTGAATTCATACAGCAGTCTATTAGCAATAATCGCGCCTCGGATAAACCTCATTGGCTACGATACTGCCACTGCGCAAAGCTCATATGGCAGTCTAGCTGGAGTGGCAAATGCAATGAGAGTAAAAGGATGTTGAAGAGAAGATTCTGTATGGTTGGGGATGGAGAGCTTTCCTTCTGAATTCTGTGCAAGATGGAGAATCTTAGGATGCTACTAATCTCTCTTTTGAAAGAAATGCATCCAAACTCTAGAGGCCAGTTACCCAGAAGAACTCACCCACCTTTAGGGCTTCTGACTTTTATAGAGCAGTGTTTTGGCACCAGATGATGGTCTAAATACAAGGGCTCACAGGCGCTTAGACCTAGGCTCTTTTGTTTGGGTACAAGGAAACTGGCTAAGCAAATGTCATCTGCCAGCATAGTGAAAAGAATAAAGAAATGATTGTAAAATTCTGGAGCCATCAAATCCCGATTTCCAAAGTATTTTGGGAAGTAAGAAGCTTAGCTATTCAAGATGAATTGAGAGCAGCCCTGGATATATCCTCACATACCCTAAGTCTCATTCTGAAAGTGTGGTCCTGGTCCAGCATCATCACTTGGGATCTGGCTTGAAATGCAAATTCTCAGTCTTCACTTCAGGTCCACAGAATCAGCCTACATGAGAGTGGAGCCCAGCGAGCCATCTGTGTTTTAATAAACCTCCAAGTGATTCTGGTGCTTACTCAACTTTGAGGACCACTGCCCTGAGAAGTTTGAGGATGACTGTTCATTGTAAAATTCTTTCCTTTGTTGTACAACATATTCCAACAGTCATAGTCTCCCATCCCCCCTTCACATACAAAGCAAAACTAGATAATAGAGTTTAGGGATGCCCTTGGATGATAAAACTATGAAGAAAAGTAAGGAAGTGACCGCTGTAAAGTCAGGATAGTGGTTACTTTTGGAGAAAAGGGAGAAAGTTGTGGGTTCTGTAGGAAGGGGCATGTGGAGGACTTCGGGCATAGGATTGTTACCCATTTAAAGGAGTGTGAGAAGGTTCACTATGTGTCCAGTGTGTGTTTTAGGAAGGCAGACAATGCAAATATGATGGCTGGGGATTTGACACATTCACACCCCTGCCCCCAGCACACAGTGGTGGTGCTATTCTTTTTATAAAAGTAGAGTTTCAAACAAATGCAACCCAGCATTCGTATATTGTGACAAAGTATAGGGTGTTTTCCAACACCAGCAACCAATTTTCCAATACTCTGCACACCCAATAGGTGTCCAACAATTCAATTTAATTTTGATACTAATTACCTGGTGTTAGTGTCAGATTCCATAGATTTAAAGTTCAGTCCCATAAGACTGCCCTCACTTCAGACACTAGTCTCAACTCCTGGTTTCTCAGACTTCACGGGTTCTCATAACCTCCCCTCCCTCATAGGCTAATTTGCTAGAATGGCTCATAGGACTCAGGAAAACACTTACGTTTGTCAGTTTGTTATTAAGATATAACTCAGGAAAGATAGCGGGGGGAGATACATAGGGCAAGGTATAGGGAGTATACACAAAACTTCCATGTGCTCTCTGGGCACACCAGCCTCGTAGCATCTTGATGTTCACCAACCTGGAGGCTCACCAAGTCTGTTGTTCAAGAGTTTCTATGAAGTTTAATCTCTAGCTCCCTTTCTACTTCCTGAAGATCAGTGAGTGGGACTAAAAGTTCCCATCCTCGGGGCGCCTGGGTGGCTCAGTGGGCTAAAGCCTCTGCTTTCGGCTCAGGTCATGATCCCAGGGTCCTGGGATCGAGCCCCACATCAGGCTCTCTGCTCCTCAGAGAGCCTGCTTCCTCCTCTCTCTCCCTGCCTGCCTCTCTTGCCTACTTGTAACCTCTGTCTGTCAAATAAATAAATAAAATCTTTAAAAAAATCAAAATAAAAAATAAAAGTTCCCAACCTCTAATCACTTGGTCTTTTTGGTGACCAGCCCCATCCTGATGCTATGTAGAGGCCTCATCGTAAGTCACCTCATTACCATAATAAACTCAGGTGTGGTGGAAAGAGGTTCATTATAAATAACAGAAGTCACTCCCATCCCTCAGAAAATTCCAAGGGTTTTAGGAGCCCTCTGCGTGGAATTAGGGACAATCACCAAATATACTTCTTATCATACCACACAGAAAAAAAAAATGATCCAAGACAGTCAATATATCAGAAAGATCTTTCTTAGTTAGATGTGACAGAAACTCAACACTGATGTCAATGAGTTCGAGGGGCTCCAGGCCTCAAACAGTGTTGTCTATACACTTTGTTCTCTTACTCTCACTTTCTCTCCCATTCCTCTGCACCCCCTAGTGTGTTGGCTTCATTTCTTTCATTGCAGATGAGTTTCTTCCATATGGCCGTGCATGAGCACAATACATTGAGAGAAATAATTCCTTAATCAAATGATTTATCATCTTAGATTAGTGAACCAGAGGAATGAGAGCTCGTTTATCCCAATGTCCATAAATAAAATCCAGGCATGCGCCCCAATTGCCTTTCTTGGGTCACAAGACCGATGTGCTATGGCCTCCAAGTTGGGATATTTTGACTGTCTGGGCATAGGCCATGTGTTTACACCAGTAGGTAGTTAGGGATGGCTGGGATGGGCCAAACACGCCAAGAATGCACAGAATGCTAGAGGAAAGAAAAGAAAGAAAAAAGGGATTCCAGGTGGCCAGAACAATAATACGTGGTTGCTATTCTAACCAAACCAAAGGAAAGGTAGTCCACCCCATCTGTAGCAAGCCAATAAACAACTGACACAGAGTTTTTGCAATGAAGAAAGATAGGCTATTTATTGGTATGGCATCACTCAGAAGAATGGGGAGTTAATGCTCAAAAGTCCTGAACTCCCCAAAGACTGGCAAGTGGGGGTTTTTAAGGGCAAAATTTGGAGAGGGGCCCCCTGAGAAAGTGGGTGCTGTTAGTCAGAGGCTCAGGAGGAAATGGTGCCAGGGATCTCCTGAGAAGGTGGACACTGTTGATTGGAGGCCTATGAGGTCATGCTAGTGGTGTTACTTAACATCTGGTACCCTGGAGGTCTATTCTATGAGAAGAAACTTGGAATCTGAAAAATATCTTTCTTCTATACATTAGAAATTTCATTATGTATATCTAGTGATTATATCTTTAGGGTAGTGCTGATTAACTACTTGTAAGCTTGTGGGGTTGCATTCCTATATGTTCCTTTGGTTGATAAGCAAGGATTCCTATCTCTTGAGCCTAGACCTACGTGTTTCCTGGCTGATCCAACCATGCCTGGGGATGATATGACCTGATAAGATGGATACTGACTTCTTCATAAGTAGATTTTATGGGAAACCCACACTGGGGTACTTTGCACCCACCATGGAGAGAGGGACATGGAAAGTAGAGAGCAGAGTGAGGTGCCTCTAAAGACCAGCTGAAGCTTGAATCCAGCAGTTCTTGGAGAAAGACCTGTGTTCAGTGGTGGGGGCAAATATTGACGCATCTCCCTTGACCATTCACTTTGACTCAGTCCTATCTCCTATCTAGCTGCTAGGTTATTCCTTGGCCTTCCCAGCCTGGTAGTCTTCCCAGAAATGGAGGGTCAGGGTAGTGTTGCAGAAAGACAGCTGGGCTGGGAGTTGGGGCCCTGAGTCCCAGCTCTGCCCCTGACTTGATTAAGTTCACTCCCTTCTCAATGGACATGACATTAGACCAAAGCATATGTAAGCAGATTATGGTAAAAACATGCACAGGGCTGAAAGAGGGGAGAATTGAAAGGATAAAACACCTCTGAGGGGGTTGGATATATCACAAAGGTATTATAATACACACCTGTAACTTCACTGAACGATACAAATGATAGAATGATAATATATTTGGTCTTATTTTATCTTAGCCTTGTGAGTTAATCTTCTCTTGTATCTCTTTACTTCTTTTAGAGATTTTATTTATTGATCTTATTATTTGAGACAGATAAAGACAGAGCATCTGTGGGTATGGAAAGGAGCAGAGAATCTCAAGTGGACCTCAGGCTTAGTGAGGAACCCAATGGGGTCAAAGCATGATCCCACCACCCTGAGGTCATGACCTGAGTCCATGGTCAGTGGCCTAACCCACCGAGTCACGCAGGCACCCTCTCTTCACTTCTTTAGTGAGAGAAGTGCGAGTTACTTTTCCTTATGGGCCAGGGTAGGCGATAGCTTTGTGGACTTCTTGGGGGGAGTTTTCCCTTAAAAGGATACAAACCAATTTAAACCATAGAAGACAAGTAAGTAAGGGGTGAGTAGCCTAGGTTGTCCAGGGGAAGATGATATAGAGAGGCCCTTTAGGTTTGGGGAGTTGAGTGGGGTGGGGGATGGGTGGTGGAAATAATGCTGCCTCCCCACCTCTTGGGGATCACTGGAGAGAAACGATGGAGAGAATTCTGTAAACAGTGGAACCCATTTCGACTCAGAGCTTCAGGAGCCAGCTGTGAGTGTAGAGATTAAGAAAGCTAGTTTGAAAGGAAAGCCACACAGGGGCCTTTGACAGAGCCCCGTGGTGGAGGCAGGCACTGCCCATGGAGAGCCCTTGTGGCCCCTTCAGACCTGGTCATGCTTAGGGCTTCTCTCAGCAGAGGAAGAAGTTGAACGTGAACCAACTGGTCTTCAACAGTGACACCATATGGCCAAGGGAAGTAAAGACAGCACTGGGATTGAAGGTTCCAGGGCCAGTGTAAGCCCAAAAGAAGATGGGAGAGGGGGCAAGTCAAGAGGAAGACTGACCTTTTTGTTGTTACTAGGCTCAGTGGGGCGACAGCGATTTTGTTTGGAATTGGTACTTTGAGTTTTGGGAGAAGTTTACTCTAATTAAATGCATTCTAAAAATAAATGTTGTAGACTTTATAGATTTTCTGAAGATCTGTAACTACATCTTTTTGCCTTTTTCAAGTTTGCTGGAGCCCCTGAGAATTGCACTCCAGACCACTGAACACAAGCATTGTTTTGTTTCCTCTTTCACTCCATGGTGTGCCAACGTGTTTTTTGAAAAGAAGGAAGAGGGAAGAATGGAAGGATCCAATTTCTGAATTTCAAATGAGGTAACACTGGGGCCATTTCATTTTTCTCTAAGGTACCTTTCAGCTCAAATGTCTACAGTATTATATGGAACTGTTTTATGTTTTAAGAATCTCCTGGAAAACTTACTCATGCTACCTACGAGGAACTTCTAGTTGATTTTGATAAACTTCCATTTGACTTACAGCTGAACACCATAGTATTGGTTCCTCAAAGCATGTATTTATAAATGTATTGGGAATATGACCATGTAAACTAGTCAAATGTATGTAGTCCACGTGGCTTAGAGTGTCATTCATTCAAACAATAGGTAGTGTGTGAGCCCTACTATGTCAGCATTGTTCCGGTCATGGAAGATAGAATGATATAGAACAGAACGCGGCATCTTCCTCAAGGAGCCTTCCTGCTGGAGAGAATCGCAAGATGCTATAAGAGCAGAGAGGAGGAAGATCTGAACCAGTCTCCGTTGCCAGCGCTGATTTTGAGGGGCATAAGGCACAAACGAATGCCAACAACCAAGCACAGAACCAGCCCATAAAATCAATAATTATATGCAGGCAGGGCTGCTCAGAAGTTGTGTGTTGAGTGTTGGAGTCAAGGGTACTTGGGTTTAAATCCCAATACACTTAGCAGCTGTGTAATCTTGCATATTGTTACTAAGCTCCACGTGCCCCAGCTTCCTTGCCTGTGAATTGGAGAGAATACCTACCTCAGGAGAGGTTTAAATTAGATAATTTAGCAAAGTACAATGCTGAGCAGGATTGCTCTCTAAGTTAAGATTTATTTTAAAAATGATAATAAATAAAAAATTTGTAGACTAATCAGATCATCAGTGCATTTTCGTTATGTTCAAATCAAGAATTGATCCATTTAGTAAAGAGCTGATAATTTAGATCAGATGAGATTTACCATATTTCTCTAATTTTCTGGATCTTGACCTTTGCTATATATATCAGAATCACCTGGAGAGTCTTAAAGCTGATACCTAGACTTCAACCCCAGAACTGATGCATTTGGTCTGGAGTATGCTTTGGGCTTCAGGATTTTTAATCATGAATTAATGTGCAGCCAAGGTTGAGACCCACTGGTCTAACTGAATATGGAGAGTAAGATCTGTCCTTGGGTCACAGGCAACCAAGGCACTTACTGATGACTTTCCCCTTATATATCTGCATTTTGAGCTAGAAGCTGTCCTGGAAACTTCTAGTGGGAGGAGGGAGTCTCTTCACGACCTGGTGCTAAAAATTGATGGGGGCACCTGTACTTCTAACCCCACAAGGCATTTGTTAGTTGCTACAGTGCCAGGACCTGTCGCTCTGCTAGCAGTCATGGGATGTTTGGAACAGCTGGAGTTAGAAAGGTGGCTTCTAAGGACAGCTCCACCATAGGCCAGTCAAGAAACTATTGGCAGATCATTCTGTCTGCCCCATCTCAGTTTTGTTATGTGTGTATTTAGGGAGATGAGAATGTTCTTCCTGCATGACCCATAGTCCTGTTCTTACGTCAATGCGTTATGAAGTAAAGCACTTTGTAAATCATAAAATACTATATGAATAAAATAAAATACCTGGTAGAGATTAGACATTGCATTTTTTGAAAGTAGACTGTTATTTTGTATCATTTTTGCTGTCCGGAGCTAAGTTTTCAAACACCTTGTACCAAATTGTGATGGTTGAGACCATTTTCTAAGCAGTTCCAAAAGCAATACAGCAGTTAACTCTATTTCCTGTCCTATTCAATAATTTATCATCATAAACCTTTTTAAAAACACCATCTAGGATGTGGGCCTACAGGGTAAGATGGTTCCTTTTTTGTGGAAAAATAATTACTGTAATGAGTTTTCGTTATGTGTGGAACTGAATAAAGGAAACATAATTCAAAATGGAGTCAGAGGCCAGAAGGTGGAGCTCTCACACCAAACCACTGGCTGCAGCCTTTGCATTCTCAATAGGAAGAAGTCTATACTTTACAACTCCAGTAGGAAGAAAGATTTTCTCCTACCCAGCACAAGGCCAACCACAGACTGTCATAACTCAGCCAATGAGAAGCCACTATACTTTGAACTCCCAATTTACTCCAATGGGATTTTTGTTTATAATAGCCTCTACCATACCCCCCACTTCACTATATAAAAGAACATTCCTCAGGGCTCCTGGGTGGCTCAGTGGGTTAAAGCCTCTGTCTTCCGCTCAGGTCATGATCCCAGGGTCCTGGGCCCGCATTGGGCTCTCTGCTCAGAAGGGAGCCTGCTTCCCCCTCTCTCTCTGCCTGCCTCTCTGCCTACTTGTGATCTCTGTCTATACCAATATCTTAAAATAAAAAAATCTTAAAAATAAATAAAATCTTAAAAATAAAATCTTAAAAATCTTAAAAATAAATAAATAAAAGAACATTCCTATCCTTTGTTCTCTGAACTTGCCTAAGGTTTTGGCATAGCTTGTATGTCCTGAATCAAAATTCTCTGCTATTCCCAAATAAACCCATTTTTGCTGGTAAGATAACTGACAATTTCGTTTTTAAAGTTAATATATGCAAATATAAAGCATCTGGATCCATGCAATTTTATGGAGAATAAAAAGTTACTGGAACTCAAATTAAGGGTTCTAATTAGTAATGTAAATTAGAAATATAAATGATGGATTTTCTTGTTTTTTTGGTTGATTGGTTGGTTTGTTTTGGCTGAATTATTTCCTTTCAGGTTATGGAGAATTTAGAGAACATTTATATTTGTTAAAAAAAAAATTCAACTGAATAAATTTTAAGGATCTTACTAACTATGCAAAGATTCATGAATCTGGCTGCATTCAAGCTAGCAAATAAAAAGAAGCCCCAAATAGTTGTACAATTTGAGAGGGTTTATAGACCAAAGTGAGCAGGTACAAGAAGTTATACTGGCTAAAAGCAGATTGGTTATTGCAAGGCTACCTTCCTTCTAGCAAAGGGAAGCCTTGGAGCTGGGTCAGGTAGCCTGTGCTGAGCAGGCAAGCACTGATTGGTTGACATGGCCCTTCCTTTCCTGGGAGAGCTGAGCATAGAAATTTAGTTAAAAGATCTGGTTTGCTCTCTCTCTCTTTGCAGATGACATGATTCTTTATATGGAAAACCCCAAAGACTCCACCCCCAAACTACTAGAACTCATACAGCAATTCAGTAACGTGGCAGGATACAAAGTCAATGTACAGAAATCAGTGGCTTTCTTATACACTAACAATGAAAATACAGAAAGGGAAATTAGAGAATCGATTCCATTTACTATAGCACCAAGAACCATAAGATACCTGGGAATAAACCTAACCAAAGAGGTAAAGGACCTGTACTCGAGGAACTACAGAACACTCATGAAAGAAATTGAAGAAGACACAAAAAGATGGAAGACTGTTCCATGCTCTTGGATTGGAAGAATAAACATTGTTAAAATGTCTATACTGCCTAGAGCAATCTATACTTTTAGTGCCATTCCGATCAAAATTCCACCAGTATTTTTCAAAGAGCTGGAGCAAATAATCCTAAAATTTGTATGGAATCAGAAGAGACCCCGAATTGCTAAGGAAATGTTGAAAAACAAAAACAAAACTGGTGGCATCACGTTACCTGATTTCAAGCTTTACTACAAAGCTGTGATCACCAAGACGGCGTTGTACTGGCATAAAAACAGACACATAGACCAGTGGAATAGAGTGGAGAGCCCAGATATGGACCCTCAACTCTATGGTGAAATAATCTTCGACAAAACAGGAAAAAATATTCAATGGAAAAAAGACAGTCTCTTCAATAAATGGTGCTGGGAAAACTGGACAGCGATATGTAGAAGAATGAAACTTGACCATTCTCTTACACCGTACACAAAGATAAACTCGAAATGGATAAAAGACCTCAACGTGAGACAGGAATCTATCAGAATCCTAGAGGAGAACATAGGCAGTAACCTCTTCGATATCAGTCACAGCAACTTCTTTCAAGATATGGCTCCAAAGGCCAAGGAAACAAAAGCAAAAATGAACTTTTGGGACTTCATCAAGATCAAAAGTTTCTGCACAGCAAAGGAAACAGTCAACAAAACAAAAAGGCAACCCACGGAATGGGAGAAGATATTTGCAAATGACAGTACAGACAAAAGGTTGATATCCAGGATCTATAAAGAACTTCTCAAACTCAACACACACAAAACAGATAATCATATCGAAAAATGGGCAGAAGATATGAACAGACACTTCTCCAACGAAGACATACAAATGGCTATCAGACACATGAAAAAATGTTCATCATCACTAGCCATCAGGGAGATTCAAATTAAAACAACATTGAGATACCACCTGACACCAGTTAGAATGGCCAAAATTAGCAAGACAGGAAACAACGTGTGCTGGAGAGGATGTGGAGAAAGGGGAACCCTCTTACACTGTTGGTGGGAATGCAAGTTAGTGCAGCCACTTTGGAGAACAGTATGGAGACTCCTGAAGAAATTAAGAATAGAGCTTCCCTATGACCCTGCAATTGCACTGCTGGGTATTTACCCCAAAGATACAGATGTCGTGAAAAGAAGGGCCATCTGTACCCCAATGTTTATTGCAGCAATGGCTACGGTCGCCAAACTGTGGAAAGAACCAAGATGCCCTTCAACGAATGAATGGATAAGGAAGATGTGGTACATATACACAATGGAGTATTATGCCTCCATCAGAAAGGATGAATACCCAACTTTTGTAGCAACATGGATGGGACTGGAAGAAATTATGCTGAGCGAAATAAGTCAAGCAGAGAGAGTCAAGTATCATATGGTCTCACTTATTTGTGTAGCATAACAAATAACATGGAGGACATGGGGAGATGGAGAGGAGAGGGAGTTGAGGGAAACTGGAAAGGGAGATGAACCATGAGAGACTATGGACTCTGAAAAACAACCAGAGGGTTTTGAAGGGCGCGGGGGGGGGGGGGAGGTTGAGGAACCAGGTGGTGGGTAATAGGGAGGGCACATACTGCATGGAGCACTGGGTGTGATGCCAAAACAATGAACACTGTTATGCTGTAAATAAACAAATAAACGAATAAAAAAAAAAGATCTGGTTTGCTGACATGAGGCTCAGCATGAGTGACTCCAATTTGGGCTCAATCAGGTTATGTTAACACCTTTCAAAATCTGACTTAGGCTGCCTCGCACGTGTACATTCTTGTATGTTCTTCCAGAACCATGTGAGCCGTGTTGTGGCAGCTGGGTACAGACGTGGAATTGGTAGATAAGGACCACTGGAGAAATCTGTAGGCTTGTCTCTTCATCACATGCTGCAGAAAAAAGTTATATGAACAAGGCAACTGCCCATGTAAGGACAGATTTAAAGTATGTTGAGAGGCAACCTATAGCACAGAGTCCATCTAGAATTACTTTGCCCAATTTGAATCCCAACTTCAATTTTTACCAACTGTGTGACTTCAGACAAGTAGTTTAACCTTTCTGTGCCCCAGTTTCCTCCTCCATTAGATGGAGGTGATAGTATAACTACATCATTACATTGTTATGAGGATGAAATGAGTTAATATTGGTAAAATGCTTAAAACAGTAACTGGAACACAGTAAACACCATATAAACGTGAAATAATATACACTTTTAAACTCAGTGTTTTAGCATCTGTAATTTACTCTAAGTTACATTGGTATAGACAAACTATAGGAGTAAAAATTAACTTTGAGCTACATCTTAGTGATGTGATGAGAAATTAACAATGAAATGCCCAATTTCAGAGTCCATTTTCCGAGGACGATTAGAGCAGCACTTCGAATATTGCTAGGTAAATCTGTACCAGGAGGTAAGCTGTTTGATTTAATTGTTAACAAGAAAAAATTGCAATTTATGGTAATAACAAAAAAGAAATTTGTTGAGTAACATGCTCTGAACAGTGTCATTTACTTAAAAGTATGTATATTTGTTCAATATACATTTTTCAAGAATCTACCATGTGCTAAGCACAGGGAGAGGCACAAGATATACACTTGTCTAAGATGGACATGAAGCTTGCCCTGTGGGGCTCCAAAGTGAGACCTGAAGGATGAGGTGGCCCCCACCAGCCAAAACAGGTGGAGATAGGGTTCAGCAGTGGGAATAGCAAGTATGGGACTTGGGGCTGGACACACTACAGTCTGGACAACTGAAAGGCAGCTTTCAGTTGTAGAGTGACTGGATAGTGGAGGGCAACAGGATACCAAGCAACATGACTCTCTGGGCATGTTTCACTAGATCTTCCCAAAACACTGTACCTATTGAACCTTGAAACAGTATTCCCTCGATTTCCATGTTACCTCCACCTCTTGATTTTCTTCCATCTTAAATAGTGAATATTTGAATAGTGTTCCCCAAATTCATATCTGTTCCAAACCTCCAAATATGACCTTATTTGGAAATAGGGTCTTCACTGGTGTAATAAGTCAAATAGTTAGATGGATTAGAGTAGACTCTAAACCCAAGGATGGGTATTCTTGTAAGAAGCCCATGTGAAGACACACAGACAGATGAAAGCCATGGCATGACAGAGCCAAGACTGGTGTGAGACAGTGTAAGCCAAGGAATGCCAAGGATTGTCACAACTACCAAAGCTGGGATATAGGCATGAAACAGGGTGGCCCTCAGAACATCCAATGAACCAAACTTGCTGGCATCTTGAATTCAGACCTCTATTTTCCCAAATTGTGAAACATTAAATTTCTCTTATTTTAAGCCACCCAGTTTGTGGTAATTATGGCAGGCTTAGGAAACTAATATACATCTCTTCAAACATTCATTCTCAGTCCTTTTCCTGGTTTCCACTTCCTGTGCATATACTTGCTGTGATCCAAGGCTTCCATCTTCGTGATACTCGCTTCGTACATCCTCTCCCCAACACCTATTGGCAAACAACCTTGCTCCACTACCCAAGGCAAATAGGAAAGAAGTTTGAGGGTAGCCAGGGCACTTTCCTCTATTTCAACTTACATATTCAGCTAGTTACCAAGTCCCATTGACACTACACTCTTTTTAAAAATAATTTTTCAAGAATAGGGGAGTAATATTTGCATATGATTTTAAAAGATATAGCATGAATAAAGACACAGACCAATGGAACAGACTAGACATTCCAAAATAGACCCAAATGTATATGGAAATTCAGTAAATAATAAAGATCATCACTAGGAAAAAATATTAACTCTTAAAAAAAAAGTGGTGTAAGGACAACTGGATAGCCATTTCAAAAAAAAGACAAATTAAATCTTTATCTCATAGCATAGATCAGAATAAATTTCAAATGCATCAGTAATCTAAATGCAAAAAAAAGGCACGAAAGTACTAAGAAAACATAACTGAGTTTGGCAAGAACTTCTTAAAGCTGTAAAACAAGATCCCAAAGCAACAACAGAAAGTCTTGATAAATTTGACTACATAAAAATAAATTTTTTGGCAAGGTATATGACATCACAAGAAAAGTCAAAAGCCAAATGACAAATTGGTGGAAAATATTTGCAATTTATGTTGGGGCTCATCTCTTTAATACATAAAGAGTGCCTAAAAAATAAAAAAAGAATAAAATTCAAGACCTGAGAGAAAAGTGGACAAAATCATAAACAGATAATCCAAGAAAGAGATATACAGCTGACTTAAAAAAATTTTTTTTATGTAAATTCACTTTGGTTAACATACACTGTATTATTACTTTTAGGAGTAGAATTCAGTGATTTATCAGTTGTATATAATTATCACCCAGTGCTCATTACATTAAGTGCCCTCTTTCACACCCATCACCCAGTTACCACTTCCCATCACCCACTTCCCCTCAGTTTGTTTCTTATGGTTAAAATTTTCTTATAGTTTACCTCCCCTTCTGTTTCCTTCTTATTTTGTTTTTCCTTCTTTTCCCCCTTTTCATCTATTTTGTTTCATAAATTCTACATATGAGTGAAATCATATGGTATTTGACTAACTTATTTCCCTTAACCTAATACGCTCTACTTCTATCCATGTCAGTGCAAATGGCAAGATTTCATTCTTTTTTATGGCTCAGTAATATTCTATTGCATGTATATACCACATCTTTTTTATCCATTCATCTGTTGATGGACATCTCAGCTCTTTCCATAGTTTGGCTATTGTGGACATTGCTGCTATAAACATTGGGAATGCATGTGCTCTTTCAAATAACTGTTTGTATCCTTTGGGTAAATACATGGTAATGCAATTTCTGGGTCATAGGGTAGTTCTATTTTCAACTTTTTGAGGAACCTGCACACTGTTAACCAGAGTGGCTGCATCAGTTTGCATTCCCACCAACAGTGTAAGAGGGTTCCCCTTTCTCCACATCTTCGCAACATCTGTTTTTTCCTGACATGTTAACTAGTCATTCTGACTGGTATGAGGTATTGTGATTTGGCTTTGTGTTTGCCTGATGTCTCATGATTTTGAGCATTTTTTAATGTGTCTGTTGGCCATTTGTATGTCTTCTTTGGAGAAATATCCTGTTTGTGTCTTCTTCCCATATCTTGAGTGGATTTTTGTGTTTTGGGTGTTGAGTTTGATAAGTTCTTTATAGATTTTTGGGTACTAGCCCTTTATCTGATAATTCATTTGCAAATATCTTCTCCCATTCTGTCAGTTGCCTTTTAGTTTTGTTGAATATTTCCTTGGCTGTGCAAAAGCTTTTTATCTTGATGAAGTCCCAAGCTCGATTTTTTTTTTTTTTTTTTTTTTTTTTTTTTGTCTTTGGAGATGTGTCTGGCAAGAATTTGCTGTGGCTGAGGTCAAAGAGGTTGCTGCCTGTGTTCTCCTCTAGGATATGATGGATTCCTGTCTCACATTTAGGTCTTTCAACAATTTTGAGTTTATTTTTGTGTATGGTGTAAGATAGTGGTCCAGTTTCATTCTTTGCATGTGGCTGTCCAATTTTCCCTATGCTATTTGTTGAAGAGACAGTCTTTCTTCCACTGGACATTCTTTCCTGCTTTGTTGAAGATTAGTTGACCATAGAGTTGAGGGTCCATTTCTGTGCTCTCTATTCTGTTCCACCGATCCATGTGGCTGTTTTTCTGCAGTACCATACAGTCTTGATGATTACAGCTTTGTAATAGAGTTTGAAGTCCAGAATTACGATGCCACCAGCTTTGGTTTTCTTTTTCGACAGTCCTCTGGATAGTAGGGGTCTTTTCTGGTTGCATATAAATTTTAGGGTTGTTTGTTCCAGCACTGTGAAAAATGTCTGTGGTATTTTGATAGTGATTCTACTGAATGTGTAAATTACTTTGGGTAGCATAGATATTTAAACAATATTTGTTCTTCCAACCCATGAGCGTGGAACATTTTTCCATTTCTTTGTGTCTTCCTCAATTTATTTCAAGAGTATTCTATAGTTTTCTGAGTCCAGACCCTTTGCCTCCTTGGTTAGGTTTTTTCCTAGGTATCTTATGGTTTTTTGGTGAAATTTTAAATGGTATCATTTCCTTGATATCTCTTTCTTCTTCTTTTTGTTAGTGTATAGAAATGCAACTGACTTCTGTGCATTGATTTTATATCCTGAAACCCTGCTGAATTCCTGTATCAGTTCTAGCAATTTTTTGGTGGAGTCTTTTGGGCTTTCTACATCAAGTATCATGTCATCTGTGAAGAGCGAAAGCTTGACTTCTTCTTTATTGATTTGGATGCTTTTTATTTCTTTTGTTGTCTGATGGCTGAGGCTAGTACTTCTAGTACTGTCTTAAACAACAGTGGTGAGGGTGGACATCCTTGTCATGTTCCTGACCTTAGGGGGAAAGCTCTCAGTTTTTCCCCTTTGTGGATGATCTTTGCTATGGATATTTTATATGTGGCTTTTATGATACAGAGTTATGTTCCTTCTATCAGTACACGGTGGAGGGTTTTAATCAAGAAAAGATACTGTATTTTGTCAAATGCTTTTTCTGTATCTATTGAGAGGAGCATATTTCTTATCCTTTCTTTTATTAATGTGATGTATCACATTGGTTTATTTGCAGATGTTCAATCACCCTTGCAGCCCAAGAATAAATCCCACTTGGTCATGGTGAGTAATCCTTTTAATGTACTGTTGGATCCTATTAGTTATCTTGGTGAGGTTTTTTGCATCCATGTTCATCAGGAATATTGGTCTGAAATTCTCCTTTTTGGTTGGGTCTTTGTCTGGTTTTGGGATCAAGGTAATGCTGGCCTTATAGAATGAGTTTGGAAGTTTTCCTTCCATTTCTATTTTTTGGAACAATTTAAGAAGAATAGGTATTAATTCTTCTTTAGGTGTTCAGTAGAATTCTCCTGGGAAGCCATCCAGCCCTGGACTCTGGTTTATTGGGAGATTTTTGATTACCGATTCAATATCTTTGCTGGTTATAAGTCTATTTAGGTTTTTAAAATTTCTTCCTGTCTTAGTTTTTGTAGTTTGTGTGTTTCTAGGAATTTATTCATTTCTTTTAGTGTGTTTGATAGAAGGATGGCCACTACAGCTTTTTTTTTTTTTTTTAATGTCCATCAGCATGATAAATGGTTCTCCACCCCTCACTTTCAACCTGGAAGTGTCTTTGGGTTTAAAATGAGTCTCTTACAAGCAGCATATCAATGGGTCTTGTTTTGTTTTTGTTTTTTTTGTTGTTGTTGCTGTTGTTTTAATCCATTCTGATGCCCTCTGTTTTTTTTTTAAAGATTTTTTTTATTTTATTTATTTGACAGAGATCACAAGTGTGCAGAGAGGCAGGCAGAGAGAGAGGGGGAAGCAGGCTCCCTGCTGAGCAGAGAGCCTGATGTGGGGCTCGATCCCAGGACCCTGGGATAATGACCTGAGTGGAAGGCAAAGGCTTTAACCCACTGAGCCACCCAGGCGCCCCACCCTCTGTTTTTTGATTTGAGAATTTAGTCCACTTACATTGACAGTAATTATTGAAAGATAAGAATTTAGTGCCATTGCATTACCTGTAAAGTTGCTGTTTCCGCAGAATGTTTCTGTTTGTTTCTGGTCTTTTTAAATTTGGAGTTCTCTCTTCACTCAAAGAATCCCTTTTAATATTTCTTGCAGAGCTGATTCAG